>NC_089595.1:100794806-101101473 GCF_019320115.1 Miscanthus floridulus
AAAGAAGGTGAAGAAGAACAATGGGGCGATGATGACATTTTTGCTGAATATGGTGCCTTCAATGATACTGCAATGGTGGAAGCTGAAGAAGAAGTGGGGGCAAAGGAGAAGCCCGCTGAAGAAGAGGTGGGGGCAGAGGAGGAGCCCGCTGATGATCTTGGTTAGGCCATTCGTGACGCACAAAGAGAATGCGAAAGTGAAAAGGAGAAGATCAAGTTCGACCGCATGCTAGAGGATCACAAGAAATTGCTATACCCAACTTGTAATGCGGGGCAGAAAAAGTTAGGTACCACATTGGAATTGCTACAATGGAAGGAAAAGAATGGTGTATCTGACAAGGGATTCGCGAAGTTACTAAAAATCCAAAAGAAGATGCTTCCGAAGGATAACGAATTGCCCAGCACTACGTACGAAGTAAAATAGGTAGTTTGCCCTTTAGGATTAGAAATCCAGAAGATACATGCATGTCCTAATGACTACATCCTCTACCGTGGCATGGAGTATGAGAAGTTGGATGCATGCCCTGTATGTCATGCATCACGGTATAAGATTAGGCGAGATGACCCTGGTGATGTTGAGGGCGAACGTCCCAAGAAGAAAATCCCTGCCAAGGTTATGTGGTATGCTCCTATAATACCACGCTTGAAACATCTTTTTAGAAATAGAGACCATGCAAAGTTGTTGTGATGGTACAAAGAAGACCGTAAGGTAGACAATATGTTGAGACACCCTGCTGATGGGTCCCAATGGAGAGCAATCGATAGAGAATTCCCCGAGTTTGCAAGTGATGCAAGAAACTTAAGGTTTGCTTTAAGTACGGATGGTATGAATCCTTTCGGGGAGCAGAGCAGTAGTCACAGCACTTGGCCTGTTACTCTATGTATCTACAACCTTTCTCCCTGGTTATGCATGAAGCGTAAATTTATTATGATGCCGGTGCTCATCCAAGGCCCAAAGCAACCTAGCAACGACATCGATGTGTACCTGAGGCCACTAGTTGAAGAACTTCTACTTTTGTGGAATAAGCCAGGTGTACGCGTGTGGGATGAGCACAAGCAGGAGCACTTTGACCTGCGAGCATTGTTGTTTATAACAATCAATGATTGGCCAGCTCTAAGTAATCTTTCAGGACAATCAAACAAGGGATATAATGCATGCACGCACTGTTTCGTGACATGAAAGGTATATTCTTGAAAAGGTGTCGCAAGGTCATGTACCTTGGGCATCGACGATTTCTTCCTGCAAATTACCCCGTAAGAAAGAAAGGCAAGCATTTTAAAGGTAAGGCAGACCACCAGACCAAGCCTCGCAACCGAACTGGTGAGGACGTCCTCGATATGGTCAATGATATGAAAGTAATATTTAGAGAGGGACCTGGCAGCCAACCTATTTCGAAAGACGCCAACGGTCATGCACCCATGTGGAAGAAGAAGTCCATATTTTGGGAGCTACCCTATTGGTAAGTTCTAGAGGTCCACAACGTGATCGACGTGATGCACCTGACGAAGAATCTTTGTGTGAACCTGTTAGGCTTCATGGGCGTGTATGGAAAGCCTAAGGACACAATTGAAGCACGACAGGACCAGCGGTGTTTGAAAGAATAAGACAACCTGCATCCAGAGAAGACAGAAGATGGACGCCAGTACTTAAGTCCTGCCAGCTATACTCTTAGCAAAGAAGAGAAGGACAGCTTGTTTGAATGCCTAGATAGCATTAAGGTACCGTCTGGATTCTCCTCGAATATAAAGGGTATAATAAATGTACCAGAGAAGAAATTTGGACACTTAAAGTCCCATGACTGCCACATGCTCATGACTCAATTGCTTCCAGTTGCATTAAGAGGAATTCTACCGCCAAATGTACGTCTAGCCACCGTGAAGCTATGTGCATTCCTCAATGCAATTTCTCAGAAGGCAATCGATCCAACGAATCTAGCGAAACTATAGAATGATGTGGTTCAATGTCTTGTCAGCTTTGAGTTGGTGTTCCCTCCTTCCTTCTTTGATATCATGACACACCTCCTAGTTCATCTGGTCAAGGAGATTACTATTCTCGGTCTTGTGTTCCTACACAACATGTTCCCCTTTGAGAGGTTTATGGGAATCCTGAAGAAATATGTTCACAACCGTGCTCAGCCAGAAGGAAGCATCGCCAAGGGCTATGGAACAGAGGAGGTCATTGAGTTCTGTGTTGACTTCATTCCCGATATTAACCCGATTGGTGTTCCTGAATCATGACACGAGGGGAGACTAAGTGGAAAGGGGACACTAGGGAAGAAAACATATATTGGTAAGGGTGATGATTATTTCAATAAAGCACACTACATAGTTTTACAGAACTCCTCCTTGGTAGATCCGTATATCGAGACACACAAGAACCTCCTCCGATCTGAGTTCTCAGGGAAGTCTAAAGCATAGATTATGCGTCAGCACATGGAAACTTTTAGTGACTGGTTGCGAAAAGAATGTCAGGGTGATGAGAGTATTGATGAGGAGCTGTATTTGTTGGCTAGGCAGCCATCGTGGCATATCCTCACATACAAAGGGTACGAGATAAATGGGAATACATTTTACACAGTAGCACAAGATAAAAGGAGCACCAACCAGAACAGTGGTGTCCGCATAGATGCCACCGACCCTAGTGGGAACAAGCAAACATACTATGGCCGCATAGAGGAGATATGGGAACTAGACTATGCATCTCATTTTAAGGTACCTTTGTTCAAGTGCCAGTGGGTAAAGACGATTGGAGGCAGCGTAGCAGTCGATAACCAGTATGGAATGACAACAGTGGACCTAAACAATATTGGGTATAAAGGCGAACCATTTGTCCTTGTGAAGGATGTGACTCAGGTGTTCTATGTCAAGGACATGTCTACAAAACTGAAGAGAGGGAAAAACAACAACCACCCAATCAATGATGAGCCAAAGCACCACATAGTTCTTTCAAGAAAAAGAAACATCGTCGGAATCGAAGACAAGTCAGACATGTCAGAAGATTATGAAAAGGATGACCAAATTTCACCCTTCACAGTGAACAAAGACCCTAGCATCCAGCTAAACGATGAGGACACTCCATGGTTACGGCGCGATCATAACCAAGGGACATACGTCAAGAAGAAGTTCATTACTATGCCCGCTTGATATATATATTGATGTTCAATAGTGTGTATTAGAGATATTATGTAATAATTGTGAATTTATGTTTGATGTTGAATTATGTCACGTTGAAATGATGTGAAAACAAATTTATGTTTGATGTTGGGATTATGTCACATTGAAATGATGTGAAAACAAATTTATGTTTGATGGTGGGATTATGTCACGTTCAAATGATGTGAAAACAAATTTCCAGTCGAAACACAAGAGTTTTTCTAAATTTAATTAAACACTATATTTTTGCATTATTGAAATAGTAATTTAAACACTATATTGTGTTTTAAAACTTGTTAAAAAATTAAAACTTTAGGTCACATAATTTTCCTGTGTGCAATAAAGCAAAATACAATCTATATTTTTTTAAATATTTTTATGTCTTTTATTTAATTTTCTATGCAATTAACTATCCTTTTATCATATGTGTAAAAAGAAATATATTAAAATCCTAATGAATTGGCGGGCAGCGAAACTGCAGTTTGGCTGCCCGCCAAAAACCTTTAGTCCCGAGCGCCACCACCAGCCGGGACTAAAGGTGTGACCTTTAGTCCTGGGCGTTAACAGGGCCCGGGACTAAAGGGCCTTTAGTCCCGGCTGGTGGTGGCAACCGGGACTAAAGGTCCTCTCCCTTATATAGCCTCTGCGCCCGCCCCGGCCCCTCTTCTTCCTCCTCCCCGATGTCGCACGCCTCGACTAAGCGCGCTCGCCGACGCGCCGCCCCCCGACCACCCCAGCCTGTCCCCGCTCCACCGCGGCCGTCCCCACCCTGGCCTCGCTCCACCGCGGCCGTCCTCGCCGCTGGACTGGTGCCCTGCCCCCTGAACTGTCGGATTGGAGGAGAGGAGGAGCAGGCAGTAGAGGAGAGAAGGGAGGTGGAGGAGAGAAGGGAAAAGGAAGAAGGAGAAGGGAGGAGAAGGAGAAGGGAGAAGGAAGAAGGAGAAGGGAGGAGGAAGGAGAAGGGAGGAGGAGGAGCCTCGGCCGCCGGCCACGCCCCTCGCCGCCTCATCATCACTGCCTCCGGACGCCCATCACCGCCGACCCCTACGTACGTCGATCGTCACCGTCGACCCCTACGTATGTCGATATGTGTTTGTATGTGATATATGCAGAGGAACACCTCGTTGTGCTGTATGTGGAGCAATGCTATCATTGTGTTGTATGCGGAGCAACGCTGCTTCGTTGTGTTGTATGCGGAGCAACGCCGCGTCATTGTGTTGTATGCGGAGCAACGCCGCGTCGTTGTGTTGTATGCGGAGCAATGCCGCCTCGTTGTGTTGTATGCGGAGCAACGCCGCCTCGTTGTGTTGTATGCGGAGCAACGTCGCCCCGTTGTGTTGTATGCGGAGCAACGCCGCTTCGTTGTGTTGTATGCGGAGCAACGCCGCCTCGTTGTGTTGTATGTGGAGCAACGCCGCCTCGTTGTGTTGTATGCGGAGCAATGCCGCCTCATTGTGTTGTATGTGGAGCAACGTCGCCCCGTTGTTGTATATGTGGAGCAACGCCGCCCCGTTGTTGTATATGCGGAGCAACGCCGCCCCGTTGTTGTATACCCTAGCGAGAACGACGATTCGCCCTAGCGAGAACGACGATTCGCCCTAGCAAGAACGACAATTCACCCTAGCGAGAACGACGAATTCGCCCTAGCGAGAACGATGAATTCACCCTGTCGTTCTCGCTAGAGCGAATTGTCGTTCTCGCTAGGGCGAATTCGTCGTTTATATGACTTGTTTACATATATGACTTATTTATATATATGACTTGTTTATATGACTTGTTTACATATATGACTTGTTTACATATATGACTTGTTGACATATATGATTGTTTACATATATGAATTGTTTATATATATGACTTGTTTACATATATGAATTGTTTATATATATGTGACTTAGATAAATTTGTATAAGACTTATTGTATATATATATGACTTGTTTATATATGTGACTTAAATTTTGTTAAATTTGTTAGATATGGCTGCCCCGAGAGACAACATGGAGGAAGAAATGATGAATATTATTGCCAATGCTGGTGAGCAGGATGTTGATGACGGAAGTCAATACCTAGCTCTTGAAAATGAGCAAGAAAATGTTTTGCAAGAAAATACAGGCGAGGTATATATACTAAATATATATTATATGTGAATATTGTATATATTTCTATGTACAAAAGATATTTATTTATTATTTTTTTTATATGTAGCCCTCTGGATCGGCGACCACAACGGCGAAGAGCAAAAATGTTTGAGGACCGAAGAAACCACTAGAGGGCTGGTACATAATATTAGAATTCAACATCGAGACAGGCGAACCACTTGGTCCACATAAAAGGAAATTCGTGGAACACTGTGGGTACCTTGTAAGGGAATGAATTTCGATTAGTATCTGTGAATGGAAGAAAAAGATCAACGAGCCTAATGTTAGTTTTGTCTCTGATGTTGACAAGAATTTGATCTGGAATGATATCCTTGCCCATTTCACGTTGCAAGTGGATGATTATGATGATATCAACGATGATGAATTGAAGAAGCTAGTTTGATCGTGGGCTATGAAGAAGATGGCCACACAATTCCAGACTTGGAAGAAACACCTATACAACACATACATCAAGAAGAACGAAACACCGAATTTCAATACTGCTACGGGCCCGATCTTGAAACAGAGGACCTATTGGAATGATTTCGTAGAGTACAAGACATCAGTAGAGGGTGAGGCATGGGTGAGAAGGAACCAAGAGAATGCTCGAAAAAAGGTATACCACCATGACATGGGATCAGGTGGCTACGATACTGCCATTCCGAAGTGGCAAAAAATGGAAGCGGACATTATTGCCAAGGGGATCGAACCAGAATCAGCCAAGTGGCCCCCACGCTCGAAGAATTGGTTTTTCGGTCATGGGGGAAGACTCGACCCATAGACCGGTCTGGCAGTGTATGGGCAAAAACTCAAAACAGTAGCACGTCGATTGGCTTTTGCTATAGAAGCTAAAGAGATTGGTGTGTTCAAGCCCAATAGAGAGAAGGATGAGCTGACGTATGCCATTAGGACTGCTGAATACACTGGCCGAACCAGAGGCTTAGGACACAACACTCCATGGGTTCATGGTTTCCCTAATGACAGGGAAACCTACCGAAGCCACTAGAGAAGCAAGGAGGAGCAAGCAGCGTGGGTGACAATATTGGAGGAAATGGTGCTTGAAGCAAAGGAGCGAGAAAAAGCAATGGAAGCAAGAATGCAGGAAGAAATCAGAAAGCAAGTGCAGATAGCAATGAGTGCCCAGAGGCAGGCATCAGAGCCAAGAATGAATGTTAATATTAGCCCCCCTGGTCAGTTGAAAAGCAGCTGCGCTTCCACTGAGCTGCTAAAGCAAGATGACGCAGCGCTGCGCTTCCCCGTGGATGATGTCACTACTCCAATGACATCAATTGAGCTACATGTTCTAAGGGGGAATGACACAATCAAGGTCGCTGTCGGTGTTTTTACTCCTCCAGACCCTACCAAGATATCAAGAATCCATGGGGCACCAATGCAACCTGGATATGCTAGGGTCGCAGTGGATAAAGTGAGCAAAGGTTATGAGGATCTAGCTCTTGACATTCTTGGAGGTGATGGAGAGAAGACTCTAGGAAAAGCAGAGAAGGCATATATACTATGGCGCAAGCGCTACATCATTATCCCTAGGGCGTCTGCTCCACCGCCAGCAGACATTAGGTGCGGACAAAAGTTAACAAAACAATTTTTTGATAATTTTCTTTGGGCATGACTAATAATAAGCATTTACTTATATCTCATTATTTTTTGTACTCACAAAGTAGGGCCTCCGCCAACCAAAGTCCAGTTGTTGCTTCTCCCAACCATCATAGTGCTCAGGGCAATGATGACGCCTTCGAAGGCACTGCTGCATCCCCACCATCTCCAACTCCTCCGCCGCCTCCAAGGAAGTCCATAACTCCTCCGCCGAGGTCTCCAATGCCTCCGCCACCTCCAAAGTCTACACTGCCTCCAAGGCGGTCTCCAACGCCTCCCCCGCCTCCAAGGAAGCCAGCCCCTAAGAGGTCCGCCCCGCAAACAAAGCCGTTGCCCTGCTCGCCGGCAAAGAAGCAGAAAGCAAATACTCATCCAGTTATTCCCCAAAAACTATCTTATGAGAAAAGTGAACAAGAATTAAAGGATGCAGTACAAAAAGAAGTGACAGATTTCTTTGAAGGTGCAAAACAGGCACGACGAGCGAGGGAGAACCCGGAGCCATCATACTTTTTCCTACCTCTAGATCAGCTAAGAAAGAAGTTGGAACAAAAAAAACGGGATTCTCTTAAGAGCGCCGTGAAACAACCGATATCGGACTATGACTGCTCTCTCACCAAGTCATATGAGGCAGCGCAAAAAAAAGAAGAGAGTAGGGAAAGGTGTTGCACAACTCGGACAACAATCGCAACAATCAATCCCCCCTTGTCGTTCCTAACGAATATGGTTCAAACTTAAACTTAGTGGAGGAGGTAGACAGCTATGAGTCGTTTCTTCGGTTTTATGAGGACACTGGTTTAAACCTTGCCGAAGTGCTCGTTGAAGGACCATCTGCTCTGGAAGTGGATCCTTACAAGAAATTTGTACCAGGCCAGAGTCTATACAACCCAGAGAAATTAGGTGAACTGTGTACGCAAATGTACTTGCTCAACGGGTGGTACATGTCGGCGTCTGATGCGGGACAAATCTATCTTTCTATCGGAATTAGAAACCACCATTACTTCCGTGACAATGGCATTATCTATGTCGAGCTTGTAGAATTACACCAACTATGCCACCTGGACTCTCTCGACAAAAGTCTCATTAGCTACTATTGTCTGTAAGTGTGATTATTTTCTACCATATTCACAATTTCTTTATTATATATTCACAATATATATATTCACAATTTTCATGTATGCAGGTATGAGATGACATAACTTAGAAAGAGAAAGGATAATGATGTTGGGTTCGTTGATCCATATGTCGTATACAAACACCCTAACCCCCCCCAAGGATTATAAGCCTCAACCTGAGAGAAATCTCATGAATTTCTTAGTGAACCAACGCGACAAGAAGGAAATACTCTTCCCCTACAACTTCAAGTGAGTGTTATTATAAGTAATTAATGTCGATCATATATATGGGACATCAACATTTCCTTACTAGCTAGTTATCTCTCTCTCTCTCTCTCTCTCACACACACACACACACACACACACACACACACACACACATATATATATATATATATATATATATATATATATATATATATATATATATATATATATATTTATATATTTATGCAGCCATCACTGGATATTGATGGTCATCGATATGGCCAATAGTAGATTGAAAATCTTAGACTCGTTGAGAAAACCGCAAACGGAGTATCAAGACATGATAGATATTATACAAGGGTAATTAATTTAGTTTCTCTATAACAACATATATATATATATATATATATATATATATATATATATATATATATATAATGGCGCCGATCTCTCAACAATTATTAAAGGTTAAATTATTTTTTTATTTTATTGGGAGCAGGGTTTGGAAAAGGGTCATTGAGGAACAAAAAATAAAACATTGCAAAGCGTCACTGGGTGTAATCGCACATAAAGTAAGTACTATAACTACACATTTATATTCAATTAACACCATATGATGATTTCAATTCACCCTAATTGGTTTTTTTGTCGTAAAAGTGGGTTCTAAGGTAGGAGCAGGGTAACAACTACTGCGGATACTATGTTTGTGAGTTCATCATAGCGTCCTCAAAGAGAACTCTTGAAGAGCAACTCAAAGTACGTATATAAATACTTTTTCCTTTATATTATTTCGATCATATATTTACAATTTCTTTATTGCTCTCATTTGTATAAGTAATTACATGAGCAATACACATACATACATATATATATATATATATATATATATATATATATATATATATATATATTAATACTTTTTTCTTTAACTTTTATTGAAGACTGAATTGTTGAGGAAAAGAGCCATACGACTTGACCAACTTAAAGCAATTCGAGAGACTATACCAGGATTTCTAAATGACCAGGTCAGCAACCCCAACGGCGAGTTCTACAATGACCCGAACAAAACGTGGATGCCAAATCTGGAGGAGTGAATTGCTAAGGACATAAACAATTTATATATCAAACATTTGTAATATATATATATATATGTATGCACATATTATATGTACATAAAATAACGTGTGTATATATATGATCATCATATATATATGCATGTACGCGTATATTCGTTTGTTATTTATGTACAAAGTTCGAACAAAAACTTACGCATGCGAAGTACACATATATATTACTATTAGCAGCGTATTCGAAAATGTATTTTAATATCAAAACTAATCATTAAATGAAAAAAGAAACCAAAATAGAAACCAGAAAAAGGAAAAAAAAAAGGGACATTTAGTCCCGGTTGGTGGTGTTTCCAACCGGGACTAAAGGTCCTGCCCCGTGACGGTCCCTGGCCAGGCCTGGAGGCCCCCTTTACTCCCGGGTGGTATTTCCAACCGGGACTACCTTTAGTCTCGGGCGTCAAGCCGGGACTAAAGGAGGGTACCTTTAGTCCCGGATTGGTGCTCCCGGTTGGAAAACCAGGACTAAAGGGGTTTTCCAACCAGGAGCAAAAAGCCTTGCTGCACCTGTGTAGTTAATTTATTACATGAACTAAGATTTAATTAAAATAAAGTTGAGCCAAACCCAACATGATAGCTAGCTCTATATATGCGACCACGTAATAAAATGTATGTCTCGTTGTAAAATATGTACATGTATGCTAGTCTATATCTATATTTGTACCGTACTGTTAGAAAGCAAACGGTTCTTCCGTATATTATTTTTTACTTCACACACTACCCTTGTGCCTCTCATGTGCCGTGCTTATAAGAGTTGGAAGTATGTGTATTATTTGTGTGCTTAGTAACGGTACAAAGTCTAATTTCAATACTTATTGATAGATACGCGACCGTTACATAAATCTTCAAACTACAAGTCATTTAAGATACTGTGCAACAAAGTATATACGATATAAGAACCTTTAGCGCCAAAATATCAATGCTGGGAAAAAGCAAAAAAAGTGAAAACCCCTCCAAATCGGTCAGTAGCGCCGGCTCTGCAGAAGCGGGCTCGGTGAACTGTACCCCAACGCGCGGTGCAGCGGCTGTGGCGGCAGCTGCTGCGCACGCGCACCGTCCCCACACGCGCCGCTGTTGCAACTGCCGGGGTCCGCCCGAGTCGTCTTGTGCGGCGCCGAGCCACCGGCACCCGCGGTCACCGCCGTCATCTCAAGCATGTCCTCGCACCCGCCGCACCGCAGCCTGACGACCTTTCCACGTGGCAGCCCCGTCGTCGCCGGCGCCTGCAGCAGCTCGGAGCAGCTGCCGCAGACTAGGAACGGCGCGCCGCCCAAGACAGGGCGGCAGTGGTTCTTCCGCCGTTCGCTGCGGTAGCCGCCGGAGGACGACGACGAGGAGCCGGTGCTGCTCGAGTTCCGGAGGTGACCGCGCCCATCGACGTGCAACGCCCGCGCGATCTGCGACTCCAGCCGGCGGAACAAATGGGCGTCGTGCGGCGCAGACGCTCTCCTACTGCTTGACGCCGGCTCGATAGCGGCGATCAGGCCTCGGAGGTTGTCCAGCGCGTTGACCATCTCGTTGTTGAACGCCGGGTCCCGCAGAGGCGACGGCGCGACGACGCCATAGGGCTCCTGTCCAGACGAGGCGATCGATGTCTCGAACGCTTGCGATCCCAGGAGCGATCTCCGGCGGCGGCGGAGCTGCCGCTCGCACGCGTTCCTCGGCGAAGAGAACCCTTCCTCGGCCTCCGAATCCGTTGTCATCAGCATGCCATAACGCAGAACGCTGGAATCAGAGTCAGAGCCCGACGGGCGCCTCGTTCGTCGGGAGAACGGCCGGAGCCTATCCTGATCATTTGAGTCAACGAAGCCATCGTCACATCGAGGACCACTATTTGCGCCATTGTTAAGACAATGACGCCGCCGTACTGAACCGAATCCTCCATCTGGTGCCGGCGAGGAGGAACGCGGAGGTGCAATAATGTCCTGGTGGAATAACGGAGGCTGATCGCCGTCGATGTCGACACCCGGAGCAAGCTTGCTGTGACAGGCATCGAGTTCATCGGAACACACCGACGCAGTGTCCACCGAGAGGATCTCAAGCCTGCTCAGGGCCTGGTCGATTTGTTCCGTCGGCACAGGGTTCTTTCCTGCAGATGCAGAGAAGCAAGAAAGCAGCACACATCTGATCAGGCACACAAAATGGTTAAAAAAACCCAATGTTTTCAGGGATTAAATTACAGTACGTGGCACCTCTGATCGGGGTGTGGCATTTGCTGCAGAAGAAGATGACCGCTTCAGGGTTCTGGTAGATCATGGTCCGGCAGTATGGGCACCGGCCAAACCGCATCTTGATCTCTCCCGACTCCATCATCGTCGTGGTTTTCCTGTGAAAGGTTCAGAGATTGGTCAAGGAAGGCTCGGGGCCGGGGGAATGTTTCAGGCTTCGGAGGCTTTCAGAATGTCAACATGCTGCGAATTGATCAATCGAAATTACGAAATGCGCCATGATTTAAGCTAAACATTTCCAATCAATCAGCGAGACCTCCATCGGAGAACAACTGTAGGCATGTAATGTATCTTACAGGTCAAAGCTTGTCGAAGGGGATTCTGTTCTTCTGAACGTGGCCAAGACCAAATGCCAATGCAGAAGCCACGTCGGGAGTAAAATAAAGCAACAACAAGCGCACCTGATTGTGAAAGTTTCAAAATCCTTCACCACAATCTATCGGCTTGGAGAGAAGGATCTGAACGGCATAAGCAACACGCTGCTCTGCGGGAGAGACATCGTTGTAAGGGTTTCTGAAACTTGAAGCCAAAGGGAGATCGTGGAGGAGGAACAGCAGCACGGAGAACGAGTCTCAACGTTCTTGGGCCAGTAAGGACACAGCAATCAGATTAAACTTTTTTAGTAAGGCAATCATTAGGAGGTTGGGGCACATTTGATGCTTGAAAATGGTGGAGTTGGGATGCATGTAGGTAGGGGTTGTTGGCCCCTGCCAGAGAAAAGTTGAACGCGTCTTCTTTCATATGGTGGTTGTAGTTTCTGTCTTTCTGATGAATACCTTTGCAATAGAGGAAAGTATTTGCACAACTTGCCGATGCATGTAAGGGGTTTGACGGGTTGTAGTTTCTGTCTTTCTGATGAATACCTTTACAATAGAAAAGAATGAAAATAAAAAATAAATATCTATCTATATCTATACCTAATACTAAAGAGGCAGAATTTATTGCCACTAAATTTTTTTTGTCCAACCTACGAATAATCCTAAAGTGGCTCGGCTACGGCAATTCTGCAGCCGTCTGTTGCGCACGCGGTTGAGACTGGCGCAAATATGGTGTGGAGATACAACTGTAGTCGTTTTTTCCCTCTTCGGTTCCGTGCATTGCTATTTCGCTTGATTATATTCCACCACGGAACGACGTGTTGTAGATCGATGAGGCTGACGTTGTGGCGAGGAAGCGAGCAAAGAAGGGGCAGGGCCGCGACGTCTGGATCGAGCAGGCGATGCCGAGGGACGGAGGAGAGGGAGAGCTGAACACCGCGGGTTCCCGTGCGACATGCGATGTGGCTTTGTTCCCGCTGCCGATCGGCGAAGCGCCCTCGGCATGGCGATGATGGACGGCGGTCGACCAGGGCGCATAGCTTCAGGGTTCGTCGTCTTTGGCTCAGCAAGGACATCGCAGTGGTGGTCGCTCCTCGACACCCGGCGTCTTGCTCCCAGGCACGAACGGAAAAGGCGCAACTAGCCGCGGCAGCTGCGGCCTTGACCTAGGCAACCTCACGGCCCTCGCCTGAGATCGAGAGAGAGGAGATGGACAAAAGGAAGAGGATTTGCGCGTGGTGGTAGCGAACAGGGAGATATCGAGGAGGGCATCAGCTTGGGGTTTCTTATAGCTCGGCGGACACGGACGCCGGCGCCGTCAAGAAGCAGCGCACCGTCGTGGGTCGGCTCCCGGCGCAGTCCAAGAACAGCCCCGTTCCAATGGCCTTCCTCTCGATCGGGGCTTCTCAAGACGGCGATGGTGGTGTCCGCGTCCAGCATCTGCACTTCTGCAGGGCCGACATAGAGAAGCGGATCGGCATGAAGCTGGACCAGACCATCCTAGAGGACATACTCATCGCCTCCGGCGCGGGCGCGGCCACGCCAGCCGGGCAGCAGCACGCGCTGTATGACAGAGACGTGGTTACGCGCATCTTCTCGGTGTTCCTCAACCTCGACGACGACAACGAGGAAGACGCCGGGTTCGACTATATGACAGCCCGTGGTCGTCGAAGCAGAGCCTCCTGGTGAAGGCCGCCAAGCTGCCGAACAGCTACCTCGCAGAGGTCGCGTTCGACTCCAACATCCTCCCATCGTCCAAGTTATCTCCCTCGCCGAGCTGCTCCCGGACCACGCTCTTTGTTTTGTTTTTGCGTGAGCATTTTATGATTTTTTCCCACGTGACTCAAGCATCCCGGTTTTTTATTCTTATTTCTTTTGGTTTTATATTTATTTCTCATAAATTTAAAAATATAAAAAATAAAAGCAAGTATCATATGCCTTTCAACATCTAATCTTTATAAAATAAAGATTTGTGCACCACTAAGTTATGGATGTAATTTAATTAAGAATAAAATAACCCACTAAGCTTTCTCTATAAAGGCCCGTTCGGCTTACCTTATAATTCGCACTATTCAACTTGTTTTTTCAGCCAGAATAATATTTTTTTCTCACAATAATTCAGCCAAAACAGTGTTTTCAGCCAATTCAGCTAAGTTTCAACAAGCCGAACGGGGCCAAAACATTGTCATACTATTGGCATCATTGTAGCTTTGAAGGTAACACACAAATAGATCTATCATGTTCCTGTTCTCATTTTCTATAAATATTTGATTGATTATTTTCTCCTGTTGCAATTTTGCTAGTAAAAATAAGGAGTGAAAGATAATAAAAACAATAGAGAAAAGTGTCAAAAGGTCTTAAACTTGTCTGGAAAACACACACACACAACGGCAGTCTCCACCCAAGCGATTGGGTTCCTAGCGACTCAGTCCTGAATTCCTGATGTGGTGGTCAGTCATGCACGGTACTCCATCCAAAACAATGTTACTCTACGAGATGTCAATAAATCTTAAATTTAATTAAATATATAAAAAGTATCAGTAATAAGTATTATTAGATAAATTATAAAAATATCATAAGAAATCTACTCACTGAATGACATAGATGATTAGAGTAACTTCGCCAACTTTTGTTCCTGAAACAAATATCAGTCCTAATAAATTAAATCTGTGCCCAGCATGGCAGTATGCATCCATTGTATATTTTCAGTCAATTTCCTATTTTCCCTCTATGTATATATGCTTAAAAGCGCCTTCTAGTGAGTGCCATGTTTGACAATGATGACTGATCTCAACAATTTGTTCAGTTCAGTCTTTCTTAGTTCCTGCAGAAGCAAATGTACAATAATAATAAACTGTTTGAATTCCTATTGCTTTTCAGATTGTCATGCTTGATTGTTTTCAGGCAATTATACCTGAAAAATGTAATGATATTCCCTATTGAAAATAGTTACAAAACTGCAACAATCTCGAAGAAAAAGAATTAATATCCAAAGGAACATACTTATATGTAAATGATGATATTCAAGCGATGATGCCTTCATATCATTAACAATTTATTTGTAGTATTGATTCAAGGAGCTGGAGCGAACCTGGTAACCGAAACACTTCCATAGTTCCATTGACAACTCTTGCTCCACCCTAGAACTGATATGGAGTAGTGCTAAAAAAAAAGGTTAGAGCTAGGGGTCTGCCAAACAAGGTCCCTCAAAATTACATCTTGTTTTTCCTGTAAATCTGAAACAAAGACAATTTGGTTCACAACTAGGTGGAACTTATATATGCTGCCATTCTTGTGTGTTTGTTGTACAAGGGTTGGAATTGTTCTCTTTTCTGAAACATGCTAATAATTCTTTTATGCAACCGTTTGCAGTTTGATGCAATGCACACATTTATTTGTTCCGAAACAGTTGATGTCCTGATGACAGTTACTTGTTGGCTGCTCTCTGTCGGTTTCTGAACAATGCATGCTCGCAGTCCCATGTGATGCATATGGTTTCCTTATCAACAGCAAAGCGGAAGGCCTCTTTTTTTTAAGGAACCGGGCTTTCATCCATTATTATTCGGTAAAGCACCTGAACGTCCGGCCTCAGGCCCGAGTCCAGACGTAGCTCCCGTGCTCAGTGCCTCCATCGCATCTCACGCACCCCGTCCCGTTCCCATCCAGAGCAAGTGTCCGAAACCGCACTCTGCACCAATCCCGCGGAACCGTGCCCAGCGCCAATCCCGCGCTCGCATTGTGGAACCATGACCCCGCGCCCACTTGCCCTACCCGCGGAGGCGTCTGTCGGGCTCAGGCACTAGCATGCTCCCTTAGCAGCAGCAGTAGGCAGACGACGGCCTGCAACACCCGATCTACTTTTGAAACATCCACATGAAACATCTGTAACATAAGTCCGAGATAGATGAAACACTTGAAACATGCGTGTGAAGCTATTGCAACATGTGCAACACCAAGATCTACTTTTGAAACATCCAGATGAAACATTTGAAACAAACGTCTGAAAAATAATTGAAACATAGGCTTACAATATGCGCATATTGCCATTGCAACATATTCAACACCCCAGATCGACTTTTGCAACATCCAGATAAAACACTTGAACAAAAGTATGAAACGCTCGAAACACAACGTACGCCCTCGCGGCCACAGCTTACATGTGTGGAGAACTGTGGAACCAGCGGTGACCTCCTCCTAGTGGCGCCGGGGTGGTAGTGGTGCGGTGCACGCCGTGGCGAGGCGAGGGACGCCCACACGCCTCAGGTGGATGGGGGAGCGGCGAGGGACGCCCGCACGGCGTGGCACAAGATTGAGACAGGCGCAACCTCAGGATGGGGTGCGACAGGAGATGGCTACGGCCGGCGAGGCAGAGTGGGGCGAGCAGAGGCGCGTCACGGACACGGGGGGCAGATGACACGTGGATGCGGCCGCTACGGGCGGAGTGCGCGGTGAACACGGCCGCTGTGGGCGGACGACACTGTGAAAGCAGCCGCGATGGTCAGGGAGTGGGGAATGTTCTGGACCACGCTCAGACAGATGAGTTGGGGAGTGGAATCAGTTGAAGACTTGACGAGGCCGCAGGGATATTGATGTTGGGCCCCGATGGCTGCTCAGGCCTAGAACAGGGCGTCCAAACGGAGATGCTCGGACGGACGCCCTGACAAGAGTATTCTTGATTATTATTACATCGATACATATAAATCAGTGAAAGGATCAAGATGCCCAAGAGGGGGGTGAATTGGGCTAATTCTAAATTTTCTTGCAATAATCAAATCCTACGGATAGCCCAATTAACCTCTTGCGCCTAGAAAAGTGTTTCTATCAAATCAACGCACAAATGACTTGCACCCTATGTTCCAAACTTACTCTAGCATAGCAATTCTATGAATGTAAAACAAGTATTGAATTGCTCAAAGTAAATACTCTAAGTAAGTGCTCAAAGTAAATAGGGAGAGAAAGGAATGCGACGATGTTTTGCCGAGGTATCGGAGAGTCGCCACTCCCCACTAGTCCTCGTTGGAGCACCCGTGCAAGGGTGTAGCTCTCCCTTGATCCGCGCAAGGATCAAGTGCTCTCTACGGATTGATTCTTCGACACTCCGTCGCGGCGAATCACCCAAAGCCGCTCACAACTTGAGTTGGGTCACCCACAAGCTCCGCCGGGTGAACACCAA
Source organism: Miscanthus floridulus (assembly GCF_019320115.1). Classification (NCBI taxonomy): domain Eukaryota; kingdom Viridiplantae; phylum Streptophyta; class Magnoliopsida; order Poales; family Poaceae; genus Miscanthus; species Miscanthus floridulus. Next base: position 100,811,873 of record NC_089595.1, read on the forward strand.
ACTCCCAATCACCACCAAGCCGTCTAGGTGATGGCGATCACCAAGAATAACAAGCACGAACTCTCACTTGACCACGCGAAGCCTAATGAGAAGATGAATGCACACTTTGCTACTTTTTATTTGCTAGTGAGGCTACTCTCTTGGATTCTCAAATCACAAACACCTCACTAGGACCTTGCTCTTCTTGGCACTCACAAACGTGTTTCTCAGCTGTTGGAATGAGCAAAAGTAACTCCACTCACGAGTGGAGCTTCTATTTATAAGGCAGCCTAAAAAACGAACCGTTATGAGCTTTTGCGGGATGACCGGACGCTCCGATCGTTTTGACCGGACGCCCCGGTCAGTTCAATCCGCGAACAGTTTTCAAGTGATGACCGGACGCTGTCAGGGTCCGGTCAGTACCGACCGGACGCGTCCAGTCGCTCTTGGATGCTTACTGTAAACGACCGGACGCTGGATACTCAGGGTCCGGTCACCACTGACCGGACGCGTCCGATCGCACTTTCTCAAGTCTGGACCCTTACTGGAGTCGACCGGACGCTGGCCCTCAGCGTCCGGTCACATGACCTTCCAGCGTCCGGTCACACCAGACTTGTTCTTCACGATCAAATGAACTGACCGGACCCTGCAACCAGCGTCCGATCGCACCGGAGCCAGCGTCCGGTCAGTATTTGACCCTCCATTCACTTCCAACTCTCGATCATATGTGAATGAAGTTTGCTCCAAAGAATCTTAGGCATTCATAGGAGCTACCTAGAGCTAGTTTTGATAAGTGTGCACCACACCTAACTCACTAGACTCAACTAGGTCAAGCTACCTATTCATACCCCCCTTAATAGTACGGCCAAAGGAAAAAACAAAGTCCTAAACTACTATAAGTGTCTCTCCAACTTCAATTGACACTTAGAACTAGTTATCCTTAACCTTGTCGTCCATCCTTTGAAAACCGAAACGATTTCCATCGTAGGGGCATGACAACCTCGATTGCCCAATCGATCTCCATTACCATGACCTAACTTAATTGCCTCTGCAAAACACACGTTAGTCATAGTAATCTTGTATTGACATTAATCACCAAAATCCACTTAGGGGCCTAGATGCTTTCAATCTCCCCCTTTTTAGTGATTGATGACAATACCACCTCGAGTATGTTAAAGAGTGAGGTTTTTGAAGGGTTTGGTTCATATAAGCTTTTGTCGATAAGAACAAAAGAGTTAGGCAAGCTTATATGACCCAAGCCAACACAATGTACTCAAAGAATATGAATTAAGCATGAGTACAAGTAACAAAGCTCATTTGCTTCGAAGTATAAGCGCGGAAGCAAAAGCAAATGAGCATAACACAAGTGATATGACATAGAGATAATACAAAGTAGAAATCACACATGTCAAATATCACAATCACGTAGATAGCACTATCACATATATATAATAGTATGCATGAAAGTAAACACACGAATGTATAAGTAATAGTGTATCACACAAATTAAACTCCAAATGTATATAATAAGCTAATACTATATAACTAGCTCCCCCTAAATGTAGCTCCCCCTGAGACTACATACTCGAACACCCTCTCCCCCTTTGGCGTCAAACACCAAAACCTAGGGCGGGGCTGCAGCGGACGAGTCGGGCGCTGAAGAACGTGGAGCAAGCTGGAACTGGGCACCATCATCATCTGACCCGGAGCTCTGAACTGACTGACCCTCTGTGGCAGGAAGTGTCGCTGAAGCGGTCTGGGTCTAAGCCGGGGCTGGTGCTGCCTATGAAGCTGCTAGTATGTCTGTCGTAGGATCTGATGAGGCGACAGACGAGGGGAGCCTCTGAGTAGTCACTGCGACTGGAGCTGCTGTAGACGGACCGGCGGTATGCATATGAGGCGGAGTAGGCATGCCAGTCAACTCGCTGAAGGATGCTCCAAGACTCCTGGAGACTGACGTCTCTGGCACGAATAGCGAGGAAGACTGCTCTGGTGTGAAGCCCGTCTGAAATGGAGTGAACTGTGGGGCTACCACGGGTGAGGCTAACCACTAGGACACCTGTATAGGTGGTGAAGCAAACTGAGCTGGAGGCTGTCCCTGACTCTGGAGCCCACTAGGCTGTACTGCTGGAGTCGTCGAAGTGGTAGGAGGCTGTGCAAGCTAGGGCGAAGGCTGTGGCAGTGGGACCCCAATGGATGTCACTACATGCTGCATGAATCCCATGAGCTGCTGCTGCATAAGTAACTGCTAGTGCTGAAGGAGCTGCTGCTGCCGCTAGAACTCGTCCTGACGAGCCTGAAACTGTGCGAAGTTGGCAGCTGTCTCCTGTACCTGGCATGTCTGATCCTGCTGCATCCGCTCAAGAATAGCAATAAGAGCGGGGTCTGTCTGTGGAGCAGGTGGAGCAGAACTAGAGCTACCGGCTTCTGCATCGTGTCTGCGTGGAGGCATCTGAGGTATAGGCTGGTAGTCGTCGTCAGAGCTATCACTGTACTCGCTCACCTCCTGCTGTGCCTCTAGCTCCTCCTCCTCAGTGGCTGCAATCCCTCTGATGATCTCATCCTACTAAGCTGCGGACTCTGGCACATCGAGACAATGGCTAGGCTGTCTGGGTGCCTGAGGAGTGGTGTGTCTGATCCTCTGTGATAGGTTGTAAGCTGGGAACTCCGTGGTGGCACCTATATACTCATCCATCATGCCAGGGGGCTTATCAAGCACTACTCTGCGGATGAGGAACGTGATCCAGTGAGCATAGGGAAGCTGCCTGCGACCCTTGAATCCCTCAGCTATCGTGTCCTCCATCTCTGAAAGCAGGAGATCCCAGATATCAAATACTGTCTGCTGCATGATGGCATTGAGAAGCCATAGCTGTAAGCGAGTCAGGCCCTCCCTGTATCCCAACCTGGGAAGTAGTGTCCTCCTGATGATGGCCTCTAGTACCCTTGCTGTAGGACTCAAGTCACTGGGGTTCCTGCTCGACCCCTCTCCAAACGGCTCCTTGAAGCAATGTCGCACTAAATCTGTAGGGGGCACCAACCCTCCATGAGGACGCCTGGGAGGCTCCTGCTGTCCATAACAGACCTCATGCATCTTGACAGGCTGCTCCTGTAGCCTCAGTATCTCTCTGGCTCTGCCACTCGTCACTCTATAGTCTTTGCCTTTGAAGGCAAAGTGAATGAATCTGTGATGTGGATCGATATAGAGCGAGGCATAAAACTGATGGACCTAAGATGGTACATATATCCTCGTCCGTCCAATCAGATTTGATAGTCCTGGCAAATATGACAAGTATGGCTGAATGCTCTCTCCGACTGCTGCCACAATAGACTCTATCTGATAGACTCTCTGAGATCTGAACACTGCCCCACTGTTGAGATAAGCATTGTAGAAATCCTCCTACAGTGGCGTGTAGAAACCCTCAGCTGCTCTCTCATCCCTCCTCGGAGGAAACCAAACCTCAAACTCAACAAATTGCAGCTGCTGAACTTGTCTAGCGGTGGTGGCCCTCAGGTCGAGGTGAACCACTGGAGACGGACCCTGAGATCTGGGCGGAGGACGTGAACCTCTACGCTGTGTAACTAGCCTCAGTGGAACTGTAGCACTGGTATGACTCGAGCGGCGTAGCTGAGGTGCCGGCTCAGTCTCCTGACCCTCCTGAGTCTCCTGGGCTGGCTGAGGCTCTGCTGGTGGGGGCTGCTGCTGAGCTAATGGACCCTCCTCAATGGCAACCCGTCGTCTTGCAAACATGGCAGTCCCAGCTAGACTCCCATGACAACGCTCAACATCCTCAATCGTAGCTCTCAGTGCTGGTGAAACCAGCTGATCTGCAATGACAACTCTGCTGCGGGCACCACCTCTCTCGGCACGCTCTATGGCCTCTGCAACAGCTGCTGCTCTCGCTGTCTCTGCATCAGGGTACTTCCGCTTCTTGGATGTCACCTGCTTGGTTGACTTGCCCTTAGATCTAGCTGGCTGGCGAGGTGGGGGCCTCCGATCATCATCACTTGGGCCACCACCAACGTTCTTGGTGCGAGCCATCTGAGCTGACAAGATGGTGAACTGCCGCTGATGATGATCAACTATCAAACTATCGCTTTCGAGGCTTGGCCTCGATCCTTACTCGTGAGCTTGGCTCCGAGTTGACTGCCAACTGCCACAAGAACCACAACAGAACCGACTCACTACACGATAGAATAGATGGATATACAAATAAATACCATATGTCTAATAGATGCGAAACCCTAATAGAGAAAGCAATGTAGATGCGAATTTGAATCGAATGGCTTTCTACCTGACGATCCATGAACCGAGAAAAGATAAGGTGACATGCGGGAGATCCTTAGAACCGGGCTAGGGTTAGGGTAAAAGTCCTGAATGTAATGGGGAATCAGAGACTACAATTCGATCTAGGTCATTGAGAGGATCAAGATTGAAAAGTCAGGTCTTACCAACGATGAAGGAGACACTGGCGTGGGTGAGCAGTGGCAGCAAGGGAGGCTCGGTGGCTGTGACAGGCAGGTGCGGGGTTGCGCTGGAAAGCTCGAGCGAAGCTGGCTAGACGGCGGTGCGGTGAGCTTGGGCGCAAGGTGGCCGGCACGGTGCTGCAGAGGCGCGGCGAGGCAGTAGCTCGGCGGCGCAGCGAGCTTGGGCGCGAGGAGGTGGCGGCGCGACTTGGTGGTTGCTCGGGCTAGGGCACGGCGGAATGCGGACAGAGGACGCGGTGGTACGGTTAAGTAATCCCCTAAAACGTGACAAAAAAGGAAACGAGGAAAAGAGTCCTGAAGCCACGCGAGATCCACTGACCGGACGCTCCGGTGGTAGCGACCGGACGCTACCACCCAGCGTTCGGTCGATTCCAGAGAGGTCCAAATCCTCTGGAATCGGGATCGGACGCGTCCGGTGGTCCATGACCGGACGCAGGCAGTGTCCGGTCAGTACAACTTGGTCTTCCTTCGATCGACCGGACGCTGAACCCTTCCTGACCAGACGCACAGACGTAGCGTCTGATCACTCCACCAGCAGTTCACCTCCTATGAACTGACCGGACGTTGGACAGCAGCGTCCGGTGCACCTTTTCTAGCAGATCTTCAAACTTCCTTTGCGCTGCCTGTTCCCAATCAAGTCCCAACTTGAATAAGATCCAAATAAACACCAATTGGGACTGATATGAGTGACCTCTCTCAAACCCTCATATTTTTCAAAATATTTTGCCTTAGGCTATAATTCTTTTTAAGAAAATAGGCAGCAAGAGGGCAAATGGAACAAAACGACAAAACAACATTCATGCATACGCAATACTTGTAAGTAAATCTAGTTGCTTGTCAAGTTTGATCAAAGGTTAAGCTTCTTCACACGCTTTTTGGCGGTTATCTTAACCATGTTAGACAAGCCCTATATGCATTGCCACAAATTAAACATGTTGTATATTACAATGAATGCAAGGGACAACACAAGCTCAATTTTTAGTGAAGTTACTAAAATCAAGTACATTGAGCTCATTCCGTAATCTACAAAATGTAGCCTCATCTAGCAGTTTAGTGAAGATATCCGCTAATTGATCTTCGGATCTTACACCTTCTAGTGATATATCATTTTTAGTCACATGATCTTTTAGAAAGTGATGGCGGATATCTATATGCTTGGTGCGAGAGTGTTGAACCAGATTATTTGCAAGTTTTACCGCACTTTCATTATCGCACAAAAGAGGTACTTTCTGAACTACTCCATAGTCTAGTAAAGTTTGTTTCATGTATAATATTTGTGCACAACAAGCACCCGCGGCAATGTATTCCGCTTCGGCGGTGGACAAAGCCACACTATTTTATTTCTTGGAGGACCAAGACACAAGTGATCTTCCAAGCAAATGGCACCCTCCAGATGTGCTCTTTCTATCAACTTTGCATCCGGCGTAATCCGAATCGGAATAGCCAATCAACTCAAATAAAGCTCCTTTGGGATACCAAAGGCCAATGCTTGGAGTGTGCTTAAGATACCTAAGGATTCTTTTTACACCAATTAAATGTGTTTCCTTAGGACTAGCTTGAAATCTAGCACACATACACACACTAAATATGATGTCGGGCCTAGATGCGGTTAAATATAACAAGCTACCAATCATAGAACGGTAGAGAGTTTGATCAACCGGGTTACCTCCCTCATCTAGGTCGAGATGTCCATTTGTAGGCATTGGTGTCTTGATTGGCTTACATTCATCCATCTTGAATCTCTTGAGAAGATCTTTTGTGTATTTCTCTTGAGAGATGAAGATGCCTTCTTTCATTTGCTTGACTTGAAAACCAAGAAAGAATGTAAGCTCACCAATCATTGACATCTCGAACTCCTTCGACATCAATTCACCAAATTCTTTGCATGAGTCTTCATTTGATGATCCAAAGATGATATCATCAACATATACTTGACAAATGAAGATATGCCCATCAAGCTTCTTGGTGAATAGTGTGGTGTCGACCTTCCCAATGGTGAAGCCCTTCTCAATGAGGAAGTCCCGAAGGCGCTCATACCAAGCTCTTGGGGCTTGCTTAAGCCCATATAGTGCCTTGTACAACCTATAAACATGATTAGGATATCTAGGGTCTTCAAACCCGGGAGGTTGATCAACATAGACTAGTTCATTAATAAAGCCATTTAAGAATGCACTTTTCACATCCATTTGATATAGTTTCATTTCATGATGTGATGCATATGCAAGAAGGATACGGATGGCTTCTAATCTTGCAACCGGTGCAAAGGTCTCTCCAAAATCCAAACCTTCAACTTGAGAGAACCCCTTTGCAACTAGTCTTGCCTTGTTCCTCACAACAACACCTTGATCATCTTGCTTATTGCGGAACACCCACTTCGTTCCAATGACTCTTGCACCTTTTGGTCGCTCTTCAAGAGTCCAAACTTCATTGCGAGTGAAGTTGTTCAACTCTTCATGCATGGCATTGATCCAATCTGGATCTTTAAGAGCTTCTTCTACCTTGGTAGGCTCATAGCAAGAGACAAAAGAGTGATGAGTAATAAATGAAGTAAGTTTTTGAGATCGAGTCATCACACCCTTTGTTGGACTCCCTATGATGAGATCTTGTGGATGATCTTGTAGGAGAGGTGTATTTCTTCTATTGACCACTTGAGGAGGAGGTTGTGGAGCATCAACATCTTGTGATTGTACCACCATTTGCTCATGGGAGATATGAGTATATTCATTTTCTACTCTCCCATCTTTTTCACCATCTTGTGGTACATTTGATGAAGAAGGTTGGTCAATGACTTGTACATCATCTTCATCGTCTTTTGGCTTGATGTCTCCCACCGAAATATTCTTCATAGCCTCCCTCAATGGTTCATCACCTACATCATCAAGATTCTCATGTGCTCCTTGGGAGCCGTTAGATTCATCAAATTCCACATCATATGTTTCTTCAACTAAGCCGGTGGCATGATTAAATACTCTATATGCTTTAGACTTCAATGAGTAACCAACAAGAAAACCAATATCACAACGTCTTTGAAACTTCCCTAGGTGTTGCCGCTTCTTGTAGATATAGCACTTGCAACCAAACACCCTAAAGAAGGAGACGTCCGGCTTCTTCCCATTGAGCAACTCATATGGTGTCTTGACAAGGAACTTTTGAAGAAAGAGGCGGTTGGATGCATAACATGCGGTGTTGATTGCTTCCGCCCATAGAGCTTCGGGGGTGTTGTACTCATCTAGCATTGTCCTTGCAAGAGTGATCAAAGTCCGGTTCTTCCTCTCAACTACACCATTTTGTTGAGGAGTATAGGTTGCAGAGACTTCATGTTTGATTCCAACTTCATCACAATAAGCTTCTATGTTTGTGTTGTCAAACTCTTTGCCATTGTCACTTCTTATCTTCTTGAGCTTCACTTCAAATTCATTTTGAGCTCTCTTGGCAAACTTCTTGAAACAAGATGCAACTTCGGATTTATCATGAAGGAAGAACACCCATGTATACCTTGAATAGTCATCCACAATCACAAGACAATAGAGATTTCCTCCCAAACTCTTGTATGTTGTTGGTCCAAATAAATCCATGTGTAGGAGTTCTAGCACTCTTGTGGTTGACATGAAAGCTTTGGTTGGATGAGTGTTTGCAACTTGCTTGCCGGCTTGACATGCACTACAAAGCTTGTCCTTCTCAAACTTCACATCCTTCAACCCTCTCACCAAATCATTCTTCATAAGCTTCTTGAGTGAGCTCATCCCAACATGAGCAAGTCTTCTATGCCATAGCCACCCAAGTGTTGTTTTGGTGAATAGGCAAGTCTTCAAGTTTGCATCTTTGGAGGTGAAGTCAACTAGATATAAGTTGTTGTATCTAAATCCATTGAATATCACTTGTTTGTCATCTACTTTGGATACAACAACCTCCTTCTCGGTGAATAAGCATTGGAAGCCAAGATCACACAATTGCCCAACGGATAGCAAGTTGAAACTCAATGAGGCAACATAGAGCACATTGGAGACGGAATGATCATTTGATATTGCCACTTTACCCAATCCTTTAACCTTGCCCTTAGAATTATCTCCAAATGTTATTTTCTCTTGTCCATCTACCTCTTCATCTAGTGAGGTGAACATACGAGGATCATCGGTCATATGTTGAGTGCAACCACTATCAATAACCCAATGACTTCCACTGGTCTTGTAGTTCACCTACACACAAGAGATTCAAGCTTTAGGGATCCAAACTTGTTGAGGGCCCTTTATCTTCTCAACAAGTGACTTAGCCACCCAAATCTTCTTAGGCCTACTCTTGTTGGGGGGTCCTAAGAACATGACTTTCATCTTTCCACTAGAATCTTTTCTAAGCATGTAGTGAGCATTGAAAGCAAAGGGTCTATCATGCTTGGGCAAGGGTTGTGGTGGTGGAGTTTGACACTCATGAGCAAAGTGGCCTTCTTGTCCACACTCAAAACATCTCTTTGGCTTTAGCTTTGGCTTTGATTGTTGGTGTTGAGCTTGAGCCTTCTTCTTCTCTACACTTGCCATATATCCAATGCCACTTCTATCCATCTTCATGATGGTATTCATGAGTAGCTCACTTTGGAGATGCTTGCCTCTAGCAAACTTGCTCAATCCCACCTTGAGATGCTCTTTCTCCATCTTGAGCTTCTTGTTCTCTTCCTTGAGAATATCATTGTTCTTCTCTTCCTTGAGTTTCTTGTTTTCTTCTTTGAGCTTCTCATTCTCAAGGATCAACTCTTTGTCATGATCAAGAGTTTCTAGCACAATGGTGTTGTGACTTTTCATCTCTTCAAGATCTTTCATGAGCTTCTCATGGTCACTCTTGAGCTTGACATACTCATCATAGTCATTGCACTCAACCACTTGCTTGCCTTTGCTACTAGATCCATGCTCAATGCTCTCATCAATTAAATCATCACATGAGGTAGCTATATCAATCTTAACAACATGGTTAGTAGCATCATGTGGCTCATTTGGTAAGAATTCTTGTGCAATAACAAGGGTATCATAATTGATCTTTAGAGTTGTATATTCATCCTTTAGTTTGTTGTGACTAGTGATAAGCTCATTGTGCACCCACTCAAGTTTATCATGTTTATCTTTAAGCTCTTTCTTAGAAGATTTGAGCTCCTTGAGTTTGGATGATATAGAGTCATTTGTTTCTTTGAGCTCATCATTAGCCTTCTCTAATGTATCACACTTAGCTAAGAGTAAATCATTTTTAGCATCAAGTTTTTCATTTGTAGCTCTACTCTTTCTAATGATCTTAGTGTATTTTCTTAATATTTTGACAAGATCATCATATGTAGGTGAGTCATCATCGCTATCGCTATCATCATCACTAGCTTGCTCATCATCGCTACTATCATCACTCTTAGTTACCTTGTGTTCACCCTTGGCCATAAGGCATAGGTGTGTAGAGGATGATGGTGATGGTGGCGGTGAGGATGCACGATCAATAGCAATGGCGGACACCTTCTCATTGTCACTCTCATCATCGGATGATCCACTTGATGAATCAATGTCCGTGAGCCAATCACCGACAATATAGGCCTTACCACTCTTCTTCTTATAGAAGTCTCTCTTTTTGCCATCTCTCTTCTTGTATGGCTTGTTCTTTTTCTTTTCATCTTCATCACTTGAATCATCTTTCTTGCCCTTGTTCTTGAACTTGTCTTTCTTGGGCTTTGTGCATTGATGAGCTAGGTGACCAAGTTCACCACAATTGTAGCAATCCATCTCGGAGATTGGCTTTCTTCTTGAGCTAGTGAAGAACTTCTTCTTCTTGCCGTCAAACTTGATGCCACTCTTGTTTAGCTTCTTTAGCATCTTGGCGGTCTTCTTCACCATGAGATCAAGACTTTCTTCATCATCTTCATCACTTGAGCTCTCATACTCAAGCCTTGCCTTGCCCTTATCTTGGCTAGCTTTGAATGCTAAGTCCTTCTCTTTCTTCTTTGTAGAGTATGAGCCATCTTGTGGCGTGATGTGCATGTACATCTCATGAGCATTGATCTTTCCCAAGATTTGTGTCGGTGCAGCGGCGGAAAGATCACCTTGATGTAGCACGGTCACAATGTGCCCATATTTATCAATGGGGAGGACACTCAAGATCTTTCTCACAACATCGGATGGTGACATTTGAGTAAGTCCAAGCCCATTGACTTCCTCTACAAGAACATTTAAACGAGAATACATTTCATTAGCACTTTCTTTGGGAAGCATCTCAAAATAATTTAGCTTTTTAATCACAAAATGATAGCGTTCCTCACGCTCACTCTTGGTTCCCTCATGGAGCACACAAACGTCCGACCATAGTGCATGGGCGTCTTTGTGGTTCCTTACACGATTAAACACATCTTTGCAAAGGCCTCTAAAGATGGTGTTGCAAGCCTTTGCATTCCATTTTTCATAGTTTACTTCATCACCTTGAAGTTGTGCGGCATTCTTAGGTGTTGGGAACCCTTGAGAGGCGGCTCTAAGAATTCCAACATCTAGAGCTTCTAGGTAAGCCTCCATGCGAATTTTCCAATATGGAAAATCATCCCCCTCGAAGATAGGAGGAGGTCCATCCCCGTGAGACATCTTGCTCTAAGCGGTTAGGCTTAAAAACATGAGCACGAGGCTCTGATACCAATTGAAAGGATCAAGATGCCCAAGAGGGGGGGTGAATTGGGCTAATTCTAAATTTTCTTGCAATAATCAAATCCTACGGATAGCCCAATTAACTCCTTGCGCCTAGAAAAGTGTTTCTATCAAATCAACGCACAAATGACTTGCACCCTATGTTCCAAACTTACTCTAGCATATCAATTCTATGAATGTAAAACAAGTATTGAATTGCTCAAAGTAAATACTCAAAGTAAGTGCTCAAAGTAAATAGGGAGAGAAAGGAACGCGGCGATGTTTTGCCGAGATATCGGAGAGTCGCCACTCCCCACTAGTCCTCGTTGGAGCACCCGCACAAGGGTGTAGCTCCCCCTTGATCCGCGCAAGGATCAAGTGCTCTCTACGGGTTGATTCTTCGACACTCCGTCGTGGCGAATCACCCAAAGCCGCTCACAACTTGAGTTGGGTCACCCACAAGCTCCGCCGGGTGAACACCAAACTCCCAATCACCACCAAACCGTCTAGGTGATGGCGATCACCAAGAGTAACAAGCACGAACTCTCACTTGACCACGCGAAGCCTAATGAGAAGATGGATGCACACTTTGCTACTCTTTATTTGCTAGTGAGGCTACTCTCTTAGATTCTCAAATCACAAACACCTCACTAGGACCTTGCTCTTCTTGGCACTCACAAACGTGTTTCTCAGCTATTGAAATGAGTAAAAGTAACTCCACTCATGAGTGGAGCTTCTATTTATAAGGCAGCCTAAAAAACGAACCGTTATGAGCTTCTGCTGGATGATCGGACGCTCGGATCATTTTGACCGGACGCTCCGGTCAGTTCAATCCGTGAACAGTTTTCAAGTGATGACCGGACGCTATCAGGGTCCGGTCAGTACCGACCGGACGCGTCCGGTCGCTCTTGGATGCTTACTGTAAACGACCGGACGCTGGATACTCAGGGTCCGGTCACCACTGACCGGACGCGTCCGGTCGCACTTTCTCAAGTCTGGACCCTTACTGGAGTCGACCGGACGCTGGCCCTCAGCGTCCGGTCACATGACCTTCCAGCGTCCGGTCACACCAGACTTGTTCTTCACGGTCAAATGAACTGACCGGACCTTACGGCCAGCGTCCGGTCAGTATTTGACCCTCCATTCACTTCCAACTCTCGATCATATGTGAATGAAGTTTGCTCCAAAGGATCTTAGGCATTCATAGGAGCTACCTAGAGCTAGTTTTGACAAGTGTGCACCACACCTAACTCACTAGACTCAACTAGGTCAAGCTACCCGTTCATACCCCCCTTAATAGTACGGCCAAAGGAAAAAACAAAGTCCTAAACTACTCTAAGTGTCTCTCCAACTTCAATTGACACTTAGAACTAGTTATCCTTAACCTTGTCGTCCATCCTTTGAAAATCAAAACGATTTCCATCGTAGGGGCATGACAACCTCGATTGCCCAATCGATCTCCATTACCATGACCTAACTTAATTGCCTCTGCAAAACACACGTTTGTCATAGTAATCTTGTATTGACATTAATCACCGAAATCCACTTAGGGGCCTAGATGCTTTCAATCAGTTACATTGGATTCCTCACAAAGACATCATTCACGAAAATAGAAATTACACTGTGGTCTTTACAAGGTTTTCCTAGTCATATTCATCACAGACAATAGGGGCCACCGCTCAACAGAACACAGTTTGGAGCGCCACTTGATAGAGGTAGCGAGAAGTACCGTGTGGCAGGAGTTAGTTGTCGTTGGATCTTCTACCAACTTTCGGATCACCCTTTATCCAGTGAACCCTCTTGATGCCACTGGATCTTTCCGGTGAGCATAGAAACTTCTGCAAAACTGTCAGGGATGCACGCTTCCTCTAGTACTTTGCCCCTGGTACCACCAGAGTTTTCCGATGGCCATAAAACCCTTCTGCAGCCTGATGCCCTAAGCTCCGTTGTTGATGTCTTCCATGCACAAGAGTTATCTGGTGATTCTACAGCCGCCGAATCTTATGTACTGCACCTCTTTCTTCGATGCCTGCATAGTAGCACTAGAGTTACTCAGTGCACTCTGTGAACCCCTTTAGTGAGTTTCTTCGTGGCTTCGTGTTCAGGCTTCTTCTACTTGATGTCTTGGACTTCTAGCATGTTTTGTATGATTTTCTGAACTGCTCCATAGTCTTCCTTGAGGTGTTGATCACTTGATCTTCACGTCGCCTGGGTCCAATCCATCCTTGCATCCAAATGAACTAAACCTTATATACTAGCAGCCGACATTAGTCCATTTGATCATGGTATCAATCAACCACCAAAATCATCCATGGCCCATGCTAGGTGCCATTTTTCTTACACCAGGACCTGCTGCCTCACATCCTATCAGATCCACGAGTGCTCGAGAGCCCCAGCATGCGAATGACATGCCGCTGTGCGACCCAGCTCCACCGCCATGAGGCTGCTGCCCTCCCTCCCTGCCCTGACGTCCCTTAATGCTGCCTAGCCTCTGCCTCACCGTCATTGGCGCGGGCGTGTCTGTTCTAGCCCCTCCTACTATGCTCCAAACTGGAGGAAGGGAATGAAGAGACCGACGCACGGCCCTTGGGTGGCAATGAGACAGGGTGAGAAACATTGGAGCTTGAGCTCTACCAAACACATTAGTGGAATCCCAACTCCACCGTACAGTTGTTGCTCCATGATGGAGCTGATGCTCTAGAACTGTTTTCAAAGCTAGAACTCTGCCAAGCAGGCCCTTTATATATGGAAGCGATCATGATAGCAAAAAGGGAGTTGCTAGGAACGGTACGGTGAGAACCCTACCTTGCCATTTGAAAGCTCCTCCCCTGGTTTCATGGATTTTGCCAAAAAAACATTTGGATCAGCTAATTCCAACAAAGAGATCTAGATCCAGCGAACAACAGGATATTTATCACTAAAGAACAAAAGGGGAAGTGTCTCACCGTGAAAAGCAAATTCAAGACAAATACATCGATTACATGGTCTTACAATGAAAATTTGTAAATCGAAGACACTCCAACTGTCTGAACATGTTTCCGCATGCTTTGGCATATGATTCGGTATGGCTTCGTGCATATATATCAATTGGTCCTCCTCGTTTCTTTTCTTTTTGGTCCTTTTAATTTCATATGTAATGGGCTAATGGCTATATATGTACTAGCTTGGTATATATGTGGTTGCAGGGATTTTCTTATTTCATACTACATTGAACGAAAAGTTCTTCATAAAAAATGCCTGAACATTTCCATGTGCCTTGGTGAAACAGGCAAGTAGTCTTTACCTCGTGGCAGGACATGTAGCCATCATTGGCACCATTTCAAATGCACTGCTCTGGCTAACGTCAGTGGATTGGTTAGCAACGTGCGCATTGTAACCCAAGGTCTTGTCGCCGACTCGCCGCTGTCTCGGTTGGAGAAGAAGCTTTTGTTGGCGTCGCTGCCTGTGCGCCCCTTCTCGAGGTCGAGGCACTCCAGGAGCTGCGCCACCACGTCGGTCATGGTGGGGCGCTGCGCCGACGCCTGCTCGGTGCACTGGAGCGCGATCTCCGTGGCTTTCCACACGCTGTTGACATCATGGTCGCCTCCCATGGACGCGTCCACCACGCCCTCGATGTCGCCGCGTGCCAGGTGCTGCCGTGTCCACTGGATGACGCTGGTGGGCTGAGGGCTGTGCAAGATAGGAAGCCTCCCTGTGACCAGCTCTAGCAGCACCACGCCGAAACTGTACCCATCGCTCTTAGTGGTTGGTGCATTGTTGCCTGGTACCTGCACGTTAGCACGTTCATCCCTGTGGTGTCAATTCTACTATACTAGTCTCGTCGTTCATAAAAGCAAACCCTACTGCTGGCCTACCCCTTTTGAATATGGTATATGGATACTATAATGGATATGGATGTATCTAAATCTGTTTTTATTTGTAAATTATTTTATTTTTTGGATGCATTTATTTTTTTACACTTTAATTTATATATTTGAACCCGATGGTATCTTTTTTTTTAGATAAACCTGATGGTATGTTATTCACTTTAATCTCTACTTGCACAATAATATTTTTTCCCAAAACTATCGATAAAACAAATAGATAGTCAATATCAACTAAATTATGTTTTTTTTAGAATCAGGAGCCAGAGGCTCCTACTGCAATTTATTGACAAAAAGAGGCTAACACAGTAGTTCAATTATGTAGATATTTGAATACGGATCCGAATTCAAACTAGCTACCTGTTTTCTATTTGTATGCAATAATATTCAAATTTGTATTTGTATCTGGCAAAAATATAATTTCTATCAGTGTCTGTTCCATTTCCAGCCCCAAACTTCGGAGTTACTGATGGATAAAAGAAGCATAATTGCATGATCATGGAGGCATGGACGTACTCTGGATTGACGTATCCTAGTGTGCCAACAAGTTGTCGATGCGGGACTCATGGGATACCCCGCAAGGAAGAGAGAAGACCTAGTATAATTAGGATTCTTCTCATGTAATCTTAGTAGTAGTATTATTCAGTAATCCTACTAGGAACCCTCATTGTAAACCGACTAGAACTCTGACCTCCTGACTATATAAAGGGGGGCAGGGCTCCTTAGATCGGGGAGTCTAGAGTTCAAGAGAACAACAATTGTACAACACAACTCTTCACAATCAATCCAACGCAAAGGCTAACGCCGACTGGACGTAGGGCTATTACTCGATTCACAATCGAGGGCCTGAACCAGGATAAATCGACTGTCTCTTGCGTTAACCATCGAGTTCTGCATATGCTGAAACCCGAACATACTGCCCCGGGTACCCCCGTGGCAGGCTATCGGTGGTAAAACATCGACAGCTAGCGCGCCAGGTAGGGGATTTCGGTGACTTTGCATCCGAGAGCTCGATGGTCCTCGACAACATGATCTTCTCGGAGGGATCAATCTTCATTTTCGGTTCATGGATCTGCGAGGCAGGCGACGATGGCAAACTCCAAGGCTGTCTCCTCGAAGATTCAGATCATCATCAGGACTTTTTCATTTCGGCGACAACGACAGATCAACTAACCGGAAGATTCGCACAGCTCATAATGTCCAACCCGACTCAGATTCCGCGACTTCACGCATCCGATTCAAACTCAAGCTCCGCTTCCGAGACGAAGTCTTGTCCAAGTTCTTTTGGAAAACCGAGTTCTTTTCTGACAAAACTCCAGAACATGACGTCAACCTATCAAGAATACTACTCGGAGTACACTCAGAATACTTCAAAGAAGTCTGGTTCTCTTCCGTTTGGACTCCACAATGTGGCAACATCCCATCAGACATGGCGCGAAGGATCCACCTATCCCATGCTTAGAATGCCACTGAAGGGAGCCCAGGAAGGTCTCGTTTTAACTATAACATCTCAAGACTGCATCATTCACTGGCCAGATACCATTCCTGAGGATGACGACACCCAACTAGTCGACGATACGACAACAACAATTCTACCCTACCAAGAAGGAGATTCAATCTATGACTTTGAAACCTCTACTGAAGTTATCAATAGCTCTGGCAGTACGGAAATCAACGACGATGACAGAACAACTCACGCTAGAGAAGTATTCATGATTCGCCGCCCTCGATCACCATTGATCCCCCCAGAAGCACCCAACGTTAGGTCTTTAGATGAATCCGAATCCAGCATATCACCATTTATCCAGGGGTACGATGGTGAGACTGAGAGTTAGAGGCAAGCCAGAGAGAGAAAGAACAAATTAAAACAAGGATGTCAACGCCGTGTTAAGCAGCGGAAGGACACTTGGATCAAATATGAGTCAGACCTAGCCAAGTACAATAGAAAAAAATTAGAGCGAGAGGTCGAAGAAGGACGAGCAGCGAATACACCCTACGATAAGATCTGAGAAGCACTAGAAGAACTCAGGGCGACTTCATATCCCAATGAAAAACAAGAACAGCTCCGGGATTTTCTCCGATCAACGGTCCTTAAAACGCACGACAGAAGGGCAATATCTCATGA
Organism: Miscanthus floridulus; assembly: GCF_019320115.1. Classification (NCBI taxonomy): domain Eukaryota; kingdom Viridiplantae; phylum Streptophyta; class Magnoliopsida; order Poales; family Poaceae; genus Miscanthus; species Miscanthus floridulus. The sequence continues at coordinate 100,828,957 of NC_089595.1, forward strand.
ACAGGAAGATCAAAATCAAAGAAGTCCGCTTTCGAAAGACTTGGTCCGAGTGGAAGTCACAACGGAGAGAGCCGAAGAAATCACAATCAAAACAACAGAGTCGAGCAACCAAGAAAGGCCAGAAGCAAAGCACCTACTCGGACAGCCACGTAGAACTACTCTCACCAAGACGATAGTTGGTAAGAAGGGGGCACAGAATCAGAATATACAGAAGCCAGAACGCACGATAGATTCCCCTGTTTTGTGAACAGACTTGCTTCAATACGACTACCTCACAAGTTCAAGCCGTCCAACCACTCCAAGTATGATGGCAAGACCGAACCAAATCAATGGCTCAGGATTTACTCACAATCAATTGAATTGGCCGGAGGAGACGATGACATCAAAACATTGTTCTTTCCCATGGCCCTAGAAACCATGCCACTCCAATGATTTGACAAATTGAATCCAGGATCAATCAGAAATTAGGAAGACTTGCAAAGAGCTTTTTGTGAAAATTTTGTGGGAATTATTACACATCCAATCACCCACGCAGAGTTAAAAGGACTCAAGCAGAAAGGAGGTGAAAGTCTCAGGAATTACTATCGATGATTTGGTGAACTACGAGCTCAAATACATGACATCACACAACGAGAAGTAATCGAAGCCTTCTCTCACGGAATCATGGCTAGGTGGCAATTTTAAGACTTCTGCAAAGAAAACCCAAGAAACAATGAAGAATTTAGAAGAATGGTGGAAAAAATGATTACTGCAGAGGAGAAGACATGAGAAAGATTCCCATATAGAAACAATAGAGACAACCCGGACAGGCAAATTCCTCAAAACAGCAGACATCAGGAGAGAAAGCGTGGTCCAGACAACACAGTAGCAATGGCTGACAAATCAAAGAAATTTACCAAGCCCAGAAGATATGACGACATTGAGAACATACGTTGTCCCTTGCACCCCAATGGAAAGCACACTATCGGAAATTGCTACACCTTCAACGAAAGATACACTAGAAAAGATAGCAAGGGAAACAATAAAGAAGACAATCAGAAAAAAGAAGGAGACAACCTTGAAGACAAGGGATTCCAAAAATCTAGGGGAACAGTAGCAGTAATCTTTGCTGGGGTTCTAGATTCCAGAAGCAAACATCAAGAAAAACTAGCGTTATAAACCATCATGGCAGCAGAACCTGCTACACCAAGATATCTCAATTGGTCAGAGTATCCAATCCAATTTTCAAGAGAAAACCAATGGATCAGCGTAGGAAACACAGGCCATTACCCATTGGTTCTAGATCCAACCATTGCCGGTATGACTATTATGAAAGTACTAATCGACGGAGGAGCTGGACTCAACATCATTTTTTCAGAAACTCTAAGGAAGATGGGACTACAACTCGCCGGGATGATCACACCAATAAGCACACCTTTTTATGGCATAGTACCTGGCAAGGCAGCAATGCCACTTGGACAAATCACTCTACCGGTTACTTTTGGGACTCCCTCGAGCTATCGCACAGAGTTCATCAAGTTTGAAGTTACAGATTTTGATTCATCATATCACGCAATCCTCGGGCGCCCAGCACTAGCGAAATTCATGGCAATACCGCATTATCCGTACCTATTGCTTAAGATGCCAGGGCCTAATGGTGTTCTTTCTCTTCGGAGTGATTTAAAGCACGCATTTGACTATGACGTACAGGCAATCCAAATTGCAGCAAAGGCACAGGCAAACGATGGAAGAAAAGAAATAGCCACTATCGCCGTAGAAATAAGCCAAGAAGAACTAGAGATACCGGCTAAAAGACCAAGCATCCTAGCACCACCAAAAGAAGCCGACGTCAAGCAAATCGACCTAGGCACCGGTGATCCCTAAAAAACGGCAACCATCAGTGCCCACCTATCGGCAAAATAGGAACTCGCGCTCACCAACTTTCTTCGGGACAACACGGATATCTTCGCTTTAAAGCCGGCCGACATGCCAGGGGTCCCAAGAGAGTTGGCTGAGCATAGAATTGATGTCAATGAAGGCTCCAAGCCTGTGAAGCAACGACTACGACGATTCTCTCCCGACAAGAAGGCAACAATTAAAAAGGAAATTACAAAACTAATGGCAGCAGGATTCATCAGGGAAATTCTCCATCCAGATTGGCTAGCAAATCCAGTTCTGGTACAGAAAAAGAACATGGACGAGTGGCGCATGTGTGTTGACTACACAGATCTCAACAAACACTGCCCAAAGGATCCGTTTGGGCTACCACGCATTGATCAGATAGTTGATACAATAGCAAGATCTGCCCTATTATCCTTTCTTGATTGCTATTCTGGATATCACCAGATCGCATTAAAAGAACAGGACCAAAGCAAGACATGTTTCATCACTCTGTTCGGCACCTACTGCTATAGGACCATGTCGTTTGGACTTAAGAATGCTGGAGCCACTTACCAAAGAGCCATCCAAACATGCCTTGGTGATCAGATCGGCGAAAATGTAGAAGCATATGTGGATGACGTGGTTGTAAAAACAAAGAACCCGGATACACTGATTGAAGACTTAAAACAAACCTTTGAGAATCTAAAAAGGTGGAGGTGGAAATTAAACTCAAACAAGTGTGTATTCGGAGTTCCTTCAGGACAACTACTCGAATTCTTGGTTAGTCATCGCGGAATAGAAGCAAGCGCTAAGAAAATTCGAGCCATAACAGAGATGGGCCCTCCTCGAAGCGTCAAAGATGTACAAAAACAAACAGGCTGCATGGCGGCACTCAACCGTTTCATATCAAGACTCGGCAAAAAAGGGTTGCCTTTCTTTAAACTACTAAAGAAGACAGACAAGTTCGAGTGGACGGAAGAAGCCAATGAAGCTTTTAAGAAACTTAAGGCATACCTCACCTCCTCACCAGTCCTCACACCTCCAAAGAAAGACGAAGACATGATGCTATATATTGTAGCAACTTCTACTGTAGTCAGCATGGCGATAGTAGTGGAAAGGGAAGAAGAAGGGCGCGTGTATAAAGCACAACACCCAGTATACTACATCAGCAAAGTGCTGTCAGAATCAAAAATTCGGTACCCGCATGTGCAAAAACTACTCTACGCCCTACTAATCACTTCATGCAAGCTTCATCACTATTTTGAAAGCCACAAGATTACCGTAGTGACATATTTCCCACTAGGAGACATCTTACACAACAAAGACGCAACAGGACGCATATCCAAGTGGGCGGTTGAAATCGGTGCTCTCAACATCGATTTCACCCTGTGGAAAGTAATTAAATCTCAAGCCCTTGCTGATTTTGTTGCCGAATGGATAGAAATTCAACCACCCGTGTCAAGCGCCATCCTTGATCATTGGAAGATGTATTTTGATGGATCACTCAAGCTAGGCGGCGCCGGTGCAGGCGTCCTCCTAATCTCTCCAGACAGAAAACAACTAAAGTATGTCCTTCAGATATTATGGCAAGCTACCAACAATAAAGCAGAATACGAAGCTCTCATACACGGGCTAAGAGTGGCTATTACCCTTGGAATCAAGCGATTACTCGTATACGGCGACTCGGCAGTAGTCATCAACCAAGTCAACAAAGATTGGGATTGCACCAAAGAAAACATGGGTGCTTACTGTGCTGAAATCTGAAAACTCGAAAAACATTTCCAAGGATTAGAAATTCTACATGTCCTACGGGATTCCAACATTGCAGCAGATGTCCTTGCTAAGCTTGGATCAGACAAGGCAGAGGTACCACCCGGTGTTTTCATAGAGGAGTTATCAGCCCCCTCTATCAAACAACCCGGAGAAATAACACCTCAAATCTCAGCAAAAGGCACCCAAATCTTGGTAATCACCACTCCATGGACCTAGGTTTTTATTGATTACATCAAAGAGAATAAGTTGCCAGTAGAAAAACAGGAAGCCACACGAGTCATTTGCAGAAGCAAGAATTACGTTCTAGTAGGAGACAAGCTATACAGAAGAGCCGCATCATCAGGAGTACTCCTAAAATGCGTCTCATTTGAAGAAGGCAAACAAATCCTAGACAAAATACACTCAGGTTGCTGTGGAAATCACGCCACTTCAAGAACACTAGTCGGCAAAGCATTTTGCACTGGTTTCTACTGATCAACCGCTTTGAAAGACACAGAAGAACTCATCAGAAGATGCAAAAGTTGTTAGATGTTCGCAAGATAGGCTCATGTGCCAGCCCACAACCTCATATGCATCCCACCTGCTTGGCCTTTCTCCTATTGGGGGCTGGATCAAGTAGGACCTCTCAAAAAAGCAAAGGGCGGTTTCGAGTACATCTTTGTAGCAATTGACCAGTTCACCAAGTGGATCGAATACAAACCACTCGTAAAATACAGCACAGCCAAAGCAGTCGAGTTCATCCAAGACATTATGCACCACTTCAGCATGCCCAATCGAATCATCACAGACTTAGGTTTTCCCTTCACAGCTATAGAATTCAAAAGTTGGGCACAGGATTGTAGCTTCAGCATTGATTACGCATCAGTCGCACATCCAGAAGCCAACGGACAGGTAGAAAGGGCTAATGGACTCATACTAGCTGAATTGAAACCAAGACTGTATGAAGAACTAGTAGACTATGGATCAAAATGGATTGAAGAATTACCCAAGGTTGTATGGGGGCTACGGACTTAAGTAAGCAGAGCCACCGGATACTCACCTTTCTTTCTGGTGTATGGATTAGAAGCCGTACTACCCGCAGATTTGATCTGGACGTCACCAAGGATAGAGCAATACGACGAAGGAGAAGCAAAACACACACGAAGATTAGAACTCGACAGTACAGAAGAAGTTAGAGTAAACGCTACCCTGCAATCAGCAAGATACCTCCAAGGACTAAGGCGCCACTACAACAAGAATACCCAGTCCCGATCATTACAAGTCGGAGACCTAGTACTAAGAAGAGTACAAAAAACCGACGGACGCCACAAACTACTCAGTCCATGGGAAGGTCCTTTTATAGTCACAAAAGTCATCGGACCAGGCACATACAAGCTCATAACTAAAGATGGAAAAGAAGTCAACAATACATGGCACATCAGTCAGCTACGAAGATTCTACGCATAAAAACAACTCAAGGGAAAACATGTATACAAGACACAAGAGATCAACGTTCATGATCAACAAAGATAGCACTATGTATCATTGTAACACATCAATATTCATGATCAATAAAGATGATTATCTCTCGACAAACATATGTCTCATGGATCTCCTTGAATTGTTTCTTAAATGCAAAATGGTTGAAAAGACGCCTGAGCATCCCGGCCGAGAGCAAAATAGCTGAAAAGACGCTTGAGCCCGCCGATGAGGGTAGCTAACAAGCTAACACCCGAAATAAAATGCAAAATAGCTGAAGATACGTCTGAGCATACTGGCCGAGAGCAAAATAGTTGAAAAGATGCTTGAGCCTGCCGATGAGGGTAGCTAACAAGCTAACACCTGAAATAAAATGCAAAATGGCTAAAAATACGCCTGAGCATCCCGGCCGAGAGCAAAATAGCTAAAAAGACGCTTGAGCCTACCGATGAGGGTAGCTAACAAGCTAACACCCGAAATAAAATGAAAAATGGCTGAAAATACGCCTGAGCATCCCGACCGAGAGCAAAATAGCTGAAAAGACGCTTGAGCCCGCCGATGAGGGCAGCTGACAAGATAACACCCAAAATAAAAAGCAAAATGGATGAAAATACGCCTGAGCATCCCAGCCGAAGCAAAATAGCTGAAAAGATGCTTGAGCCTGCCGATGAGGGTAGCTAACAAGCTAACACCTAAAACAAAAAAGCAAAACGACTGAAACTAAGCCTGAGCATAGACCACAGCAATTTCAAGACAAGACCCTCCAGCTACTTGTTCCAAATAGCAAGAGGCTCGGGGGGCTACACTCGAGATACCCAAGAACGCAAAGATCTACATATAACGAGTTGTTTACATGGCACAAAAAAAGGGCAGACAAGCACTCGACAGATCAAGAAAGGTCGTCAACACAAAGATCTATATATAACGAGTTATTTACATGGGCAGAAAAGTACTCGACAGATCAAGAAAATTTGCCAAGATAGCGCGCAGAATTGTTTACAAGGCAAAGATGAGAGAAAGACAAAGTGCTCAGCAAAGTCTAGTAACCCTGACCAATCGGACAAATCATCCGAGGAATAAGCAAGGCATCTAGGCAAAGAAGACATCAATAAAAAACCTTCATTCAAAAAGAAGTATAATGTCATATTACAAGGCACGGGCATAAAGGTCAAATACATCAAGCCTCATCATCAGGAGAAGGGAGAACAATGTTAAGATTATCTACTATTCTACTAGCTAAGTCTTTAACTTCAGGCTCCATCCTCTCAACAGCATCAATGTATTCTTGACTATCAGCTTCCTCTGCTATCTTGGACAAAGGAGCCGCTGGAGCAAGAACCCGGACCTAGGCCAGGACATTCTTGGTACACAGTTGAGTGCACCTCTTCACAAACTCTTGAAAACGAGTCAGAATTCAAGGAATCAATTGAGCCCAAGATTGCCCATCATCCACTGGAGTTCGGAGAACGTCGGATACTGAACGGAAGGATTTCCACAAAGCTTTCCAGTTTTCAGTAGCCATCGCCAACTTGCCAGACAAGTCTTCAATAGTTTTTTGGGCCTACACAAGATCTTTATTAGCTCCACGCCTAATTAACTTAGCAAGCATGAGTTCCTCCTCAGCATGAGTAATTACCTCCTCGGCCTTGTTGTGACTTGTACGAACAAGAGTCTTCATCTCTTCAACGCCCTCCAAGAGCTTCTGCTTTTCAACCCAGAGAGCTAGACAAGACAGCAAACAACAAGTCAGCAGAAAGGAGAATTTGAATGCAGAAAGAAACAAAAAGAACCCTCAATACCGTTGCACTCCTTCTTCATGGCCTCCGAGTTCTTTTGAGCCTCCTAGAAAGCAGTATCCCTCTACTTTTCAATCTCAATAACCTGGGCACGAAGAGATTTTTCCTCATCCTGATGCGTTTGACGCTCAACCTCCATCTCGGCCTGGAGGAGGTCAAGATCAGCTTTCAGGGCGCTCACTTCGGAAGACAACTTTTTCTTGTTTTCAGACGAGAAAAAGAAGCCAGTATGATCATGAGAGAAGGACTGAGCAAGAAGAGACAAAGAAAAACAAGGAATGAGGATAGAAGAAAAGCAAACATCCAAAGAAGGAACGGCGAAAAAACTTACTTGGAGCTTTTCCCCAAAAGAAGTCGCAAGGGACGATAAGCTTCCCCAGGCAGCAGTTAACTCCGATAGCCGATGAGTGGCATCAAACTGCTGCACCACATCATCAGCAAAAGGCGGACCACCGGAGGCAAGAGAAGGAGAAGGAGAAGCCAGCCAAGGCGAAGAAGGCACGACCAGAGCAATCTCCTAGGAAGCCGAGGCCAATCCCTCAGAAGGACCCACCGCAATGGCCATGGTCACCTCTGGGGCAACCAAGTAAGTAGCGGCATCACCGCTAGAAAGCCTTGTCGCCCCCACAACCACTTCACCAACAGTGTGCTGCGAGTCCTGAGGCTCAGTACTCAGTGGCACAACAGAGGGCTGAGAAGAAGTCAACGAGGGGACGAGAGAAGACGAAGGCCTGAAAGTTGATAAAAGAACTCGCCAATGAGAACAAGAGAAAAGGAAAACAGAAGCAAAGAGACAAAACTAGAATCCACTCACCCAGCTATCTTCTTCTTCGCAAAACAAAAAGAAGACCTCATAGGGGGAACCACAGTGGCAAAAATGTCCCCACCACTTGGCGGCAGCAGCGGTATAGCCAATATCGGAGCCCCAGAAGAAGCCGGTACCGGAGCCCCAGAAGAACTCGGCACCGGAGCTCTGGAAGAACTCGGTACCAGAGCTACCGAAGAACTCAACACCGGAGCTACCGAAGAAACTGGCACAGGAGCCTCAGAAGAACCCATACCCGACGTCCGATTACTACAAAAAGATCAAGACTAAAGTCAAAACAAAGAGGAGGAATTCAACGGCAGGAGAATATGAAAACAACTCACGGCCGCATGATAAGGGGTACTTCATCATCCTCTTCCTCCTCGGTCTCGACCAAGGCCACTAGGGCACCCGCTGAAAAAAGAATAAAAGTACTCGGTTCAAGATAAAAACAAGAAAACAAAGGGACAGAGAGTATTAATATGCTCACCTAAGAGCATGCTAGCTACAACTGGAGTACTTGGACGAGTACTTGGCTTGCGAGACTTCTTAGAAGTAGGCAGACCAGATGAAGAGCCATCCGTTCGCACCCTCTTTGGGACACTACGAGGACCTCGACGGACTGGACGAGGAACATATTCTTCATATACATCAACAACTCCGGAAGAAACTCTAGGAAACGATGTGGTGATTTGGAACTTACTAATTACAGAAGCCCTAGCAAGATCCTCCCCAGTATTCACCATGACAGGGAGGACATCAAGGGGGATTGGGTCAACAAAGTTGCGCCCCAATTCCTACAAGGAAGAGTAAAACAACTAGATGAGAAAGATTAAACAAAGGTGGAGACCACAAAGGAAATTCAAAAGGTACTTGAATAAAGAAAAACAACTCATAGCAGGAGGAGGGTTCTTAGCGCAATACTCAACAACAACATAAGGAACGACTTTCACCCCTTTCAGCATCTTCCGAAGATGCTCGAGCACCTCCTCATCGGTCAACTCAAGGGCAGGGACCATACGAGAAGGATCCTCTGCCCCAGAGTACTCAAAACCAAAGTTTTCTTGCTCCTTAAGAGGTTGGACTCGACGGCGAAGAAAACTAGAAATAATACCAAGGCCGGTCAAACCTTGCTGTTTTAGAGTACTTATCCTCTCAACAAGCGGCTTGATCGTCTGGTTCTCATAATTCGTCAAGAGTTTCTTTTCCCATCGATCGTTAATCATGGGACCAGAAGAAGAATGAACGGAAAGAGGGGGAATCATGTTGGTGGAATAAAACCACTCGGAACACCAATCCTTCACAGAGTCAACTAAGTCATAATCAAAAATTTTAATTTTGAGACCCTGACGGAACTGAATCCCACACCCACCAAGAACAGAAGTGTCATCACGGCGGGGTTGTGGTTTCAGACGAAAGAAGAAACGGAAGAGGGAAAGAGAAGGAGGAATTCCAAGAAAGGTTTCGCAAAGATGAATAAAGACAGAAAGATGGAGGACAGCATTGGGGGTAAGATGGTTCAAAGTAACCCCAAAATTTGAACCCCAAAATAATTAAGGAATCGATGGAGGAAGGCAGAAGCGGGAAGGCAGAGTCTAGCACGGACAAAGGAGACAAAGAGGACGATCTCACCAGGACCAGGAGCAGGGACCCGATGCTCGCCTGGAGCTCTCCATTCAGCAAAGTCCTTGCTCTGGATCAAGCCGTCGCTGACAAGCTCGCGAAGCTGCTCTTTGGTTGTTGTTGGAGCCGGCCAAACCTTCTAGGCAGCCCTCATGGCCACAAACTCTTGGTTCTCGATCAAAGAAAGTGATGATTCCTCGTCCACGAAGTTAGACTGGGACTTACTCACGGTTTTCTTCTTACCCATGTACTAACGGAGGCAAAAAAGCAACTAGGGGAGGAAAAAGTTTGGACGGCGGCGCTAAGACGGCGGCAGCAATGGCGACGGCGGATTTCTGAGAGCTAGGGTTTTCAAGGCAAGAGAAGGGCAGTAAAGAAAAAGAAGATGAAGGGTCTTTAAATAGATTTTACAGCGATAAAAACGGCCCACCAGGCCCGTTAAAGCACCGTGTGAGAACGCAATGATCCATTTACTGACGCAGCTAAAATGACGGAGGGCACAAATCCACACAACGGTACAATTCAACGGGCAGATTTCAAACTTATCCATCCAGCACCACGGCGGAGTTATCAGATCGCTGCAAAAAACAACCCGTCAGCCATGAAGAAAAGAAGGGCTACCTCACAAGGAATATAAGAACTCGGTTCTTACAGAAAGAACTCGGGAATCTGATGAACAACCAGGACCATAGCAGAAAAATAAATAACAACTCAGAAGACAAGATTCTCTTCATTACAAGCAACTTCAAAAATAGAAGATTACAAATCTTACCAGACCCAACGAACTCGGTACCACGAAAAGCAAAGTAGCAAAGAGGAACCCGGACATGGCTAGGCTCTGGAACGACTACGTGTCCCAAATTGCTACTCGGAAGGACAAACTGCCATTGGCTACACTATTTTCTTCAAAGGATGGATGCAGTGCATCTAAGGCGGAAATCAGCAGCACAGCAGGACAACACGGAGCAGAGAAGGCCGGCAGGCATCTGTCTACCCAAGACCGATGTGATGCTGGATATGGTGTTGATCTGCACTAGACAGTCTTAGGACAGGCGACGAGGATCAACCCAGAACTGTCAGATGAAGGAACAAAGCCCACATCACAAGACTTCCTCTAACTACCGCCACGTATATCCTGGTACAATGCTGCTGTGGGATTAGCCTACCTCTAATCCCTATCACAAGACTTTCTTCAGCTACGACAAGACACACAGGAACTACAAAACACGCCCGGGGGCTGCTCTACTTCATAAACTACCATGTTCATGACCACGAAGGTTTCAACAGAATGTTCAATGGATGAAAACAAGCACTCTAGGAGGGTATTTATAGATCAAAGGAGTGGTGCACATGAACTAGGAGTACCAATGAAATAAGCCTAACAAAGGACACAGTGAAAAGACAGGACTCAATAATGGAAGACTCAGGCGAGAGGGAACAGTACTCGAAGACGAGCATATTCGGAAGAATATACCAACACAGTACAACCCATGAACAAAAGGCATTTAAACTCAATCACCACCATACAACTACATCTGACAACAGCAGACTATCAGAAAATACGCCAAGACCTCGCATCCGAGTTCTTCCTGAACAAAACAACCCGGATATACGCTCGGGGGCTGTAAAAGGAAAGGTATACAGTTCTTTCGAACAACTCAGATTCGAGACCCTCCAACTTTTTGTTCCAAATAACAAGAGGCTCGGGGGCTACACTCAGTAAGTGCCCTTTTTTCAAAAAAGCGCACGTCACTCAAGAGACTTCTTCAAGACAAACGACTTCAAGGCCACAAGATAAAAAGAACCCGGACATAGCTATATCCGAGCTCTTTTCAACAAAAAGAACCCGGACATAGCTAAATCCGAGCTCTTTTCAACAAAAAAGACGGGTATGTGCCCGGAAACCTTTCGACGAAGAGTCAGGGGGATTTCAAGAAATGACCCTCAAAGCTCCTTGTGCCAAACAGCAAGAGGCTCGGGGGCTACATCCAAATGGGAGTACTTTTTTCTTCAAAAAAGTACACACCACGCAAAGATCTCACGAAGCGCTACATGGTTTCGCTCAAGAAAGCACTCGGACGACGCTTGTTCCTACTCGACGAGACTTGAAGGAACAAGACGAGGTTTCCAGAACTCAACCATGAAGTGCTCGGAGGCTTGTCGGTGCGGGACCCACGGGATACCCCGCAAGGAAGAGAGAAGACCTAGTCTAATTAGAATTCTTCTCATGTAATCTTAGTAGTAGTAGTATTCAGTAATCCTACTAGGAACCCTCATTGTAAACCGACTAGGACTCTGACCTCCTGACTATATAAAGGGGGGCAGGGCTCCTTAGATCGGGGAGTCTAGAATTCAAGAGAACAACAATTGTACAACATAACTCTTCACAATCAATCCAACGCAAAGGCTAACGCCGACTAGATGCAGGGCTATTACTCGATCCACGATCGAGGGTCTGAACCAGGATAAATCGACTGTCTCTTGCGTTAACCATCGAGTTCTGCATACGCTGAAACCCGAACATACTGCCCCGGATACCCCTGTGATAGGCTATCGGTTGTAAAACATCGACACAAGTGTGTTTGTGGACGCATGAGTGTAGATGTCACGATCCAAAGCCTTTGATAAGCCAAAATCAGCAACCTTGGCCTCCAGTTTCGCATTCAGTTGGATGTTGGATGTCTTCACGTCCCTGTGAATGAGAGGCGGGTTGCAGCCCTTGTGCAGATACTCTAGCCCTACATTACATGTCATCACTCACACTTCTAGCACAAATCAAACCTTTAACAACAAATATGACTTATTGTGCATGAAATTTATAGAATTGTACCCTGCGCTGATTCCAGTGCGATTCGAAGTCTCTGCCTCCAAGTTAAGTGTTTTCCTACAGACAGAAGAATGATAGCATGCGAAATTCAGATCAACAAAGGTGTTGGGGGAAAGGGAGCCTTCCCTCGAGGTCATTGGTCATAACGTTGCAGGTCCCAGACTAGGAAGGAAGGAGAAATTGATCCTCTCACTGTGCAAACCGAAGGAAGTTCTAAACTGCTAAACAATATGCTACGTACCTGCAATGTGCTCTTGCAGGGATCCTTCTGACATGTACTCGTAGACAAGTGCCATGTACACCCCATCTTTGCAGTACCGATCATGGACACGAGATTCTTGTGATGGGTCCGTGTCAAGATCTGTGCCTGGAGAGGTGGCCAGAGATCATGACGACTAGTCAATTTCCAAGGAAATACGAATTGAACCTGTCACTGGAAATATGAATTGCATGCGTCTGAAAAGAGATGGTTACCTCCGTGAGGAACTCCTTGGCACCCTGATTGGACGACTGAGACCTCATCTTGACCGCCACCTGAGTGCCATCCTCCAAGAAGCCCTCATAGACGTATCCAAAGCCGCCCCGCCCAATTACACGCTGGAAGTTGTTGGTGATCATCTCTAGGTCCTCGTATGTGAACCGGCGGTTCTCAAGCCGCAGCGAGCTGCGTCTGTATTCGTCGCCTGCAACAATTAGAGCAAGGCTCGTCGAAGTCTTGTCCCGGGGCTTCACAGAGACGTCCACTGACCCTGAATGCACCGGCAGATCCGTGGTCCTAGCTCGTTCAGGATGGCCGATGGCAAAGAGGACATGGCTAGCTAGAGCGCGGTCAGTCGATGTTTTATAAACTTATTACCTCGCTTATTTCGCCGCAGCAGCAAACAACATAGCAGTACTGTCAGTGCCACCACAACCAGAGCCATAGGAACAGCGACGTAGATGGCTAGCTTGCACTTTCCTTTCTCCGTCTGACATGAATCCCCGTTGGTGCAAAGGTTTGGATTATCGGCATAACTACACACAGATGAGAAAGTCAAGATACTGTCAGCCAGGAAATTAAGGCGGTATCATGCATGTCTGCTAGAACAAAACTAAAGAGGATCCGGGAATGGACATTAGATTTAAGGAGCCGTCTTGGATTTTTTTGAGAAGTCCAGGGGGGATTGATCCGCTGATCTGATTCCCCGTCAAATCTCTGAAAGGTGTAACATTTATGTGAGCCAACGTGATGCTGATGAATGCATATATTGGTTCATAAAAGAAATTAAAATCGCACGAAACTAATGAAGTTGGAACGTGCAGAATTTGTCGAGTTAGCAGACTTACAGAGTTGTCAGTGACGGTAATTGTGACACGGCGATAGGAATTGAGCCCGTCAGGTTGTTGTGCGACAAATCCCTGCAAAGATATGTATCAGATATTACTATGACTAAGAGGTTGAAATTAGCAGATCAAGAACTAGAACTCCACACGTACAAGGATTGGACAGCCTTGAGATTTGCGAAAGCAGATGATATGTCACCGTTCAGACCACTGAACGACATGTTTCTGCAAAATTATAAGATTGGACGCGGTTTAAACACGATCAACAGCTACTATTACCCATGCAATGCAAACCGCAGTAAAAGCGAAGTAGTGTTCTGCGTAGATGTCATGGGCACCACTTACACGCCAGTAATTTTTGGAGGACTGGAAATGGCATAGCTGCACGTCAGACCATCCCACCTAAAAGTGTCCGCAACGCACGGGTTGTTGGCCATCTCCGGCACGGGTGAGTCAACCATTCACCACCGTTGCCGAAGATCTAGGGGCCAACAAGTGGTATCAGAGCCGTACAAGCGTCGTAGTCGAACTAACCGCTAGCGATAACGGACGGTTTGGAGATGAGCGACAGCAGCGGCGCTGCTGTGGCTGCCCAACCACAACAGGAGATCGTTGTGCGCACGGTGTGAGAGGTCAGCGGCAGCAGTTGGCCGACGCTGACTCTCACCAACTATGGCAAGTGGTTGGTGACCATGAAGATCAAGCTCAGAGACCGACGGCTCTGGAATGCTATTGACAAGGGCACCGACAACGAAGAAGATGACATGTCAGCGTTGGAGGCTATCCTCGCTGCTGTGCCAGTGGAGTACGGAGAGCCGTTGGGGGTGAAAAGCTCTGCTAAGGATGCATGGAAGGCCATTGTGGCAATGCGCGTCGGTTCCGACCGTGCAAAGAAGCCGACGGCCTAGCTGCTGAAGCAGAAGTATGCTAACCTCAAGTTCAAAGATGGTGAAGCGGTGGAGGATTTCTTCCTCCGCCTGCAGACGCTCATCAGCAAGCTGAAGAGCCATGGCGTCACCATCAATGAAGAAGAGGCGGTCTCTAAGTACCTCCAGTCCGTGCCGGCGAAGTACATCCAGATTGTTGTCTCCATTAAGACGATGCTGGACTTGTCCACCCTCACCATTGAGGATGTGACAGGCCGTCTGCGGGCGGTGGACGAGCGCATGGAGCAGGCCACAACAATGAAGGACAGCGGGAAGCTGCTACTGACAGAGGAGTTGTGGGCTGCCCGGAGAAACTTCGGGGAAGCCTCCTTCAACCGCAGTGGCGATGGCAAGCACCGCGGCAAGGCTTGTTTGGAGAAGAAGAAGAAGGTGGACCCCAACGCCGGCCAACGCTGTGGGAAGACGGGTTATTGGGCAAAGGAGTGCCCAAATCGCAAGCAGAAGAAGAAGGCTGAGGCTCATCTGGTGCAGGCTGATGATGAGGATGAGGCCACTCTTCTGATGGCGACGTTCTGTGCACTGCACGACGTTGAGGCCAAGGAGAAGGGAGAGGTGACGGTGGTGCCCGAGCATGGCAAGGCTCTGAAGGCTATCCACCTCGACGAACCACGTGCCCAAGTCCACCTCGGACGTGTGGGTGGCGGACAGGAGCAGCGGTGGTACCTGGACTCCGGCGCCAGCAACCACATGACGGGCTCCAAGGAAGCCTTCTCCGGGCTCGACGATGACGTGTCCGATATGGTGAAGTTTGGTGACGGCTCAAGGGTGGTGATCCGAGGGCGCGGCACCATCATCTTCAGGTGCCAGAACGGCGAGCACCACGCGCCAACGGATGTATATTACATCCCGCAGCTGCGTTCAAGCATCATTAGCATTGGCCAGCTGGATGAGCACGGCAGCGAAGTACTGATCAAGGACGGCGTCCTTAGGATCAGGGACCGGGAGCAGCGCCTTGTTGCCAAGGTGAAGAGGTCCCAGAACCGGCTATACCTGCTTGACTTGAAGGTGGAGCAGTCGGTGTGCTTGGTAGCACGGCACACCGAGGAGCCATGGTTGTGGCATGCTCGGTTCGGCCATCTTAGCTTCGACGTGCTCGGTCGGCTAGAGAAGATGGTCCGAGGGTTGCCCCACATCAAGCACGGAGGCGAGCTGTGTGACAGCTGCCTGGCCAGGATGCAGAGGAGGCTGCCGTTCCCAAAGGCGGCCAAGTATCGCACGGCGGGTGCTCTCAAGCTCATCCACGGCGATCACTGCGGCCCAATCACGCCAGCCACAAACGGTGGTTGGTGGTACTTTTTCCTGGTCATGGATGATTGTAGTCGCTATATGTGGCTGCAACTCCTGACGAGCAAGGACGAGGCGGTGGCGATGATCAAGAAGTTCAAGGCGCGCGCAAAGGTGGAGAGCGGCAAGAAGTTGCATGCGCTGAGGACTGATCATGGTGGCAAATTCACTTCAGTGGAGTTCGCTGTGTACTGCGTGGATCAGGGTGTGGTGCGACACCACACTGCGCCATACTCGCCACAACAGAATGGCGTGGTGGAGCAATGGAACCAGATGGTGGTCGGCATGGCTCGATCCATGATGAAGGCCAAGAGCATGCCGGCAAGAATCTGGGGTGAAGCGGTGACCACGGCAGTGTTCATCCTCAACCGCACGCCCACCATTGCCCTAAAGGGTAAGACACCGTTCGAAGCTTAGTATGGGCGCAAGTCGAGCATGTCCTTCCTCCGGACATTCAGATGCATCGGCCACGTCAGGAAGAAAAAGCCAGTCCTCACTAAGTTGGAGGACAGGAGCACACCGATGGTGCTCCTAGGCTACACGGAAGGTACCAAGGCGTACCAGCTCTACGACCCACGCGGAGGCAAGGTGCTTGTCTCACGCGACGTTGTGTTCGATGAGAAGGCGGCCTAGGACTGGAACAGTCCAGGCATGAGGGAAGCTGGCGGCTTCACCAGCACCTTCGTCGTCGAGCACTTGGTCATCCACGGTGATGGAGATGCTGAAGAGGAGGTGTCGACCACTCCAGTAACAGAGCCAAGCACTCTTAGGGTGGTGCTGAGCACTCTAGGAGTGATGCCGAGAGGTCCTACAGTGGTGTTAACCACTCTAGGACGGGTGCCGAACACTCCTATAGCAGCACCAAGAAGTCTTGTAGTGGTGCCGACCACTCCAAGACTAGGGTTGTGCCCTCCTGTAGTGGTGCCGAACACTCCAGGAGTTGTGACGAGTGGTCTAGGAGTAGTGACGAGCATTGCAGCCGGGGTGCCTAGCACTCCAGGTGTTGTGCAGACCACTCCGACAGAACAGGGAACTCCATCAACACCGATTGAGTTCGCCTCACCTCCAAGCGACATCACTGAGTTCATGGATGCCTTCCACGACGGTGAGGAGGTGCGGTTCTGTAGGCTGGACAACATCATCGGTGGCACAGGGCCCCCAGGCCTGGCGGGTCGGCTGCTCAATGACCCTGAGCTGCTTCTCGTTAGTGCAGAGGAACCACCCACGTTTGTGCTGGCTGAGCGCGATGCAAACTAGCGACAGGCGATGCTGGAAGAGATGAAGACGATCGAGGAAACGAGACTTGAAAGCTCGTCGATCCACCTCCAGGATGCCGTACGATCGGCCTGAAGTGGGTATACAAGGTCAAGCAGGACGAGCACGATGCCATCGTCAAGGGGTAGATTTGTAACACCCTCAGTGTTACATTGTACAGGTTTTGCTAAAACTATGTCATGAGCATCATTTTATGTATTATTACATGTGGTAAAATGAGAAATTAAATTTTGTTGCACTAATTCTCAAATTGATCTCTAATTTATTCCTTGTCCAAGTATTCTCCCGTAGCCCAAATCAGTTTCATTCATCCTGATCTAACTCCAGCTCTTATTATTCTTCTCCTCAATTTCCCATGCATGCACTCGGCACTCGCAAGCCCACGAAGCACGCTTCAGTACATTCTTTGGCAAGACGCAATGCTTTTACTTTTGTCGTGTCAAGCAAGTCAAGTTGGCAGCACATGACCGACCGGTAGCAGCATCGCACACGCTACACATTAATCTCAATCACAAGCTCTGCCCGCTGCGCACGCCGATTGCTCGCTGCTCAGTTGCTTTGCAAATGCAGCTCAGACACCTTTCCACGCATGAGCACCGCAGCACCGCAGAAAGCATTGTTCACCGTAGAAAACATTGTTCACCATAGAAAGCACTGTTCAACGCAGAAAACACTGTTCATTCCGGCAACACGTCGTGCACAAGCAGCGCTTTATTACCTTTAAGCAAGCTAGTTAGCCACTAACCTTACGACGCATCGTTGTCGCGCCTTCGCTTCTCCTGCCTATAAAAGGACACGCTGAGCCGTCGAGCGTCCTGCTTCGCCGCTCACCTTCTTCCTCCCCAAATCAAGTTTCTCTGTCTTGCTCGAGAAAGCTGTGCTCTGTCGAACTTCCTTCCTGAGCTGCAATCGACTGAGGTAGCTAGCCTACAATAATTCCCTCGTTCTCCAATATTTCCTTGACCCATGGTATCCTCATCCGTTAATTCCTTGACCTGCATAAATGAACCAGCACCCCCTTCATCATGTTAAGGACCAAAGACTCATAGTCATGTGCTGGTCAACAAGTCCAATAGCATGATTAGCCACCTCCAATAATATCATTTCTTCACCTCTAGAGCTCATTTGAATTTGTTTATTTATTGTGAAATAAATTTTGTTAGATTCCTAAATTCATGATCTATCTATTAGTGTAATTAGTTCATATAGTTCAGTGATACCTTAAGGGTTACTTTATTATTTCAAAATACGTATTATTATTATAGTTATTTAGAGAATGAATTTTATGATGTATTGGTAGAAGTGCTAGCCCTAAAATTCTTTTATAGTAGGTTCATTGTATTATTATGTGCTCACTGTAATTTTTATAGCCTTAGAATAGGTTGATAAATATGGTAGCTAGTGCACCTTGTTTTATCATATATATATAGTAAATTGATATTAACAATAAGGATGCCTTTAGTTGCTAAGATAATACATGAAATGTTTCATACCTGTTTAGTGGGAATAATATGTAACTTTGCGTATTAGTCATTAGAGTTAGCTTAGTAGCTTGGTAGATGTATTCTTATTTTAAGAGTTGTTGTTGCCATATTACTAAGCGTTGCATCATCATTTCATGCATGTAGATAACGAATTGATAGAGTTCGTGATTGCGTGTGAGCAGGAGTATGAGGAGGAGGTTCTCGTGCAGAAGGGAGTCCCGGAGCCATCAGTTGCCTACTTTGCTGACACCCCGCCTGTCTAAGGTAAGCCCCGGTGCATAACCCCTATTTTTTATCACTAAATATATATATGATGTGCATTTAAGTTACAGGCATTTTATGAAAACTACGTGCATAAATATATCCACCCATGAGTTCTACTAGTATAGGTCGAGTAGCTGCTATGCTCAGGATGTCGGTAGCATGGGTAACATATCATTGCTCACAAATAGGCGATAAATATGATCACTCCTGATAAAACGGTGGAAAGGAAAATGGTGATCGGGTAGGGATATGGTTGGGTTCTGGTGGGTGTAAAGGGTTATGTCCTGCAGCCAACAGGGCATAGCTCGGTTACATGTTTTCCCTATCTGTGTCAATTAAGGACCGGTCGTTGCAATGGACGTGCGGCAAGTCATAGATCTATTGTCCCAAGCGCATACTTGGGTATGGGCGTAGGGAAGATTTGTTGCTCTCTTGTCGTGGATCCGGCTCTTTCCGGACCGACTGATTGGAGGCGGAGATGGTGGAGGTCCTTGCACTGCACTGAGTCCAGGACTCAAGAGTGGGGGCTTGGAGTCCAAGTTTAGACGGGGACCTAGACACCTAGGACAGGAGGGTGATGGGTTAGTCCTGCTTGTGCCTGGGGTACAAGCAAGGCATGTGTTTTTGGGGCACCTAGCTGGGCACATTTGTTCGTGAATCGCCGCCGAGTCGGTATGACTTGTCTTACCTCTAGCATCGTAGTAAGAACTGAAAGTTAAAAGAAGAAGAAATGGAACTGATTACTCAACTCTTGCTTGAAAGTAGAACAGGTGCTTATATAGACTGGATTGATAATAACTTAATACGACTGATAATCATAACATAAATAAGGACTCACTATTAGTATTGCTTTTTGCTAAAAGAAAACCAGCAAACCATGAAGCTTATCATATTCCTTGGAGTCTGGAAATTATTCCCACTAGTCGGATAAGTCTTGCGAGTACATTGTATACACAGGGTTTATTTACCCCTATTGTAGGTGATGCATGAGAAGTACCTTTGTATGGAGGATTCCTCTAGTGGGCTCAGACGGATCCTCATTCTTATTGCTAGATGTTTATTTTAAATTCCGTTGTTTATCATTCCGCACTCTGACATTTGGTAATGTAATAATGTAATTTTTAAGAAACTCGGATGTATGAAATGGACCTGTATTGTAACTCGCTCTCATTATTGGATCCTTGGAAAAAATGTGGATCTTTCGAGTTCTCCCTTTGGGTGTGCTCGACGGATACCGCCCGCTGTAGCTTGCTTTCGGGGTGCTTAGTGTCTGGTGGAAGGCAAGCACCTCTGTAAGCATGTTATTTCAGGTGGTTCTACCATAGTTGGTACCAGAGCCAATAATGGTTATGAGTTTCATCACTCTTTTTCAAAACTTAAAAATTTGACCAACAAAAGCTTTACGAAAAGTAGGATGCGATTACATTATGTAAATAAATATAAGCCCTAGCAATATGGTCTGTCTAGGATAGCGGCACTGGTTTTATCTAATCAGTTTTCTACAGGTACACTAACTTACGTTGCGTAAGAAATCGCTTAGTATATGGAAAGTGAGTGTGCGATGTGCCAAAATTTTTACGAATGCCTCTATATTCTGGCTTGAGTGGATGTATAGGCCGAAGCATGCATCATGATAATAGCATCTTACTTAAACTAAAATCCCCCTTCACATATAATTGAGTTAGTAAATTGATAGGACTAACTAAAGGAATGCTTTAATAACTGTGCTGTCATTTCTCTAACCCCTTGTTTCTGATCGAGAAGGTTGTTCTAAATGGATGGTTCCTATCCCTTACAGATGAATATAAGGTCCAGACATGGAAGCACCAGTGCAGGAGCAGCTCATGGTCTTGGAGAGGGCCAAGGCGAGAGTGGCCGGGCCATTGAGCATGACAGCGGGGGGAGTCAGGAGGTTCCACCTCTGGCACCTCATCCTTTTCTGCCACCGCTACCACCACCGCCAATGACTCATGCTGAGATGATGGCGGAACTGATGGCTACTCACCGCGAGTCAGCCCATGCCATGGAGTTAATGGCACAAGCGGTTGCTGGCTTCGCCTGTGGAGGCCACGGGGGCAATGGTGGGAACGGGCATGGTGCCTACCATCCTGAGGGACCCTCCTCTTACCAGGATTTCCTCAAGACCCACCCACCCACTTTCACACCATTAGATGAGCCCCTGGATGTGGAGCACGGGCTTTGCATCCTGGAGCAAAAGTTTCTGTTGCTCAACGTGGCGGACGAGCAAAAAGTGCGCTTTGCAGCGCAGCAACTATTGGGGTCCGCAAGTGCATGGTGGGATACCTTCCACGCCATGCAGTAGCCAAATCATCCGACAACCTGGCAGGAGTTCACCACAGCATTTAGAGAGTTCTATATTCCAGCCGGTGTCATCAACCGAAAGCTGACTGAGTTCCTGGAGCTGCGCCAGGGGAGTATGACAGTGATTTATTATGTTAATAAGTTCAATCACTTGTCCTAGTATGCTGGCATTCATGTGGACACTGATGAGAAGAAGAAGGACCGCTTCTTTCACGGACTCTCTTATATCCTTTAGGAGAAGCTGTACACAGCAAACTATCATACCTTTGGGGCACTAATGAATGCTGCCATCGCCATGGAGGGCTTGCAGCGGGATTCCTAGGTAGAGTGGAAGAGGAAGCGGGTGGCACGGGGTCTTCTAGCCACCCTCATACTCAAAAGGTATAGGTTGTCTGGCGGGGCCCTATCAATTATCAGGCAGGCCTTTGTTTTGGTAGCCCTAGCAGACTTCTCAGACTTCTTCCACATAGTATCGTGCACCCACTCAGTAGGTACAGCCCCAGCAGCCTCAGGGACAGCAGGTCCCACCTCGCCAGGGATTTGGAAACAAGCCTGGTGCTTGCTTCAAGTGTGGCAAAGATGGCCACTATGCCCGGGAGTGTCCCTAGAACTAGCCAGCTTAGTCTGCTCAACCATCGGCGAACTCCAGGCTGGTCAAACGGACCATGATCAAGAGGAAGGTGCCCAGCCGGTCCGGATAGGTGAATTTCATGAATGCTGAGTAGATATTGTAGCAGGAACCAGTGATGGCTGGTATGTTTACCATCGATTCCCATCCAGCCTATGTGTTGTTCGATTCTGGTGCATCACATTCCTTTATGAGCATGGGATTTATAGATCGGCACAACTTACCACTTATGGCTATACCATATGCTTATAGAATTCGTAATGCGGGTTCGCAAATATTCATCAATACCCAAACGGACATAGTAAGTTTGGTATTAGCCACCCACACTTACCGCCTACAGTTCATGGTAATGCCTAGGCAAGGCATTGATGCTATTCTTGGAATGAACTGGTTGTGAGTGTATGGGGTAGTCTTGGATTTGAAGTGAAGAAGTGTCGAGTTATGGCTTCCTTCTTCTGAGGATAGGATGTCTCTTCTAGTACCCTCAGATCCAGTCTTACCTGTTGCTGCCCATGCTGAAGCCTCTCCTGATCTTAACCCCATCCCTGTGGTATGTGAGTTCCTGGATGTTTTTTCCAAAGATCTTTCTGGGTTGCCACCGGACAGAGAGGTAGAATTCTCCATTGAGCTAGAGCCTAGTACTGCCCCTATCTCTAGACGCTCGTACTGCATGGCTCCAAGGGAATTGGCTTAGATGAAGAAGCAACTAGAAGAGTTAATGGAAAAAGGTTTCATCCGCCCTAGTTCTTCACCATGGGGTGGCCCAGCTATTTTTGTGAAGAAGAAGGATGGTACTCTGTGGATGTGTGTGGATTACCGCCCTCTTAATATGGTAACATTTAAGAACAAGTATCCTTTGCCCCACATAGAAAAAGCTATCTTTGGTATATCATGTGGCATGATCTTGATCTGATGATAGCCTATCTTTGGTATATCATGTGGCCTGATCTTGATTTGATGATAGCCTAATCGGAGGTCAATCTTCAAGAATACCTTGGCACTAGCTAGCTGATCAAACAATCTTTGATATATCATGTGGCCTGATCTTGATCTGATGATAGCCTGATCGGAAGTCAATCTTCGAGAATACCTTGGCACTAGCTAGCTGATCAAACAAAGTATCTATGCGGGGCAAATGATACTTATTCTTAACTATTACTGCATTAAGAGGGCGGTAAACCACACACATCCACAGAGTACCATCCTTCTTCTTCATAAAAATAGATGGGCAACCCCATGGTGAAGAACTAGGGTGGATGAAATCTTTTTCCATCAACTCTTCCAGCTGCTTCTTCATCTCAGCCAATTCCCTTAGAGCCATGTAGTACGGGCGTCTGGAGATAGGGGCAGTTCAGGCTCTAGCTCAATAGAGAATTCTACCTCTCTGTCTGATGGCAACCCAGGAAGATCTTTGGGAAAAACATCCAGGAACTCACATACAACAGGGATGGGGGTAAGATCAGGAGAGGCTTTAGCATGGGCAGTAACAGGTAAGACTGAATCTGAGGGTACCAGAAGAGACATCCTATCCTCAGAAGAAGGAAGTCATAACTCGACACTTCTCTGCTTCAAATCCAAGACTACCCCATACATCTGCAACCAATTCATTCCAAGAATACCATCAATGCCTTGCCCAGGAATTACTATGAACTATAGGTGGTAAGTGTGGGCGGCTAATACCAAACTTACTATGTCCGTTTAGGTATTGATGAACATCTGCAAACTTGTAGTACGGATTCTATAGGCATATGGTATAGTCATAAGTGGTAAGTTGTGCTGATCTACAAATCCCATGCTCATAAAGGAATGTGATGCACTAGAATCGAACAACACATAGGCTAGATGGGAATCGATGGTAAACATACCAGCCATCACCGGTTCCTACTGCAATATCTGCTCAGCATTCGTGAAATTCACCTGTCCGGACCGGCTAGGCACCTTCCTCTTGATCATGGTCTGTTTGACCAGCCTAGAGTTCGCCGATGGTTGAGCAGACTGATCTGGCTGGTTCTAGGGACACTCCTAGGCATAGTGGCCATCTTTGCCGCACTTGAAGCAAGCACCAGGCTTATTTCCAAATCCCTGGCGAGGTGGGACCTACTGTCCCTAAGGCTGCTAGGGCTGCACCTGCTGAGTGGGTGCACGGTACTATGTGGAAGAAGTCTGAGAAGTCTGCTGGGGCTACCAAAACAAAGGCCCAACTGATGATTGATAGGGCCCCCGTTGGACAACCTATACCTTCTGAGTATGAGGGTGGCTGGAAGACCCCGCAGCCACCCGCTTCCTCTTCCACTCTGCCTAGGAATCACGCTGCAAGCCCTCCATGGCGATGGCAGCGTTCATCAGTGCCCCGAAGGTCTGATAGTTCGCCGTGTACAGCTTCTCCTAAGAGAGGCCACGAAAGAAGTGGTCCTTCTTCTTCTCTTCTGTGTCCACATGAATGCCAGCATGCTGGGACAAGTGATTGAACTTATTAACATAATCCATCACTGTCATACTCCCCTGACGCAGCTCCAGGAACTCAGTCAGCTTTCAGTTGATGACACCGATAGGAATATAAAACTCTCTGAACGCTGTGGTGAACTCTTGCCAGGTTGCCGGATGATCTGGCTGCTGCATGGCATGGAAGGTATCCCACCATGCACTTGCGGACCCCAATAGTTGCTGCGCTGCAAAGCGCACTTTCTGCTCGTCGGCCACGTTGAGCAATAGAAACTTCTGCTCCAGGATGCGAAGCCAATGCTCCGCATCTAGGGGCTCATCTAATGGTGTGAAAGTGCGTGGGTGGGTATTGAGGAAATCCTGGTAAGAGGAGGGTCCCTCAGGATGGCGGGCACCACCCCCGTTCCCGCCATTGCCCCCGTGGCCTCCACGGGTGAAGCCAGCGACCGCTTGTGCCATTAACTCCATGGCATGGCCTGACTCATGGCGAGCATCCATTAGTTCCGCCATCATCTCAGTGTGAGTCATTGGCAGTGGCGGTGGCGGTGGTAGAAAAGGATGAGGAGCCAGAGCTAGAACCTCCTGACTCCCCCCGTTGCTGTGCTCAATGGCCCGGCCACTCTCGCCTTGGCCCTCACCAAGACCATGAACTGCTCCCGCACTGGTGCTCCCGCGTCCGGACCTTAGATTCATCTGTAAGGGATAGGAACCATCCATTTAGAACAACCTTCCCGATCAGAAACAAGGGGTTAGAGAAATTACAGCACATTTATTAAAGCATTCCTTTAGTTAGTCCTATCAATTTACTAACTCAATTATATGTGAAAGGGGATTTCAATTTAAGTAAGATGCTATTATCATGATGCATGCTTCGGCCTATACGTTCACTCAAGCCAGAATATATCGGCATTCGTAAAATTTTCGGCACATCGCACACTCACTTTCCGTATACTAAGCGATTTCTTACGCAACGTAAGTCAGTGCACCTGCAGAAAACTAATTAGATAAAACCAGTGCCGCTATCCTAGATAGACCATATTGTTAGGGCTTATATTTATTTACATAATGTAATCGCATCCTATTTTTCGCAAAACTTTTGTTGGTCAAATTTTTAAGTTTTGAAAAAGTATGATGAAACTCGTAACCATTATTGGCTCTGGTACCAACTGTGGCAGAACCGCCTAAAATAATACGCTTACAGAGGTGCTCGCCTTCCACCAGACACTAAGCACCCCGAAAGCAAGCTACAGCGGGTGGTATCCGACGGGCACACCTCAAGGGAGAACCCGAAAGATCCACATTTTTTCCAAGGATCCAATAATGAGAACAAGATACAATACAGAATATTACCAAATGTCAGAGTGCAGAATGATAAACAGCGGAATTTAAAATAAACATCTAGCAATAATAACGAGGATCCGTCTGAGCCCACCAGAGGAATCCTCCACACAAAGGTACTTCTCATGCATCACTTGCAACAGGGGTAAATAAACCCTGAGTACACAATGTACTCGCAAGACTTATCCGACTAGTGGGAATAATTTCTCGACTCCAAGGAATATGATAAGCTTCATGGTTTGCTTGTTTTCTTTTAGCAAAAAGCAATACTAATAGTGAGTCCTTATTTATGTTATGATTATTAGTCGTATTAAGTTATTATCTATCTAGTCTATATAAGCACATGTTCTACTTTCAAGCAAGAGTTAAGCAATCAGTTCTATTTCTTCTTCTTTCAACTTTCAGTTCTTACTACGATGCTAGAGGTAAGACAAGTCGTACCGACTCGGCGGCGATTCGTGAACCAATGTGCCCAGCTGGGTGCCCTAAAAACACATGCACTGCTTGTACCCTAGGCACAAGCAGGACTAACCAATCACCCTCTTGTCCTGGGTGTCTAGGTCCCCGTCTAAACTTGGACTCCAAGCCCCCACTCCTGAGTCCTGGACTTAGTGCGGTGCAAGGACCTCCACCATCTCCGCCTCCAATCAATCGGTCCGGAAAGAGCCAGATCCACGACAAGAGAGCAACAAGTCTTCCTTGTGCCCATACCCAAGTATGCGCTCGGGACAATAGATCTGTGACTTGCCTCGCGTCCATTGCAACGACCGGTCCTTAATTGACACAGACAGGGAAAAAGTGTAACCGAGCTATGCCCTGTTGGCCGCAGGACACAACCCTTTACATCCACCAGAACCCAACCATATCCCTGCCCGATCACCATTTTTCTTTCCACCATTTTATCAGGAGTGATCATATTTATCGCCTATTTGTGAGCAACGACAGGTTACCCACGCTACCGACATCCTGAGCATAGCAGCTACTCGACCTATACTAGTAGGACTCATGGGTGGATATATTTATGCACGTAGTTTCCATAAAATGCCTGTAACTTAAATGCACATCATATATATTTAGTGATAAAAAATAAGGGTTATGCACCGGGGCTTGCCTTAGGCAGGCGGGGTGTCAGCAAAGTCTGCAACTGATGGCTTCGAGACTCCCTCCTGCACGAGAACCTCCTCCTCGTACTCCTCGAACGCCTCCTCATACTCCTGCTCACCCGCAGTCACGAACTCTACCAATTCGTTATCTGCATGCATGAAATGATGATGCAACGCTTAGTAATACGGCAACAGCAACTCTTAAAATAAGAATACATCTATCAAGCTACTAAGCTAACTCTAATGACTAATACGCAAAGTTACCTATTATTCCCACTAAATAGGTATGAAACATTTCATGTATTATCTTAACAACTAAAGGCATCCTTATTGTTAATATCAATTTACTATATATATGATAAAACAAGGTGCACTAGCTACCATATTTATCAACCTATTCTAAGGCTACAAAAATTACAGTGAGCACATAATAATACAATGAACCTATTGTAAAAGTATTTTAGGGCTAGCACTTCTACCAATGCATCACAAAAATTCATTCTCTAAATAACCATAATAATAATACGTATTTCGAAATAATAAAGTAGCCCTAAAGGTATCACTGAACTATACGAACTAATTACACTAACAGATAGATCATGAATTTAGGAATCCAATAAAATTTATTTCACAATAAATAAACAAATTCAAATGAGCTCTAGAGGTGAAGAAATGATATTATTGGAGGAGGCTAATCATGCTATTGGACTTGTTGACTAGCACATGACTGTGAGTCTTTGGTCCTTAACATGATGAAGGGGGTGTTGGTTCATTTATACAGGTCAAGGAATTAACGGAGGAGGATACCACGGGTCAAGTAAATATTGGAGAACGAGGGAATTATTGCAGGCTAGCTACCTCTGTCGATTGCAGCTCAGGAAGGAAGTTCGACAGAGCGTAGCTTTCTCAAGCAAGACAGAGAAACTTGATTTGGGGAGGAAGAAGGTGAGCGGCGAAGCAGGATGGCTCGGCGTGTCCTTTTATAGGCAGGAGAAGCGAAGGCGCGACAGCGACACGTCGTAAGGTTAGTGGCTAACTAGCTTGCTTAAAGGTAATAAAGCGTTGCTTGTGCACGACATGCTGCTTGGATAAACAGTGTTTTCTGCGGTGAACATTGTTTTCTACAGTGAACAGTGTTTCCTGCGTTACTTCGGTGCTGCCGCGTGGAAAGGTGTCTGAGCTGTGTTTGCAAAGCAACTGAGCATCGAGCAAGTGGCGTGCGCAGCGGGCAGAGCTTGTGATTGAGATTAATGTGTAGCATGTGCGATGCTGCTGCCGGTCGGTCATGTGCTGCCAACTTGACTTGCTTGACACGACAAAAGTAAAAACACTGCGTCTTACCAAAGAATGTACTGAAGCGTGCTTTACGGGCTTGCGAGTACCGAGTGCGTGTATGGGAAATTAAGGAGGAGAAGAATAATAAGAGCTAGAGTTGGATCAGGATGAATGAAAGTGATTTGGGCTGTGGGAGAATACTTGGACAAGGAATAAATTAGAGCTCAATTTGAGAATTAGTGCAACAAAATTTAATTTCTTATTTTACCACATGTAATAATACATAAACATGATGCTCATGACATAGTTTTAGCAAAAAACTGTACAATGTAACACTGAGGGTGTTACATGTCGCCCGAGGCTTTGTTTAGCGCGAGGGCATCAACTTCAAGGAAGTCTTTGCGCCGGTTGCGCACATGGAGTCTGTCCGACTGCTTCTGGCTTTGGCAGCAGCAAAGGACTGTCCATCACCTGGACGTAAAATCGGCTTTCCTCAACAACGAGCTGGCAGAGACGGTCTTCATTAGGCAACCTCTGGGTTTCGCCGTCAAGGGAGCGGAGCACAGGGTGCTCCTACTGCGCAAGGCGCTCTACGGGCTGCAGCAGGCCCCACGAGCGTGGAACGCCAAGCTTGATGCCATGCTGGGCGAGCTTGGGTTCACGAGGTGCGCAACCGAGCACATACGCGCTCTACACGCGGGGACGGGGAAGGAGGAGCTCATCGTCGGCGTGTATGTAGACGACTTGATCGTCACCGGCGCACGTGCAGAGGACATCGATAGCTTCAAGAGAGAGATGGTGGCTCATTTTCGAATGAGTGATCTCAGTATGCTCTCCTACTACCTCGGCATCGAGGTGAGACAATGAAGGTTATTTGTGAAGGCTAAGGGCAAGGTAGTTTCACTTGGTGTTGGGAGTACTTAGGCTTAATAGCGTTATGCCTTTTGGTTATCTTTGGCCATACTCTATTAAGAGTAGTAACTTCATTAAAGTTAATAGATAAAGAAATCAAGGATTTCAAAGAAGTTGAATTAGACGAGATCGAACTTTAAACAGAGCCAGATTTCAAGTTAGAAGGTCATCTGATCCATTAATCCAGGCTACAGGATCTTCTGCTGCAATACTATGTGTTAGTCAGTGTCATCCACTGGATGATACATCAATGGATCTTGTGTGGACAGGTGCATAATCCGGTGATACTGTGTAGGCCTTTATCAATTTGGACATTCTCGTCACTAGAGTGCACAGTATGATTCTATTGCACTTTCATGGGTCCAATAGCTCTTTAGTGTGCATCTTATGATCCATTAGTGTACCTTAGTGGTGACGGCTTATCATCCGGTGTAGAATATCCAAGCATCTTTGGTAGTGATTTTTGGAGAATTGGAAGAGCGGAGCCACCCAGACGATTTGATGTCCCTTAGTGAGACACAATTATCATCCGATAATGATTTTTTAGCAAGGCTTTTTTCCAGCGTCTAGGATCCCACCATGGAGCTCTATATATCCGGCTTATCTGTGTTCTTTGGCTGGTTTGAGCTCTTAGTGAAGGGTTTGAGGACAGTTTTCAAGTCAAGAGGAGTGTTTGTGAGTGAACTTAGTGTGCATCTTTGTGCTATTCGCTTGGGGTTTGAACAAGTAAAGATCGAATATTCAATACTCTTGGTGTTTGCCGGTACTTAGACTGTCCGGTGTAGGAGACCTTCCTGATGGGGTTTTTGTTGGGAAGCCTAGCTTTACGCTTGGTTTCAAACTTGCCAATCGGAGAAGTATATACAATGGATACTTCTAGTGGATCTTGAACCTTGATGGCTCATTCTTAGCGGATGTTCCAGTATGGATTATGAGGTTAATGACAACTACTCCATACCATAGAAAAAAATCCTATTGTCTTCGGAACTCAACATACTTTAACAAGAGGATGTAGCAAGAATTAAGCCCCTTGGTTAATAATAAATACTCTAGCATATAAATCTCCGGGAGAAGTGACCGAGATGTGTAATATATATGCTCACCTGACAATGTCTGTACTATCAGTTGGGCCGAAGTTGCGCCTGCCTAGCAGGACCAGTCCCTGTGTCACGTTCACTTGCGGGTAGATGGAGCTCTTGAGAGGCCTCAGCTCCAGCCCGCAGATGAACGGCGTCCCGGAGGCGGTGTTCACCAGGCAAACCTGGACAAAGACGGGCGGCCGGTTGAGGCCGTCGTAGTTGCCGTACATGAAGCTGGCGCGGAGGAGGTACTTGAGCCCCACCGAGAGGGACCGGAGCGTGTAGCAGTTACGCGCGCCGTCGACCAAGCTGCGCACGTCGCGGTAGATCCTCGCAAGCTCCGGCGTGACGTGCGCAGCCGAGATGTTGCAGTTGTCGCCGGCGTCGTCGGTGAACGCGGCGTCCGGGGCGTACGACAGCGTGGTGGTGTCGTCCACGTAGCTCGTTGTCCCCGGGAAGCCGCAGTCGATGCTGATGAAACCACCAGTCTCAGTGGCGGTGGCAGCTCGCGCGAGCGCGAGGCAGAGGAGTAACAACCACGGCCTTGCCGCCATTGCTCTCAGCTTTGATTGCCTCATTGCCACCACGGCACCACCTATTCTATTCTCACTGGAGCCAGATGGCCACAGCCACGCTAGCACTCATATCATGTCCGGCCAGTGGACGTAAATTACACGACAAAGTCACAAAACACACGCAAACGAGTCAAGACGGGGACTGGCCGGGCCCGGGCGCGTGGTTGACTTGTTGACTTGCTAGTCGTCGACACGTCAACGACCTTGTAGCCTTGCTCGACGCACGACTTGGGTGGCGACCACCGTTCCGCCCGTGTGGCCATTGTCAGTTTTTTCACAATTACTACACACAGTCTTTTAAAAGGCTACTCTAGATGCCCCTCACGACGTGAACGTGCTCAGTGGTTGATCTAGAAACGAACTAAGGGGGCTAAATAATAAAAGGCTAGAAATCATACTAGCCATAAACTAATAGATATAACAAATAATACTTAATTCAAAGTGTTCAAACAAACAATACATCATTAATAAGAAAGGTACCTAATAAAGAGCTTATACGATAACTAAATGATTAAATATGCCTTCACAATTACACAATCATAATAACTGAAGTCATCTTTATAAATCTTAGCAAGCTCAACTAATTTTTTGTATCTCGAATGGCAAATCAATTTCTCGGATCAAGACAAGCAACACATCTCAAGAATTCGGTTGATTTTTCTTTTTGTAAATAGATTGTTTAACTCACAAAGAACCTGATCAATGACAACAATGAAAATCTCATGATGAAAATGATGGTAGTGCGTCACTAATTTGGCACCACAAAATTTCGAACGACCTCTAACTGGTATCATACCTTCCATATTAGGAATGACTATCTTCTTTTGGACATAAAGCTTTTTACCTCTTCAAGAAGATCGTCCCAACCATTTTCCCTCATGGCATTCAAATTTCTCATCACAGAACCAATCAATCCTACTGCACGAATAACGTTCTGATTTTTCTTTTGTAAACACATTGTGACAATTCTTGAGTCACCCTAAATACTCTAATCATAAGATGTAATATGAACACAAATTCAAACGACTCCATTCTTTATATCCATCCAAATATTGTAGCTTTCTTTTCACCATCAGTTCCATCATCTTTACTAATATTCTTTAACATCTCAATTACAAAACCCCACATGAACATAAGATGTGTCAATGTTTTATGATGCGTACCCCACCCTATATTACCGGGCCTAGCAAGACTAGTTTCTTGATTTTTGCCTCTCCCAGAAAACGTGCACGTGCTTTCAGAGTGAGCTTTGGGCCCAACTGTTTTCGTGTGCTAGCTCAGACTGAAACACGTATTTTTTTTTGTTTGCTTCATTTTTACTTTTCATGTGTTTTATGTGGCTTCAACAACCGGATTGCTGAGCATCAAAACACCCGTAAGCTAAATAGATAGCCCGGTAGTTAGAGCTGGGACTGGCCATGCCATTTGAGGGTGGGCTACAACACGGTCTTTTGGCACGGCCCAAAACACGGCACGGCACGGAATATTTTGGACCGTGTCGGCATGATCCAAACACGAGAGTCGTGTCGTGCCTAAGATCTTGGCACGATGAGCTACATAGCCTAGCCCATATGTGGGGTCGTGCTTTGACCGGCACGACACAAAAATAACACTTAAGCACATTTACAACATTACAATGCCATTTTCTAGCATTTACTATACTGCTTCTCATCTAAATTCTTGAATAGATTATGAAGATCATTAAAACTTTCGTGAAAATAGCACACACAAAATATATTTTTTCATATATCACGAGCGGATAAACAAAATTATTAGAGATATCTTGAGGGTCGTGCTTGACCGGCACAGCCCGAAGGTGTGCCTACGTGCCACGGGCCGTGCTTGGGCCTGAAAGTAGAGTATGGCACAGGTGAAGGCAGCATCGAGGTAGAGGGCGTGATGTTCACGGTTGCCAAGTAACTGATGTTCCAGAGCAAGCCAGACGGAGCGGGCGGTGGCAGGATCCTCCCGAACGATCTCCTCAAGGTCGAGGGAGACGGTGCCAAGGAGCCACATCATGACGACGCAGTCCATCCGCGCCCAGTCAGGGTAGGTGTGATCGGTGACATCGGCGAGGACATGGCGCTGGAATGAGAACTTGCTGAGGACCAGAAGCATCTGGTGGCAACATCGAGTGTAGTTATTGGACTCCATATCAAGGACAGCGGGGACGAGGGAGTAGATGTTCTGGACGCTGACGGCCCGGGCGTGCAGATTAATGATGGTTGCGGCCTCATGGGCCAGTAGGACGTCCTGGAGCGGCTGGCGAGGGCCGCCTCTGCCGGGAAGGGAGCGGAAGTCATCGACAAAGGAAGCAGCGCCATCGGAGGCGGCCTCGGCTGCTTCCCATTCACAACAGGCCCGGCCACAGTAGCAGTACTTCGTTGATGAGCCTGTCGTACACTGGAGGAACGTTAAAGGGTCCAGATTGCTGAGCACATCAGCAGGAACCAAAAGAAATACTGCGTCATGATAAACCAGTTTCCAGCCTCCGACGATAATGATGATCTAAAGTTTTAAGTCAGACTAGTGGTTCTGACGTTCTAAACAAGACAATATCTTTGGCTGGAACTCAATGTAGGTAACATGGCCAAACCATATCTCGAGCCATACATTCCCAGGTAATAGACCACTTGTTTTTCCCCGCCCTACTCGAAACTGAAACCTGTGAAAATCAGAATGGTCTGATATAATTAAGTTGGCTGCAGAAAATTTTAAACAAATCGTCTCAATTCACTTGACAAATGGAACTAAAATATAATACACCAGAACAGACCTCAGTCCATAGGAAAATTCACTTGAGTAGTATGCATCGTAACCTGACAACTCCAATGTCCTGATATGCTATATGAAGTGATTAACATGAAGGTCAGCAAAGTCTTCCAATAATTGTTTGATATGTAACTTTTTTTCAACTATGATATCCCAAGCATCTGGAGCCTGTTCGCGTGATCGTATTTGGCTTATAAGCTATGGCTTATCAGCCAACGAATAATATTTTTCTCTCACACCAAACCAGCCAACAGTACTTTCAACCATGGCTTATAAGCCAAACCAGCCCAAACGAACAGAACGTAGGTTGATCACCAAAGTTTTCTAATTGCGTCAGAGCTTGAAGCCTCAAAACAATAGTCAAGGTTTTCAATCATATGAGAGCAAACAAGCAGGCAGAGGGGGACATTAAAATGGACATGGAGATGGTAACGATGGTGGTCTTTCAAGATATGGACAAGGACAAAGAATAAAAGTTAAAGTCAAACTATTTAACTTGTCAAAGTACATGTTCTAAACCTTTGAAGCTGTGAAAAGCGCAGGTAACAAAACATGAAAAATGAAAATAAACTATGATAGACACTAAGAGTTTGTAAAGATACCATGCTAATGTATATGACTAAATATATAACTTAAGGGAGTGACTAAATGCATAATCAAATGACGCACACAAAGGTTGGCGATCCATGAAGTAACACTCATGTGTCAGGGCCCATGTATCATAGAGATATAAGAACTGGCAATGGCTAACTTAGGCCATACGAGCAGGAAACTGCACATGCACACTAAGCCTTCAAAGAACAAGGTGAGGCAAGAGGACAATACGAAATCATATTGCAATATTGCTAAATACAGAAAATTGTGCTGCTGTACAGAACTAATCAGCAAGCTAACTTATGTTCATAACTAATCAATTGAATTATTTGTGCTTTCTTTCTTTCATTATGAATGTGGAGCCAAAAATTTAGGAATACTAAGAAACCTAATAGAGTTGCTGGTTAGCTTACGAACGTTGAATGTAGACAGGAGCTTTTTTTTTTTTGAAACGAACCGGCAGGAGTGCCTGTTATATTAAAAAGGAGAAAGCCAAAGACGGCCACACTAGCACTGTACAAGTCGTTTTAGCCTGTCACGCCCCCAAAGTAAATTATACCTAGAAAAGGATCAAGAAAAAGGTAGAAGAGTTGGCAGATGTTTTGCTCCGGACGCTTTCCAAAGCCTCACTTCATCTCTAATCTTGTTTAGTACTTATTGATTTGTTGTGCCGTTATGCTAAAAAATTCTTGCATTTCTTTTCTTCCACACTTCCCGGCACACTAAGATGATCAGAGAGCGCAAACCTTTTCTGTCCACACAGTGAATACGGACCATGTTACTCCACCATTCAAGGACACTTTCGCCATGGACCCAGTTGACAGGTAGTAGACCAGGTACACCAACCCACATTGCAATGCCTTTCCACAACCATCTAGTGAAATGACAATCTTGGAAAAGATACAAGCCGGACTCTAGCAACTGACAACACAATGGGCAATTTCCGGAATTTGGCCAATTACGGGCAGCCAAACGATCCGACGTCCAAACTTTGTTTTGTAAAATTAACCAACCGAAGAATTTGCACTTTGGCGGTGCCCAAGTCTTCCAGATAAGGGAGCAAAAATTTGTCTTGCAGGAGCCTAGAAATTGAGCCTTGTAAGCCGAGCTCGTTGAGTATTTCCCATCTTTGGTTAGCTTCCAGGTGATTTCGTCCCTTGAGTTTGGTTGCAGCTGCATGCCACAATTGCGTATATTCCGTGAAGACTTGGGCGGTGAAACCTGGGTGTTGAAGGTTGATATCACAGACCGAGTTGTTGTTGTCTAAGGCACCCTTCAATGATCTATTCTTCTTTCTAGATAACTTGTAGACGCTGGGTGCAAAATCACAAGGGCGAAGACCCTGAAACCATGCACTATGCCAAAAGAAAATATTGTCGCCGTCTCCCACAATAATTGAAGTTGCCGCTGCAAATAATAGCTTGTCATTATTTGTGCATGGGTTATCCGGCCCAATTTACAATTGTTGTTCTTCGTTCCATTCTTTCCACAACCCATCGAAGACGCAAGGCCTAGCAAATTTCCCCAAGTGCAGAATTCCAAGCCCTTCAGAGTCTTTGGATCTGGTGGAACGCAGCCAGTTCACTTTGCATTTGCCTCCAGTTAATGCTTCTGACCTAGCCCAAAGCAATTGTTTCCGTCTGCAATCAATTTCCTTTAGTGTTGCTTTTGGTGCCCGCAAGGAGGTGAGGAAGTACACAGTATGTGAGGTGAGGACGGATTTAACGAGGGTCATGCCTCCAGCATGGTTGATGTGCTGGCCGTTCTAGAAGGTGAGCTTATTCACATGAGAGGTTGGAAATCAATCCGCTTGAGCCTTCTAGGTGAAAGGGGCAAACCCAAATATTTGATTGGAAAATGACCACTTTTTGCTAGAAGATCTGAAAGGATATTGTCGGTGTTTTGAGTAAACACCAACGAGTAAATTTATGTTATTGCGTGTTTGGTCCGGATGGTGTGCTAAAAAGACACAAGGTTTATGCTGGTTCTAGCAGAATGTCCCTACGTCTAGTTCGTGGCTGTTGCTCGTATTATTAGCACTGAAAAGTTTGTAGTAGGGGTTACAAATGGGCGAGAGAGGGACAGGTCCCAAGTCTCTGATGGAAAGGTCAAATGGGTGCTGAGAGCTTGGTTGCTGCTCAGCTATGTGTTCGAGGTTAGTGGTTCTGCTGTGATGTGTTGAATCGATCCCCTTAGTGGGGTGCCTTGCTTTCCCTTTTATAAGTCAAGGGAGAGCAGGGATTACATATAGGAGAAAAGAGGAAAACCAGAGGCAAAGGAAGTCCTTCAAGGACGTCGGGTCTTCCTTTTCCATTGTGCGGGCCCCGCTGACATGGCAGGTGGTGACAGGGATAGCTCCACGTTGGGAGCATGTCCGCTGACCCTGACAGGGCCACGCTGGGTGTCTGTCCACTGACGATGCCATGTCCTGACATTGTCAGCGAGTTGTCATGTCCCATCCCGCCTCGGCGGGCGGCGTGACGGATCAGGGTGTCGATCAACGGCCATACAGGGAGCAGGCAGCATACTGACCACACGTCCGTTACTGTGGATGATGCGAGTTTCCTTCTGGACCGTAGTGATTGTCGTGAGCTTCCGTAAGTATCCACGCCCGAGGGCAAATGACGACGCCCACAACACTGTAAGGCAAATGTCGGCGCCTACAACACTGTTTGGGCTCTGACATGCCTGGAAGGTCACAAAGCACCCTTCTGGCATGGCCTGACGGTACTTTTCTATAGGCGTGCAGGGTACGGTCCTCGGTATTATGGTTAAATTGAGTGCCCTGCCTTATCTGCGTGCGTCGTTATAATGGAGGCATGCTCAGACGTCGGGCGAGGCAGACCCAGCCCTCAGACATCGGGTATGGCGGAGCCAACCCTCAGTCATCGAGCGAGGTGGAGCCAGCCCTCAGACGTCGGGCGAGGCGAAGCTAGCCCTCAGACGTCGAGCGAGGCGGAGCCAACCCTCGAGGGTCGGGTGAGGCGGACCAAGCCCTTAGACGTCGGGCGAGGCGGACCTAGCCCTTGGGGGTCAGGCAAGACGGAGCCATCCCTCGGGAGTCAGATGAGGCAGAGCCAACCCTCGGGGTCGGGCGAGATGGGGCCCATGGCCGCAGCGCCCACCGATTCGGAGCCAACCCTTAGGGGTCAAACGAGGCAGGGTCCACCGCCTCGGTGGTCGGACGATGCGGGACCCGACAAGCGGTGTAGTCATGCTCTTGATCGCGCGGACGAATCAACATTGATGATCATTTAGCTCCTCCTCTTCGGGTACCCTAGTATTGGTCCTCGACAGTAGCCCCCCGAGCCCCTGAACCATTCAAGTAGAATCACCTGGGGGATTTTCTGACTTGCCAGCGGATGCGCGCGAGCGCACCCAGTGGGTGTAGCCCCCGAGCCTACGGAGGAGTAGAATACTCCTTCGGAGGCTTTTTCAAAAGAGGGGACTTTGAGGGCCCTGGCCCTCTATTGTTGCCCATGGTGTGTCCTGAAGACGATGATTCCTTTTCGCTGAGGTCGGACCCTTTGCGGGTATGGTCGTGAGATTTGGTGGTTGTTTAGCTGGATAGTTTGATTGGGGCCCCAGTATCCCATTCGCGAGGATCCAGTCAGGGTAAGCCTATCTGAGACTCAATCGTGGGCTAAGATACCTGTGGCGCTCGTGCGCCTAGGCACTGGCCGCTTGCGCGGCCTAGCTCTTTCCATCCCTTATTGTAGGGGTGTTTGGAGCGGCTATTGGACCCGTTGATGGGCCAACCATCGAACCCCTAGGTCTAGACAGGCCATAGATGTGTTTTTTGATCCGTATTCCTCTTACTCGTAATGAGTCTCGGTCCGCCGGGGGAGGCAAAACGTCTAGGGAGTTTTCTGAAGAAAAGGATAGGGATTGTGTGTGCATATCCCATGGCGAGACGTTGTGGCAGATCATGGTAGGCGTGGAGATCTAGACGGACGGTTGGTTTCCTCACATCTGTCGCCCCTATAAAACCAAAGGGTTCGCCCCAGGGTTTCATACTTTGCCTCCTTGCCTTCACATCTGCAACCTCCACCACCAATCACCTAAGCTCCCCTCATCCACGTCTTAGCCTTCATCGAGTTCACATACACCCACCCACATCTTTCAATGGAGCCGTGGTGCCACTCTAATATCACCCTCCAGCGCATGGAGGGTCTTGTCCGCCGTAGTCTTCTCTACGTGCGGACCACCACCGAGGAGTGGCAGCTGCTCGACGTGGAGGACGTGTCGTCGCCACCCGATGGCTACGTCGTCTCGTTCATGCACTTCCATGAGCGGGGGTTTGCTACCCCTGCTCATAAATTTCTCCGAGGGTTGCTGCACTGCTACCAAATCGAGTTGCGGCATCTCAATCCTAATAGAATCCAGCACATGGCGGCGTTCGTCGCCCTATGTGAGGGATTCCTGGGGATTAGTCCCCACTTTGATTTGTGGCGGTACTTCTTCGCCGTCACCCTTCAGAAGAAGCAGGAGCTAAACACGACGATGGGATGCGCCGGCATCCAACTCCAGAACAACCGGGTCGGCGAATACCCACCAATGTGTTTGTCAACCTCCAACAAGGGGTGGCATTCGCATTGGTTCTATCTCAAGAACGACGCAGCCGCCCTCCTGCCAGAGTTCACCGAAAGTCGAAGAGGTCCCGGACTCATGGAGGAAGTGGGGTGTCTTAGAGAAGGACAAGAAGAAGATCTAGGACCACCTCATCACCATCCGAATCCTGAAGGAGAGGGGCCTAAAGGGGTCAGGCATCATCGGCGCCTACCACGCGAGGAGGGTGGCGCCACTGATGAGGCGCGCGCTTCCCCTATACGCAATGGCGCCCAGGGCATCATTCGACGGGACGACGCTTGCCGAGGGGACGCTCTCCCCCTCTGAAGTCGTGCAGCGCATCAAGGAGGCGATGGAGTTTTCTTGGGACAGTGCGGGCGCCCCCTTGATTTTGTGTACCCGGTGCCGGGGCATCCCCTGATGCAACCAGGATCAGGATACATCGTCCTGGTAAGTTTTCCCTTCCTCATGCCTTCTCTTCAATTGAACCCCCAACCCCTGAATACTAACATTGAGATTGGGGGACCAGCCGAGGGACCTCATCCTCAGGGATCACCCGGCTCTGTTGCCGAGGGATCCATCCGTGAGGGCAGCGAACCACGTCGAGGCCGAGCGGCAGAGGAAGGCGAATGAGGACGAAAGAAAGAAGAGGCAGCAGAAACTGCTGGCGTGGGAGCGAGGGGAGGACACTGACAGTGACGATGACGAGGAGGAGGAAGATGATGATGAGGTAGTCAACGACACCGAGCGTGATGACCTAGAGAGCGAGGATATGCGACAGGTACCTGCTCATCCTTGTAGGGGTCGAGACCTGTAACACCCCAGGTGTTTGTCACCAGTTAAGCAATGGGTTTGAGCTCAAACATGACATGTCAAGTGGTAATCAAGGTGTCAAGATCAAATCTACATGATGGAGCTTCAACTTAAACTTGGGCCACGCACAATTGCTTACATATGGACCCTTGTTAAGATTATGCAAGAGTAATTCTAAACATGCTTCTTCCATGTACATTACATCCACATGCATCCATCTAGACCCGTGGAAAAGTTTCATGAAGTTTGGAATCAAAAAGTCACATGAAATGATAAGTCATATCTTTGCATGAATTTCTTTATCAAGTGACTGGAAACATATGAAGTCAACCAAACCTTGTAACCTTGCTCAAACAACTCTAATTGAACTCTACAACAAAAGTTATGAATGGTTCGTGTTGAGCGAAGGTGGAGAAAATGTCCGA
This sequence comes from Miscanthus floridulus, assembly GCF_019320115.1. Lineage (NCBI taxonomy): Eukaryota > Viridiplantae > Streptophyta > Magnoliopsida > Poales > Poaceae > Miscanthus > Miscanthus floridulus. Next base: position 100,868,523 of record NC_089595.1, read on the forward strand.
AAATAATGGAAACCCTATATTTTGTAGCAGAAAGGACTTTGCGTTGACCGAGAAATAAAGTTGACTTCTGGACCAGATATGAGGTTTGACCAAAAATGAAAGTTGAAGAAAAGTTTGAGTATAACAAACTTTGTTAAAGGACCAAGTCATGATTTAGCTTCCAAATAGATCAAAACAGTGCTCAAAGTATAAGAGAAAAAGCTGAAATCAACCCGACCGTGTTTGCAGTCCGGATTTCACCGACATCGACGTTGACATCCCGCGTTCTCCAAATTTTGCTAAGCAACTTGAGTTAGTCCAAAAATAAAAGTTCAAGGTTATGTTATGGAGAAGAGAATGCAAAAAGTTGCACTAAGTTTGATCGAGTTTCGACCTCCGAAAGCGAGTTTCCGTGATCGTTGTTAACATATTGACACTATCATCTTGGAGCTTAATTATCCGCTGTTACAAAGCTCTAATGGCCGGGCACCTTAAATAAGAAACGTAGAGCAGGCCGAGGTGAACAAATTTCGTTTATGGCCCAATGTCTAATTCGGCCTGGAAGTGGCCCAAAACAGCGTTCCACCTTGCCCATGTCGCTGCCCGCCACGTGTTCGACGAAATGGCGTCGTGGCCGCCATGCACCGGAGCGCGCCCGACATGGCCGACGCGCGTCCAAGCTCTGCGCCACGCGCCGCCTCGCGCCCTGCTGCTCCAAAACCGAGCGCCTGTGTGTCTCCTTGCCTCCCTCACTCACTTCCACTCACCCCGGCGCTCTTCCTCCACGCGCACGCACGCCAGAGCGCGGCCGCCATGGATGCCGCCGCGGAGCTCGCTGCTGCCGGCGCTGCTGCGGTCCCTCGGCCTCGCGATGCCCAGCTACACACTTGTTGCTGTCCACCGCCCTCTCCTTAGCCTTGCGAGCCCCTCCCCGGCCCTTCATCGCCGTCGAATCGCCGTCGCCGCCGGAGCAGCCATCAACGCTCCGCCTGCTCACGTGGCCGGGCCAACTCGGGCCGCCTCGGACCCAGCCGAGCAGCTCCGCGAGTGCGCACGAGGCCGCTGGTGCTCGCGCTGCCCTTCTCCGCCGCCGCCGGCCCTCCTCCGGCCGAAGTCCAGCCTCACCGACGACCTCCTCTGTTCCCAACTCGCGACAGGGACCTCGGGCTCAAATTCGACTAAGTAAAGGGGCTTTTCTGCAGAACCATAGACTCAAGTGAATAGTACCTCGAGGACCTATTTGTTTTAAATCGGCTGAAAGTTTAGAAAATCATAGTAATTCATAGGAAATTCGTAAAATAGCAAATGAGGACTTTTTGGAATCCTTGTGAAATTCTCTATGCAATAGATCTATAATATTACATGTTTTACTTTAAAATTTTAGCTGTAAAAATATATTTATGCAGCTAGGTTTTTAATGCTAGTTGTAATTGTTTTTTTTATAACTGCAGATCTAGGGCTTCAATTGAAGTGAAATTTTTGTGGCATGCTACTCATGTTATGTTTGATGTGTGATAAAAATTTCATGAGTATTGGATGAAGTATGAGTGAGTTATTGGTTTATCTTGCTCTCACATGATTCTTGCTTTAGCGACTTGTCTTTTTCATAGAGGTTGCTATACATATTCAAATGAAGTGAAATTTGGACAGTAGACTATTGAGAGGATATGTGAGCCACTGTAATTTTTGTAGAATTTATTGTATACTTTTGGTATATGTTCATTAAGTCACCTTGTTATCTAAAATAAATTAAGAAATGCATTAAAAGAATTTATTTGGTCATGTACACTAGGTTTTCTGGTGTTCTTTAGTCATGTGTGACATGTTGGTAAAGTTGGTTTTGCCCAATTATGTGTTTGCAACATAAGTTAATAATTATTTTCTTGCCGATGTGGTTTATGGACAGATCTGAGAACTTAGCAAAGTTCTTCATGATAATGTGCTTGGTTGTGAAACTTGTTTATACAAAAGTTGTAGATAATTCATGTATCTAGCTACTGTTAAAATTTGGTGTCATTTGGCCAAGTAGTTTAAGAGTTACAACTGTTTAAAGTTAGAGTACAGGATTTGTTGCTCTCTGTTTTGTATGAACCAGTTTCTGTAAAGGTATAATTTCGACCTACTTAACTTGTGAATCATGCTATGATGGTTACAGATGAAATGTAGATAATTTCATAAGCTTTCCAAAATGTCTTCTTGCAAGTCTTTTGGATTTGTGTAACTACAGTTATGCTTCTCTGAAGTTGCAATCAGTTTTATGTCCATGTCTGGATAGGTCTGAAACATCTACATGTTTGACCTGTTTAACTTTGTAATTAGCTTTTTATGTAAACATCAATCTTGTAGACAATTTCTATGGATTTTCATAAAGTCTTAGATCATCCTTGTGGGATGTTTGTAGCTTAAGTTATGTTTGAAACAAGTGACTGTTTGCTGCTGTCCAAATCTGCTTGTATCTAGAATTGTTTGCTTCTACTTGCTCTTGTTTGTATGATTGCAAATGGTTATCTTGGACACCTAGAGTTAAGGTAGCATGCCTAAAATGTTTTGCTAAATTGTGAAGTACTTGATCATGTATAGCTAGCTGGCTGTATGACATGCTTATGTGTGTATAGTGTAACATATGCTTGTTTAGTATGCTTGTTGCATTCCTTCATGTGTATTCTTTATGTTCATGCATCTGCATCTATGCATCTCATCCTAGGTACGCTAGGTACAGCACGTGGACATGGAGCGCATGATGTGGAGACAGACGATGGTGTAACGGTGAGCTGTCCAGAAGATGGAAGAACCCCTGAATGCAAGTGCTAGGACCGGAGATGTCACCATGACGGTGCAAGCTAACTAAACTGACTTGTGTCGGATCTCAGGCAAGCCCCGGAGCATTATAAGTCTCCCAGTAATTTACAAATGTTTACTTACGTATTTATGGTTGATGCATTAGGTTATAAGAGTTGAATGGAACCACTTGATGCATATACATTCCTTGTCCAGATATTACACCTTTAACCGGTATAGGTCCAGGATCGAATATATGCTTAGCCATGCTTAGACCGGTAGAAGTCAGGTGATTTCCTGTCACCTGCGAGATATAGGTGGATACCGAAGCACGGTTGGCTATATTTGCTATCATGGAAAAGAACCATGGGGTAAAAGTAAATCGAGGCCGGGCGGAGTCTATGTGTAGGTTGACTCATGTGATTCTGTCTGTGCCGATCAAGGACCGTACCGTTGTTGGAACTTCTGACAAGATTGAACGCATGCCTATCACTTAGCTGGCCGGATAACTCGTTCCGACCGCGAAGCCGAGTAGCTCAACTCAGGCCGGGAACCGTTCTGTTGTGCGCTCCTTCCGGGGAACGATCAGACTGAGCCCAAGGGCAGGCTTGGCCTGAGCATCCTGGCATCTGGTGTTCCAGATTGTGCGGCGCAGTACGGACCCGCGAAATGTGTACCTGAGTTGTACCAAAGGTGACCTAAGACTATCGTGGCTGGTAGATCTGGGTTTGTGTTAGGAATAAATTCCCAGCTGGTTGAAATCGATTCGAATCGCCGTCTCTCCCGGATAGTGAGAAACTTGGCTAGCTCCAACATCGTAGTAATTGTATTATGGAAGTTGATGGTTCAGATAAATATGGAATTACTACACCTGCTATGGTTACTATTGTATGCTCTTGAAATGATATACCACATGTTTGGCACAGGATAGTTGCTAATCTAGAGATGGATAGCTATAATTAACTTGATGATAGAATTATAATTGAATAATTGAGTTAATCGCTTTTATGCAAAATGTTGTCAAGCTACCTCCACTTATAAAGCCTTGCATACTCCTTGGAGTCAAGTTATTTCTGGTTTATGACGGGTAAGTCTAGCTGAGTACATTCGAGTACTCAGGGTTTATCCCACCATGTTGCAGGTGTAGTTCTTGGCCTGCTGAAGATGGTGGCTAACCGCCGATGGGCTCGGTGACTCTATATTATTTCTCATCTATATGCTTTTATCTGAGGATGTTACTTATGCTAGCAATATATATTTGGAACTTATATTAATGTAATTCTTTGAAAGCAAATGTTGTTTCACTAATCGGTTTTGAAACCCAAACTTGTACTATTATTTGTGAACTCATTTGTAATATTATTTCCGCTGCAACTCTGTGTATGAGATGTGTATTTGCTTAATCACGCGATCTTGGTTGTGATGTTGATTTACCGAGGTCCTGCGTGACACTCGGCGGACTACCGGGTTTATATAAGTGAGAGTATACGCGTGTCAACGTGTTAGGCGGGGACAGCCGTACTTGATCTTGTATAAATTGGGCGGTTCTGTCACAGCTTCTATCATTAAGTTAATCAGAACTATCCATCTCTAGATTAGCAACTATCCTGTGCCAAACATGTGGTATATCTTTTTAGAGCATACAATAGTAACCATAGCAGGTGTAGTAATTCCATATTCATCCGAACCATCATGTTCCATACACAGTTACTACGATGTTGGAGCTAGCCAAGTTTCTCACTATCCGGGAGAGACGGCGATTCGAATCGATTTCAACCAGCTGGGAGTTTATTCCTAACACAAACCCAGGTCTACCAGCCACGATAGCCTTAGGTCACCTTTGATACAACTCCGGTACACATTTCGCGGGTCCGTACTGCGCCGCACAATCTGGGACACCAAATGCCAGGACGTTCAGGCCGAGCCTGCCCTTGGTCTCAGTCTGATCGCCCCCCGGAAGGAGCGCACAACAGAACGGTTCCCGGCCGGAGTTGAATTACTCGGCTTCGCGGTCGGAACGAATTATCCGGCCAGCTAAGTGAGAGGCATGCGTTCAATCTTGTCAGAAGTTCCAACAACGGTACGGTCCTTAATCGGCACCGACGGAATCACATGAGTCAACCTACCATCGACTCCGCCCGGCCTTGATTTACTTTTCAACCCATGGTTCTTTTCCACGATAGCAGATATAGCCAACCGTGCTCCGGTATCCACCTATATCTCGCAGGTGACAGGACATCACCCGACTTCTACCGGTCTAAGCATGGCTAAGCAGATATTCGATCCTGGACCTATACCGGTTAAAGGTGTAATATCTGGACAAGGAATGTACATGCATCAAGTGGTTTCATTCAACTCTTATAACCTAATGCATCAATCATAAATACATAGTAAACATTTGTAAATTACTGGGAGACTTATAATGCTCCGGGGCTTGCCTAGGATCCGACACAAGTCAGTTCAATTAGCTTGCTCCGTCTTGACGACGTCTCCACTCTAGGCATGCACTCTAGGGTCCTTCCATCCTCGGGATGGATCCACCAACACCATCTTCGGGTTTGGCTCCAACATCTCGTCCTTCACGTGGGGCATCTAGCGTACCTAGATGAGATGCAAGATGCAAGTGCATGAATATGAAGAATAGTACCATGAGACGCATCACAAATAGCAAGCAAGACAAGCATCGTTTACACTAAACACACTTAAGTACTTTGCGATGCTTAACTTAACATCACACAATCTATCATGCTAAGATAACAAAGAATATTATACATGGCACATAAGTCTCACAAGATCTCAGGTGTATTTAACTTAATTACCAAGGACGTGAACTACACCTAGCAACATGCAAAGCAAGTCAAGGTGAAGCAACAACTATAACCGGAATATGCCAATTTCTGGACTTGCAAACAGCGGCTTCATAAATCAATCATATCTGGAGTTTTATAAATCCAAATGATATGAAACAAGACATTCTGGAAAGCTTAGGAAATTATCCACATTTCATCTTTAATCATCTCAGCATGATTCCCAAGTTATCATGACCAAACATGCTAATCTTTTAAGTCTGCGCAGAATGTAATCAAAATCTGACAGTAGACTCATTAAGCATGCAACTCCTAAACTATCAGACCTAGGATCATGAAAATTTAACACAAGCAAGATAAGATAATCATCTACGACTTTTGTATTTACCAAAACTACAGTAAACATCATTTACACCATGAAACTAGTTGCACAAGTAACACTTGCACCAGCAGCCTAAACAGCAGAGGCACAGCTATGGACAGAAAACTTATAGGAACTTTAGAGAAGCATAACTGGAGTTCTAGACCTCCGACAAACATGATTCTTAACTTTATGGAAAGATTATAAAGTTACCTACAACTTTCTTATTATCATCTTAAGATGATTTCATAGTTAACAAGGTCAATTAAACCAAGGAAGACATCTATATCCAAAACATGAACAGAAACTGATATGCTACTTTAAACAGCTATAAGTTGAGTTCCACATGTCCAATAAATATGGTTCTGGAATTTTTGGAAAGCTTAACAAAATTTGAACAACTTTGCTATAAACATCTAGAACTAATTCTGCTACTAACAAGGTCACACATGGCACACAAAGCAACCCTGTCTGGGTTTGGGCAGAAACTGCCACAGTACTTTAAACAACTATAGCTAAACACATACTTAACCAAAAATTGTGCTCTTTAGCTTTTTGAAAAGCTTATGAAAATTACTACAACTCATTTATTATCAACAAGGCATGATTCATAACTTAACTGAGCCAAACAATGCATACATGCAGAACTGTCCAGAATAGAAGCAAAGCAGCATATGTCATTTGTTATTTTTCATATCTCTAAATTGATCAAGCCTAAAATCCTGAAATTTTTACCACACATCAAACATCACATGAGTAGCATGCCACAAAAATTTCACTTCATTTGGAGCCCTACAACTGCAGTTACGAAAAAAGATAAATACAACTAGAATTACAAACCTAGCTGCATAAATATATTTTTACAGCCAAAACTTTAAAGTAAAACGTGTAATATTATAGATCTGGTGCATAGAGAATTTCACAAGGATTCCAAAAAGTCCTCATTTGCTAATTTACGATTTTTCTACAAATTACTACGAATTTTCAAAGTGGAGCATTCAAATCTGTAAAAACCAGAGAAAAGGAGTTGAAATCTTGCATCGGGGTCCCTGCGGAAAACACAAATTAACACGAACAAATTGATCCTTTTCGGCACTGTTCACTGGAGTCACTGACTTCGCAGTTAGGCCCTTCCCTTTAGTCGAATTTGAGGACGAAGTCCCCCACGCAAACTGGAACAGAGGAGGTGGCCGGCTCGTGATTCCCGGCCGGCAAGGGTAGCGTCGGCGGCGAGCGACAGTGCCGCGGCAAGGCCCTGGCCTGCACACACTCGCTCAGGGCTGCGGCTCAGCCCCGGGCGTCCCATGGTGGCCCAGCCACGCGAGGGTGCTGGCGCCATGGTGGCCATGCCGACGGCGGCAGCTCCCTAGCAGAATTAGCCGCGACGAGCGCATGCGAGGGAGGAGGAGAGGCGAGGCGGAGATGGTGGCACATGCGGAGGAGCTCGAGGAAGCCCAGAGGGGCGGAAATGCAAGCGGCCGCGAGCTCGGTGTGGCATCCATGGTGCCCGCGCGCTCTGGTGACGAGAAGAGCGAGGGAGGGCGAGCAGGAGACAACAAGAGAGGCAGAGGGGCGAGTGAATGAAGCTCGGGCTCTCCCCATCACGCTCGGCAAGGCAGGGCGCGTGGCACGGGCGTGGACGCGCGGCTGCACTGCATGGTCGCCACGACGACATTTCACCGAACACCCGTCGTGCGAGAAAGTGGCTGGCGTGGGGCGCGTTTTTGGGCTTGCTCTGGGCTAATTTAGGGAATGGGCCAAAAACAAAGTTTGACCTACTCCTCATGCTCTCCAACTTTGTTTAAGGGTGCTCGGCCATTAGGCTGTTGGATTAGCAGATAATTAGTACTAAACTTGATAGTGTCAGTGATTTGACAGCGACAAGCAAACATCCAAAATTGATGGTCGAAATGAAATGCAACTGGTGCCATCTTCTTGTATGTTCTTCCCCATAATATAACCTTCAACTTTTATTTTTGGACCAACTCAAGTTGCTTAGCAAAATTTGGAGAACGCGGGATGTCAACGTTGATGTCGGTGAAATCCGGACTACAAACACGGTCGGGTTGATTTCAGCTTTTTCTCTTATACTTTGAGCACTGTTTTGATCTATTTCGAAGCTAAATCATGACTTGGTCCTTTAACAAAGTTTGTTATACTCAAACTTTTCTTCAACTTTCATTTTTGGTCAAACCTCATATCTAGTCCAGAAGTCAACTTTATTTCTCGGTCAACGCAAAGTCCTTTCTGCTACAAAATATAGGGTTTCCATTATTTTCGGACATTTTCTCCACCTTCGCTCAACACGAACCATTCATAACTTTTGTTGTAGAGTTCAATTAGAGTTGTTTGAGCAAGGTTACAAGGTTTGGTTGACTTCATATGTTTCCAGTCACTTGATAAAGAAATTCATGCAAAGATATGACTTATCATTTCATGTGACTTTTTGATTCCAAACTTCATGAAACTTTTCCACGGGTCTAGATGGATGCATGTGGATGTAATGTACATGGAAGAAGCATGTTTAGAATTACTCTTGCATAATCTTAACAAGGGTCCATATGTAAGCAATTGTGCGTGGCCCAAGTTTAAGTTGAAGCTCCATCATGTAGATTTGATCTTGACACCTTGATTACCACTTGACATGTCATGTTTGAGCTCAAACCCATTGCTTAACTGGTGACAAACACCTGGGGTGTTCCCTTCCTGTTTCATGGAGGGGAAGGCGCGTCCGTGAGGCCGGTGGAGACGGGCCAGACCATCGGCCTGCCCCAAGAGCTAGCAGGGGCGGGCGGATCAGCCGCTTCACCTAAGGAGCCAGTGGAGGAGGGTGACTCCATCGCCGCGCCCCAAGAGCTAGCCGGGGCGAGCGGATCTGCCGCTGCGCTCGATGTGCCAATGGAGGAGGGTGGCTCCACCGCTGACCCCCGGATGCAAGGGAAGCGAGCCCCTTTGCCCGGGAGCAGGGGGCGGGCTCAAAATGGCCCTGTCCCAACGAGGCAGAGCAGGGGTCTGGGGGTTCACCCCTCAAACATCTCCGCCGCCCAACAACGCCAATGTAAGTCACCAATTCCTCTGTTTTTCTCTGTTTTCACCGTGACTCACGCCTTTCTTTCTCACAGCGTCTTGAGGCAGCGCAATCTTTTGGTGCTGGTGCCAAAAAAGAGCGTCGCCCTTCAAGTGAGACGGCAGCCATCGGCTGACGTCGAACCCATTTTGGGCGGGAGCGGTGCTGGTGTGACTGTGTCACCGGTCGGTGAGGCGTAGCTCACGGTGGCACCCGTGCCCTCGGTAGGACAAGCGGGCGCTAGGGCTGAAGGAACACCCTCGGAGGTCGCCAAGGAGCCGGTGATGGAGGTGATTCCATTGCCGACGACGGGGTGGAGAGAGCTACCATCCACACTTGTGGCACCAACCGCGGCGGGCGCGACGCCACCGGTCGAGGCCCCACCGACGCAGGCAGAGGTGGCAATGACTATGATAGGCTAGGCGCAGCCGGATGCAACCGTGGTGGTGCCTGAGGAAGCGGCGTGATCCACGCCACCGGCGGCCCAAGTGACAGTGCCCGACATGGGCTGGACAGAGGGGGACATGACTGAGGAGTCCCCGGACGTTGCGGCGGTGGCAGAGAGGACCGGTGGGGAATCGTCCTTGGCCCTGACCTCGGGGGTAGTCGTTCGCCCGCGCGGGACGAGCCCCTGCTCCGATGGACGAATCTGCAAGACCCAACATTGACACTCTTCGCCTTCAATGATGCCACTGAGATATGAAGCTGGAGAGTCTCGACGAGGGGATTACGGCCATGCTAAAGGCCTTAGTGGGGTGCCCTGCTTTCCCTTTTATAGGCTAAGGGAGAGTAGGGATTACAGATAGAAGAAAAGAGGAAAACTAGAGGCAAAGGAAGTCCTTCAAGGACGCTGGGTCTTCCTTTTCATCTGTGCGGGCCCCGCTAACATGGCAGGCGGTGACAGGGACAGCTCCACGCCTGGAGCATGTCCGCTGACCTTGACAGGGTCGTGTTGGCTGTCTGTCCGCTGACGATGCCATGTCCTAGCATTGTCAGTGAGTTGTCATGTCCCATCCCGCCCCGGTGGGCGGCGCGATGGACCAAGGCGCTGATCAATGGCCATACAGGGAGCAGACAACTCAGTGACCGCACGTCCGTTACTGTGGATGATGCGAGTTTCCTTCTGGACCGTAGGGATTGTCGTGTGCTTCCGTAAGGATCTGTGCCCGAGGGCAAATGACGGCGCCCACAACACTGTAAGGCAAATGTTGGCGCCTACAACACGTTTTGGGCTCTGACATGCCTGGAAGATCGCAAAGCACCCTTTTGGCATGGCCTAACGATACTTTCTAGTAGGCGTGCAGGATACGGTCCTCGGTATTGCGGTTGACTTGAGTGCCCTGCCTTATCTGCTCGTGTCGTTATAAAGGAGGCACGCTCAGACGTCGGGCTAGACGGACCCAGCCCTCAAACGTCAGGTGAGGCGGAGCCAGCCCTCAGGGGTCGGGCGAGATGGAGCCATCCCTCAGGAGTCAGCCGAGGCAGAGCCAACCCTCGTGGGTCGGGCGAGACGAGGCCCATGGCCGCAGCGCCCATCGATTTGGAGCCAACCCTCGGGGGTCAGACGAGGCAGGGCCCACCGCCTCGGTGGCTGGACGATGCGGGACCCGACAAGCGGTGTAGTCGCGCTCTTGATCACGCGGACGAATTAGCGTTGATGGTCATTTAGCTCCTCCTCTTCGGGTACCCTAGTATTGGTCCCCGACAGACATCCTCAAGATTAATGGCCTCGCAGCGAATTGGGACAACGGTTGACTTCTGGAAATTGGTTTGGAGGCCTGATACTTCACCAAAATTATCTAAAATGTTGGCCAGGGTGGTGACATCTTCCTTAACTGGGTTGACAAAGATCACCGTGTCATCAGCATACATTGAAGTACGAGTGGTGGCTGTCCTACCGCGCAACCTTGTTAACATTTGAAGTTCAGTAGCTAGCTCAATTAGCTTCTGAAGAGGGTCGATGGCAAGCATGAAGAGCAAGGGAGAGAGCGGATCTCCTTGCCATAGACCTCTACCATGTTTAATTGGCGCGTTCGGTACTCCGTTGAGTAGAACCCGTGACGAGGAAGTTGAGAGCAAAGCAGCAATCCAATCTCGTCACCTAGAAGGAAAACCAAGTTTCTGCATGAGGTTGAGTAGATACTCCCAGCACACCGAGTCAAAGGCTTTTGTGATGTCTAATTTAAAAAAAAAAGGGTTGTAGTGTTGTTTCTATGGAAACGCCTTGTTGCATTGCGGACGACCATGGATGTTTCTTCTCTTAATGAAGGCACTTTGGTTTGGAGAGACCAGCTTGTTCATATGTGGTGCAAGTTGCAACGCTAGTACTTTAGTGATTATTTTGGCAAAGGAATAAATGAGACTGATAGGCCGAAAATCACTAATGGAGTCTGCACCACCTTTCTTGGGTAGCAGGATGATGTTTGCAGAGTTCAATAGGAGCAGGTTGGTAGTTCTTAGCAAAAATGAAAGACATTTGTAGCATTTAGAACATCTGCTTTGACAATGTCCCAGCATTGCTTAAAAAAGGCACCGGTGAACCCATCAGGCCCAGGTGCCTTATCTGAGGGCATTTGTTGTATGGCGCCTTTGAGTTCTTCTTCTGTGAAAGGCACGTCCAGGTCACTCAGATCATGTGTTTGTAACTGAAGGCTTTCCCCGTTAATGTCGCTTTGTCGTTGTGGAGGTCGGCCCATTACTTATGTGAAGTGATCCTGGACAACCAACGCCTTCTCACCCAGCCATGCCCTTTGCGAAGTCTTTGAATGTGATTGTTTCTTCACCGCGCATTTACCATACGATGAAAATATTTTGTGTTTGCATCTCCCAGCTTGATATTAGTGATCCGTGAGGCTTGCTTACTTCTGGCCCTTTCGATTACTGCTAGCCCCAAGATTCCTTTCTTGAGTTTGGCTCTGAGGTTAAGCTCCTCCTCAGTGAGAACTCTATTTTCCTGTACTATGTCCAGCCGAAGAACGACTTCATGGGCCATGTGGACCTGCTTTCTAACATCAGAAATAATTTCCGCTCCAAGCTCTCAATTTTTTTGGGGTGACTAGAAGCCTGTGATAAAGGATGTGAAACGGCTCGTGATGTTCAGTCATGGTGCACCAGGATGACTCCACAATTTCCTTGAAGCCCGGCCAGAAATTTTCGAACTTGAAAGTTCTAGGTCGCCTAGGACCATTCTTGTTAGAGAGGAGAAGCAGGCAGTGGTCAGACAAGGAGGTGGAAAGGGCATGTAGGACATGGGAGTGGAAAGTCATATCCCAATTGGCGTTGCAAAATACTCTGTCAAGCTTGGTGAGAGTCAGGTTGCGTCGTTCATTACTCCATGTGAATTTGCGATTTTGCAGGTGAATCTCTGGAAGGCCGCAGTCATCTAAGGCATCACGGAATTGTTGCATAAGCCGATGGTTTATCTTATTGTTGTTTTTGTCCGACGCTTTGTATATTAGGTTGAAGTCAACGAGGATTAACCACGGGTGTTAGGATCAGGCCTCAGCGTTCTTAGTTCCTCCAAGAACCGTTGTCGAGCTCTATGCTTTGTTGGGCCATACCCTTAAACGAAAATTTGTCGAGCACTCCTTGATAGTCACCAGTGCCGGTCCTAGGATCTTAAGGGTCTCCGACGATCTTATCGTAACGGCTCCTCTTAATTATATATAAAATCTTATAATATATAGACACTAATTTTACTTGCAAAACGAAAGTAAATTCAATAACATATTTTTAATTTAACATGTCTGATAATTATCGAGAAACAATATAGATTAAGGAATATATTTGTAGATGTATGATAATTATCGAGGAATAATGTAGATTAAAAAATAATATATTCGTTTTCTTTTCTCATCCATGATAAATATTTCTTAGGTAACATTATAAAATTCTAACATGTAATTAGAAGAAAAATATGACTATATGGGTACAAAGTACTAGAAGTCTGGAATACTATACAAATAATTAATTTGAATTAAAAATAAAAAAGAAAAAAAATACCTTGGGCCTAAATAACTAATCAGTAATTGTAATTCATAAGAAGCAAATAATCAAGATGTCGTCGTAAAGCCATGCCTGGTCGCCGTCCTCATGCACCGTGTCCGTGTCTCCGGTAGTCTAGCTCTTCGCGGCGGCGCGGCTCGCCAGCTCCACGCGTGTAAGGCGCACGTCCCGAACTCACGATCAGAGTGTGTTGTGTGCAGCGTGACTCCTCGCCTCCTCTCTACCCGAGGGCCGTGGGGAAAGGAAACTAAAAATAAATGTCAATGTTATCTTTTTGGACCGCCTAGCCAGTTCTATGTCTCTCTTCTTATTAGTTTGCTAATGTCTAATAGACTATAAGACCTGAGGATTTGTATACATAAACTTAGACCCTTCCACCGCTTAGGCCCTCGGCCGTCGCACCTCGTGGCCTACCCTCAGGGCCGGCACTGATAGTCACATCCGCTGAAATGAACCACTCCCCTAGCACGAAGTTGGCACAGTCAACTACATTATCATCCCAAAGGATGAGGATTCCTCCCCTGAGTGCCAAGCACACCACCAGCTGGCTTGTACACAAAATTCCTCAGCCGAAACCCGCCTAGATAGGCTGCTGTATGTTGATCCACTAGGCTAAGCTTTGTTTCTTGCAAGCAGGCTATGTGGCAACGTGTGGCCACAACTATTTGATGAATTGTGTCCTTTCTATCTTGGCGGTTGAGGCCACGGACGTTCCAGCTAAGCAAATCAAGTTGTGGTTCTGTCATAGAGCAGTGAAGGCACACAGATGTAGAAGCAAGTGTGTAGGTAGGATAACGCAGCAGGAGTAATTTGAACAATACTACTTGAAGTGGCAAGACCAAGCACGCCCAGTCCTCTAAAATGTTGGCTCACGAGTTGTCGATTCATGATAAAAAGCTTTGAACTCTGCGATCAGCTGCACTACATGCCATCAGGTAGCAGCCTGGTCAGCCTCCTGGATGTCACCCACCCCCTCACCTGCCAAGCCGATGAGGGCATCATCCAGCTCAGTGTCCACACTTTCTTCCAGGTTGAATATTGCAGTCAGAGCAGCAATGATGTCAGCAGGAAGAGGACCACTGAACATTGCCATATACTCCTGCAGAGCGATCTCAATTGGTTCAAGTTCATTGAAAATTCCCAACTTGCGGCACATGTTACGTTGAGCATGCCGCCCTGCGTCAACGGTCTTTTGCTGGATAGGCGTGCACTACGCCGAACTGAGGACATATCAAATACGCGACGATTTCGGCGTCGTGGGGGTGCTGCAGGTGCTGGAAAAGTACTCGGAGCAGGGGTCTGGAGTACTGGTTCAGGCGGATTGTTGAAGAGGTTGGATAAGTTCTTCCCTTGGGCTGTTGTTGCGCTGCTGCATCTAATGTTGCCGAGCTGGGGACCAGGGGCCGGGCACACCAACTGTGGTGAGTTGCTGAAGAGGCTGTACGTGCTATTGTCGTGGACTGCTGCAGTATCTTGGTGCCTAGAGTTGGCAAGGTTGTTGTAAGTTTGCTCTGCAAAGTCAGGAGCCAAACCTTCAAAGAGCTGGTGAAAGTCAGCCGCTGATGCGTTGATGGTTGGCGAAGCGGGGAGCGGACCTTGATAGACAATGGCCAAGTCCTCAATCAAGCCAAATTGAAGCAGAGCCTGATCCACGGCATCCACCGACAAAGCAGCAGCAGAAGGGGCTTGATGCACAGTGTTGGTTTCTGTAGGAATAGCTGACAGGATTCTCTTGAAGATGTTGGCCACTGGGATTAGAGCCGCATTTCTCACCAAATTTGTACAAATGTTGCCAGTCGAGGCTTCTTTCCCAGCATTCATAGGGCCTCCCATTGTCAGCTTGGGTGAGAAGTTCATGTCCTTTGCAGCCTGTGAGTCTTGTGCTGCGGTTGGATCCAAAGTATGACTGTGTACTACTTGTGCTCCAGTCAGCTTTGAATTGACGGCTGCAAGTGCAGGCAGGACTTGTTCCTTTACCAGCCCAGCGAGGCAAGTGTTGAGGTCGTTACACAGGGTCACCATTAGTGCCATGAGCTTGTCCTGAATAGTGGCCATTCCTTGCGCCAGTAGCTCTTCAACCCTGTTTTGTTTGAGGTTGTCACTAAAATCATGGTTCTCGCTGTTGTCTGAACACCGGTCATGCGGTTGCTGATTCATGTCAACAACCGAGCGGACGTCCTTGTAGCATTGGCCGTGTTCATGTGATCTGCGGTCATCTCCATGGCCATGTCTGCCACCCCCACAATCGCGTGTGCCGATGTGATTGTTGCCTCGGCCATGGTCGCCCAAACCACGAGCCATACTTCCATCTCGTGCATTGTGGTGGCCAGCGTAGGCATTGCTCTCCCTGAAATGGCGTCCATCCCGTGCGCTGTGGTGGTCAGCATGGGCATCGCTCTCCCTGAATTGGCGCTTTGTAGTTGTTGAGGTTATGCCTGGCACGGTGGCGGCCACATAACGCTGCAGCTGAAGGTTGTCCTGGCATAAATGTGCTTTGTGTCCGAAATGGTGGCAGACGAAGCAGCGAACAGGGTCCCTGCAAACAGATGCCCTATGGTCTCTAGAAAGACAACGGAAGCATCTTCCTTTTGTTCTCGCCTGAAACAGCCGAGGAGCGAGTGTCTGGGGGTGAATTGTGCTTCCTGAAATTGCTTGCATCTCGTCTTCTTTGATCTATGGCTGGCTGGCAGCTTGAATGCTTGTCCCTCCTCCACCAGTATGGACTCTTGACTTCGACCCATTTCAGGTGCGATGTAGCTTTCTCTGAAGAAGATGGGATCCCGTGACTCAGTGGATTGGGCGCAACAATGACTGACTTTAGCTTCAGGTGCCCTGCTTGATCACGAATGTTTGACACAGATTGTGGGCGACGGACAACACCGGCGTAGGAGGGTGGAGAGGCAGGCAGAACTCTATCAGAAGCAGCTTTTGGATCTTGTTGCTGCTGGGGCGCAGGAATTTCAAAGGTGACACGCTTCCGAGCCGGTTGCAGCTGTGGTTTGGCCCGAGAAGCTCCAGAGAGGCCCGAGGAATCGGAAGGGTCTGGCGTGGCCGGCACAAACTCTACCTCGTCGAGGTAGGGAGGCTTCCCTTCAGGAGGTGGCGGTGGTGAATCGAAGAAAAATTGCCAATGCGGATCTGGAGAGGGAACCGGCGAACTGGAGCTTGCTGGATGGGAATTGGGGTCAA
Organism: Miscanthus floridulus; assembly: GCF_019320115.1. Lineage (NCBI taxonomy): Eukaryota > Viridiplantae > Streptophyta > Magnoliopsida > Poales > Poaceae > Miscanthus > Miscanthus floridulus. The sequence goes on from NC_089595.1 coordinate 100,884,709, forward strand.
TACGTGTTTGATGGCGCAGCAACTTGGGCAGCATCTCCGGTGGTGGAGGTGCTTGGGTGGTGCCCGGCCGGGCCAGCAGTGGCGGCGAATCCACCACCAGCACCTCGTCGGCGTCGTCTTCATCCGATTCCAGTTCCAGTGGGCGGCTGTGGATGGGGACCAGCGGATCAGCGCGAGACGCTGCCGATCTGCGGAGGAGAGTGGGCGACGGCGCCTGGAGCGGCAGCGGCGGCGGGCGGTGGTGGAGCGGCGGGTCGGGAGCCATGCTCTGCCTATTCAGACAGGAGCTTCAAAACTCTGTAAACTTTCTCATCAACCACACCACATTTCACCACTACTATCTTAAGGTGTTCTGAGATTGCATTTGTTCTTTGTCCTGGAATGTAGCTTCCTTTCATTTCCATATGCTGAGATCCCTGTAGTAAACAATCATTTCACTAGGATCAACCAATGATGTATAATAACTAAAAAAAGCAACAATTGTCAATTCGAAAATGCATACCTTTAAAAAATGTTCAAGAGTGAGCTTCTCTAGAAGTGGCGAGTTCTTGAGAATGCAAGTTATGGCGTCCAAATCAAGAGCTACACACCAATAATCACTGAGTAACAGTGTCTTCAATTTGCTAAATGTAGGACACCGTTTCAAATCCATCCTGAAGACAAACTGAATGAAATGCAAACACAAATGGCTAATTAATTGGTAATTCCATTTATCAATGTGAATGCAGTTATTTTAATTGAAGAACTGCAAACCGTAGTGATGCATACGAAAAACCTGTCTAAGTGCATTTATTAAAAAAAAAAAGGGCGTACCCAGTGTAGAGAGCTCCCGCTCTGTGCGGGGTCTGGGGAAGGGTGTTAGTGGCAAGCCTTACCCTCGCCTGTGCAATGCGAGGAGACCGCGACTCGAACCCGGGACCTTCCGGTCACAGGCGGTAAGACTCTACCGCTTGCACCAGGCCTGTGGGCTAATTATGATTTAAGAATGAGTTCAAGACAAAAGTCGCACATACCGTTTTGGATTCAGCTATCAATGCTAAGTTAGTGGCTTTTGATAAACCTTCCAAAAGAATGCAGTTGCTGTTACTGTGTATGATACCATGACAGATGTTACAATCCCCTAAGTCACAATTATCACAGTTGTCCACATTGTTTTGGGCGATTCTGATAGATGCGATGCATCCACTAATGATGGCATGCTCTCAAGCACTGGAGTGTTAAACCAATTGTCATCTAACAGCAGTGAAACCAGAGAGGGGGCATGAATACCTGTGCGGAAGTTTTCACTGAATGCACATTTAGTGCCACTTAGGCGTTGGGATTCAGATGAGATCTTGTTGACATCAGCCAAATGACAGTTCTCAATCTCTAGTTGTTACAGTGCTGGACAGTCACATAAGGAAATTTTCCTTCACTTGTACACCAACAAGCTCTAGCTGCATTAAGTGCCTGGAGACGAGATGCAGGCCATTTAGATCAAAACAATATTCAGATGCCACTACCAACCGGAGGACTCGAGCCTGGCACCGCACAGCATGCTGAAACCAGAGGCTCACACGAAGAGTGTCGTCGTCAGAGAATGTATCGACCATATCTGTGAACCTGAGCTCGCATGTTTCTAGAGGCGCGATTCCGCGGAGGAGGAGGAGATGGTCCACGAACTCCCGGAGCTCATTCATGCCGTCGTCGTTGCCATTGCCAGTGATGCGCAGGCCTGTCGCCAACATCCAGAGGTCGCGCCAGCGGCGGGCGAGCACGCACGACCGCACAGCGTCCCGCGCCGGGAGGAAACCGAGGATGTGCTGAAGGACACCGTCTGGCAAGGATTCTATGCTGCTGGCGCCGCTCTCCCTCGGCGCTTTCTTGGCCCTCTTCCCTCTTCTCCCTGGAGGCATTCTGTCGAACAGGCGGCGGGTGTCAGCGATGCAGGACGAGATTACCTTACAAATGTAAGTTTATGGGATGAGAAGCGGAGGCCTCTGCCCTCGCAGGTGACCACCTCATCTCGCCGCCTGTAGCCTGGGGAGAACGAAGCAGAGGCAGTGGTGGCGGACGACCGGAGGGGAAGTCCTCTTGGCTCTTGCTAGGTTTCCGCCCTTTGTTTGTTTTTTTTTGTTTTTTTTTTGTTGGGAGAATTTTGCTTGCTCTGCTCCGAGGTCGAAGAGAACAGATGAAGATGAACTACGTGCTATCAGGCCCAATATCCTTTATCCCAAGGCCCAATATATACACTATTCTTTTCGTCGGCCCATCATTCCTTTGGATAACAAACGCTACAAGCTGCTGCCTGCCACGTAGCACACCTCGCAGCCTCTGCTCCCTACTCCACGCGCGCGCCCGCCCTCTGTGTCCCACTGTCTCCCCTGTCCCCTCTCCCGCGTGCTCAGCTGCCTTCGACTCCCCCATGGGATGAGAGCGCCTTCCTCGCCATGGCCGCCTCCCTCCTGGCCCCCGCCGCCACTCTCGTCAACAAGTACCCAACTCTCCTCCACCCGTTCGGCGCCAAGCCACACGCCCAGAGGCTGATCTTCAGGTGCGGCGCCACCAGCAGCGATGGTGCGGACGATGGCTGGGCGTCCTTAGTGGACGAGCTCAAGAGGTCGCTGCAGCAGGCGGACCCGTCCGACACGGTGACCAGAAACACCGGCGCGGGTGTCACACCGAACGACCTCGTGACCGCGCTGCCACTGGAACCCTCCGCCACCGGACCGGCGGTGGGAGACGCGACTAATGCCGCCGCCGGGGCGGTGAACGAGTTCCTGGGCGTGGACGCGTCCAGCGCGGCGGCCAGCAGCGACGCTGGCGCGGCCGCCATCCCCGACGGGCTCCTGAGCGCGCTGCTGCACCTGGACGCGTCCAACCCGGTGGCGCGCGCGGCGGGCGGCGCGCTGTCTCGCCTGGACGCGCTCACGTCGGGGCTGTCGGACGCGCAGCGGTGGGCGCTGTTCGGGTTCCTGGCCGCGACGTGGCTGTACCTGACCGCGCGGCCCGGGGTGCTGAGCGGCGCCGTGGACACGTACGTGCTGGCGCCGCTGCAGCTGGCGCTGGACAGCGTGCTGGGCCGGCGGAGCCTCAAGATGAGCGACTTCGTCGTCGGCGAGCGCATCGGGGAGGGCTCCTTCGGGGTGGTGTACGCCGGCGCCGTGGTGCCGAAGAACGGCGCCGTCGTGGAGGAGCGGTCCGGCAGGGCCAGGACGAGCCTCCAGAACGACGACAGGTACAAGGAGAAGGTCATACTCAAGAAGGTAAGCTGCGTGCTCAGCCCAGTTGCGAACTTGCTGTGATGTGGTGCCGAGTGAAATAGCGACGCTGATCGATGTGTTTTTAGTAGATGAAGGAAATACGCATGAATTCAGATTCTGTAGCCTTCGGAAAAAGATAAAGCAAAATTCAGAAGAGTTACATGGGAAAGAAAGCTAAAGCTAAAGCAACTAAAAATCTCCATAACAGAGACTTGCAACTTTTTACATCTCATCTTCAAAACATCTCTCTCCTCTTCTTTAAAAAGCAGCGACCAACTTCTTATCCATCATGTTTCCTGAAAATAACCTGCATGAAAGAATTAATTGTAGTTCTATTGAAACGCACGTCATTTCTACTCAACCAAATAGCCTAACATAGAGCAGTCGCACCAACTAAAATTTAGATTTTTAGGCTTGGAAACGAAAACCCATTAAGCCAAGTACCAAACATATTGGATACACCAGAAGGTGGTTGAAGGCCAAAAGTGATGAAAATGATATTCCAAATGAACATAGCCACCCTATGGCAATCAAAAAACAAGTGTTGCATGGTTTCATCAGTATTGCAAAAACAATATTTGGGGCTACCTTATCAACGTCTTTTAACTAAATTATCTTTTGTTAGGATAACCCTTGTTTGTAAATAAAGGAAAATATTTATCTTAAGAGAAACTCTTAGTCTCCATAGATCACACTCAGTGGCGGATGCAGGATGGGAACAAAGAGATTGGCTAAATAATGAAGATTTAGGGCTAGGGCTAGAGATTAATGATGATTTGAGGCTAAGTAATCGTGATCTAATGAAGAAATCAGGCTCACTGGGGGTTGTAGCCCCGGCAGCTCCCCCTGATCACACTCCATTGGCAGAGTGTTGTCCTGAGTCAGTGAACTGTGAAAACACCATTCTTGTACAAATCTCATCTAAAAATATCATCGTTCTCATTGAAACTAATCGATGTGTGTGTGGTTCGATCATGTTCAGATCAAGATGATGACTGTGGGGGCGAAGGAGTGTGGGGACTATGAGGAGTGGTTCAACTACCGCATGGCCAGGGCGGCGCCCGAGTCGTGCGCCGACTTCCTCGGGAGCTTCGTCGCCGACAAGAACAAGGCAGAGTTCGTCAAGGGCGGCAAGTGGCTCGTCTGGAAGTTTGAGGTATTTGCATTTGGTCTTTTGACATTTTGATGAACTTAACTGTTTTTGCCCAAAAAAAAAAAGATACCAACTTCCTGTTACGAGTTCAGGATCCGATCCCAATAGGATCAATGAACTCAACTGGGTGAATTTGAAAAAAAAAAAAAACCAAAATCAGCAGCATGGGATCAATGAAAAAAAACCAACAGCATGATTTTTTTTTAAAATGGCCCATGTAGGTCTCGAACCTGTGACCTTCGCGTTATTAGCATGACACTCTAACTAACTGAGCTAATAGGCCATTTGTGTTTGAGCTTATCTAATACTTTTATTGTCGTCATAGGGGGACAGGACGTTGGCCAATTACCTGAGTGACCGCGGATTCCCGTCAAACCTGGAGCGGCTCATGTTCGGGCGTGTGCTGCAGGGTCTGAGCACGCTAGAGCGCGACGCGCTGGTGGTGAAGCAGCTGATGAGGCAGCTGATCACGTCGCTGAAGCGCATCCACGCCACGGGCATCGTGCACCGCGACATCAAGCCGTCCAACCTCGTCGTCACCCGCCGCGGGCAGGTGAAGCTCATCGACTTCGGAGCCGCCACCGACCTCCGCATCGGCAAGAACTACGTGCCCGACCGCGCCCTGCTCGACCCGGACTACTGCCCGCCCGAGCTCTACGTGCTCCCCGAGGAGACGCCCGAGCCCCCGCCGGAGCCCATCGCCGCCATCCTCTCCCCGATCCTCTGGCAGGTAGACACTTCTCCTCGCGTCCAGACTTAGCGTTGCCGCTGTCTGTGACCAGCCACTGACAGCAGCAGCCATCTCTGCGTTTGTTGCAGCTGAACAGCCCGGACCTGTTCGACATGTACTCGGCGGGGATAGTGCTGATGCAGATGGCCATACCGACGCTGCGGACACAGTCGGGGCTCAAGAACTTCAACGCCGAGCTCAGGTCCGCCGGCTACGACCTCAACAGGTGGCGACAGAGCGCGCGGCGGAGACCCGACCTGCAGATCCTGGACCTCGACTCTGGCCGAGGCTGGGACCTCGCCACCAAGCTCATCTCGGAGAGGGGCGCCAACGGCGGGGGCCGCCTGTCTGCCGCGGCCGCATTGCGGCACCCATATTTTCTCCTGGGTGGCGACCAGGCCGCGGCGGTGCTGTCCAAGTTCTCGCTCAGCAAATAGAATCCATCCATGGCTCATGGATGGGTACCTACAGGATATATACAGTTATACACATTGAATCCTCCGATCGATTCATCATCGGTGTACATTGCGCATTGTTGAATCCTTGGCATACCAGTGGACAGCAATGGCACTGGCATTTTTCGCTGTAAAACCAATCGTGGGAGGCATCAAGAGGGAGTCATCTGGTAACTGATGTTACAACTTGTTCTTCTGTATATGGGATTGTTTGAACAATGTGGTGCAGAGTTTCAGACACTAGCTAACCTTACATTATTCTAGACAGAAATCCTACTTCCTTTGGTCAGTCCCTCGAACCTATGCAGATGCAGACACTCCCAGAGAGAGCTCATCAACTGGCTGCAAAATTCTAATCTGTCGCGGTTTTCAGCCAATCAGATGTTTGGCCGTGCTCGTTCTGATCCTATACTGACAGACGAATTGGCCATGGATCACCTCTACTGGCACTGGCAGTATGGATCGAACTTCTTCTGGAGATCTTCCTGGTTGCCCCCAACCAGCTTGTCGATCTCCTTCTTGTCTCTCATGAAGATGAACGTTGGAGTTGCACGTACATCGAATTGTGTGACCAATTCCTGAGAACCATTTTAAGGTGGTATTTAACTTCAGATTTTTGTTCTGTGCACAGAGTAAAACAAATGAAGACCGAAATCAATGGATGGAATTCTGAATATTGATGTACCGGCAGTTCGTCTACGTCAATGGAGACGAAAACAAGATCAGAATGCTTCAAAGAAAGCTCGGCGTATACTGGAGCAGCATTCCTGCATGGTCCACACCAAGTTGCACTGAACTTTACCACAACCTGTACACGTGGACATGTCAACATACACGGTTAACCTGATGAACAGCCTGAAGGAATCATGCAACGGACAGCCAAATGCGCCTGCAAACACCTCATAAAATTGTGCGATCCGGGCAAACTCCTTATGCCCTTATTCACAGCGTTTGTTATTACTACTCATCTTGGGTACTTACTGTTTGCCCAAGTTCATTCGCTTCCTCCAATTTCTGTTCCCAACACTTTAGATCGGGTATGATAGTCACTTTTCCAGAGCTGTAGTCCAGATGTTCCTCATCATCTACGGCACTCTGCAAACAGAAAATTCATGAGCAAAAACCTACTGGCTACTGGCTACTGCCTACTGCTGCAAATGGCTAATATATAGTATGATTATATATTCTTTTTAGCAAAACAATGTATCAAGTATGTATACGCAAGAAGATCAAACGAAACAGAATGGCAATGCATGACACGGCGAGCAAAATAAAATTGTAATGGAGTTAGAGGAGATGATTTACGCTTCCACAGCACCCCATCGGCTCGAGGTAATTCGTCAGGATATCCGGACCCCTGGACTCTGCTCATGGAAATAAAAGATCAGTAATTGCGTCAATGACAGTAATAACCCAAGAAAAAGAAAGAGGGTGCCACCCTGATGAATGCTTGCAATCGGTAGGCATGCATAGTTGGAGGAAATATGCCGATTAGATAGTAGTACGATACAAACTAAACCCATCAAAGTTTGATTATTCTTAAGATTAACATATTGTTGCCACCTATAGACAAACTTCAAAACCAAATAGCATGTTTGGTTTAAGGAAATGGGGTGGTTGATCATCTTCTCATTCCCTTTTTTTTTTTGGTTCGGTTCGCGGAATGGAACAAGTTGGTTCATCACCACCTCATCCTTCACAAGCTAATAATTAGTACAAGTGCAAAGAATGTGATTCATTAAAACAAAATTATGGGAATAAACTTATGATGCACCATCTCATCCAAAGATGAGGTGAGGTGGTTCCACAAACCAAGCACCTTCGAAAGGATCACATAAATATCAAAATATCGCTCTCTGGCTTTGTTCAGCTTCCCTCGAGAGTGAAGCATTTCGCATGGCCATTTTTTTTTCTTTCAAAAAAAAAAGTCTGGCAAGACAGGAGATGGGCCAGTGACATCTAGGTTGCTCTCTCGGTCCCCCCCCCACCACCATCTTGCAATACCTTATATAGTCTAGGCAGTAGGCACGCTTACAACACATTCAGCTCAGGCCAAATGAGAGTGACATTTTCCTAAAGTGGATGAGCAACGGCACTTTTTCATCCTCCTCACCCTACAATAGTTTCTTCTTCGATCACTCTTTCTGTCACTTGTATTAAATTTTTTTTCTCTTTTTTGTTTATGAAATGCACATGTTCTCGAAAACATGGAAAGTAAATTGCAGTTCAGCATTACCATTGATGATTAAAGAGATAATGGTCGATGAGGAGATGCATACAAATGGGTTTGATTTGCATGAAGACAGAAAAAAACATGGAAGGAGAAAACAAAACAAGAATTGAGGGCGGCAAATAATGCTCAACAACTTGGCCCAATGGGATGCAAGAATCCAGTACCATTCAGAGAAGAAAAAGGAATTAAGAGCTGAAACTTCTATCGATCATTCTGCTGACCATTTCAACAATGTAGAAAATGTAGATTCTGGTTAGAACACAGCGCAGTGGCATCATTTATTCATTATACCAGGTTAGTTTTCCCCATCCCACGCCATCACAGCAATGGCATGTAATCGATTTTCATTGTTTGGAAGAGAAATCGGCACGTACCTCTGCAAGGGCCAAGGAATTAATGTAGCAAACGTGGACGGCGGTTTCCGTTTCGTTCCCAAACGCCGCAGCAGGGGAGGTCGGTCGCGCGGCGTGATGCGGTTGCGGAGGACCGAGGACGGCACCCCGGCGCGGCGGGGGCGGCAGGAGGGAGGGACGGGGGGTGGCGCCGGGGCCTAGGGGAGCGAACGAGCCACCGCCATTACCGGGGCAAAGCTCCCTGATAACCGTGGCGGCACGTTGACAGAATTGCCCTTCTCGGTAATAGCAAGCTAGCCGTCAAAATAGGGGCGGGTGCGAGACTGCGCGTGCGATCATCAGAACGCTTCGAATAGTCTGGCATGGGAGCGGCCGGGAGCGGTGGGCTTCTGGACGAGGGGACGAACGGAGATGGGAATATGGGATGGACCGTCCTGCACTTCCCGCATGCGAATATTCGCCTCATGAACGGCGTGAGGCGCCGTCTCGTGCGGCACTGGTGTGGACGGCGAATCCAGCGAGCTGCTGGCGGCGGCGCGAGCAACCGGCCTCGCGGGTGGGCGGCGCGGGCGGCCGGCGCAGGTGAGCGGCTTCGCGGGCTGGCAGTGCAGGCGGGCGACTCCGTGGGGGTGGTGGTGGCGCGGGGGAGCGGTCCTGGCTGGCGCCAGGCGGAGTCGCGCGGCCGAGCGCCGGCACGGGCGGACGGTTGAAGAAGATGAGGCAGGTGAGGCACTGTATGACAGGTGGGGCCAATAGATGGCTGCTGCTAACGGTAGAAAACCCTCCCTCCCTCCCAGCCTCCCTCCCCTCTGCGAGACTGCCAACGAGCCGCAGTGAGACAGCGTCCAGACCAGCCGCCACAGGGCGATGCAACAGCAGGGCGGAGCGGCCAGCCGCCACAGGGCGATCCAACAGGCAGCAGCAGAGCAGAGCGGCAGGTGCCGATGGCAATTGGCAACCAAGCAACCGCAATGTGTGACGTAGATAGTAACACGGCAACAGCTGGCGACTGTGTCAAGCCGAGCGTGGCTGCTGCTTCGCGCCACCATGGTGGAAGTGGAACGGCTGCTCCTTGCCTGCTTGGCTGCCATTCCGCCGAACTAATTCTGTAGAGCAACATGCTCGAGCATCTCCCAGAGGCCCCTTAAAAGTTAACCCTCAAAACTTATTATTGGAGGCCCTCTTAAACCAATTGTATCCCAAAATCAGTTTCATGCATAGCAGCTCCCTAATATTTCCGCCCCCAATAGTGACACGTCATTAGTTAGTTGGATCAGAGATCGGATTAGTTGGATCTTGACATTTTCCGTCCGCTCGTTCCTCTGTGTTGGTATATACGACTTCGAAAACCTATGAATGAGAACGTGCATGACAGGGAACAGCCTACAATCAAAATAATTCACATGGGTATGCAAGAACCAGAGGCAACGGAATCAATGTCTTCGATGAACATTTACCAAATAGCACCGACCCGAAGGAAGGTCTCCCAGCAAGCATAGGTGCATAGGCAAAGCATGTCCAACCACCTCACTATGGATGGCAATGATGGTAGGCCGACATAGACTACAATACGATCCTAGATGGATCAGGGATACACACGACCAGCGACAAATCCAAGGAAACAATGGCACCCATGAACGATTTCTTGAGACGACACAAGAATCGTCAGGGGATGAGCAGGAGGTATTCGTCAGCCCATCGCATATTTCTGCGTCCAGCTGCGGGCTGTTGACTCGTATTTCGGCCGGTCCGTCTTGTACATGTGGGCAATCTCAGGGACAAGAGGGTCGTCCGGGTTGGGGTCAGTCAGCAGGGAACAGATGGAGAGCAGGACCTGGAACATCCGACAAAGCAACACACCGTTAAGCAACAGACCAGAGCATCATAGCATCTTTGTTCAATTTCAGGAGTAAAAGTGTAACACAACATAACATGTCATTTCCGACATAACATAACATAACATGCAATTCATTTTCAGCTGGACGGCTACCAAAAAGATTAGTACTCCCTCCATTATAAGTTATAAGACATTTTAACTTTTCTAGATACATAACTTTTGCTATTCACTTAGATATACACTATGTGTGGCGGAGCTAGGGAACTTTTGCAACTAAGGCCAATATTATGAACCACTAACACCAGATCACATGCTAATAGACAAAAGTAAGAGAGAATTCTTTATTTGGCACCGAAACAAATCACTCTTCCATATTGACACTGGAAATTTTAAACTTTCTTATCTAGCATCAACTTGAAAATTCCTTCCATAAATGACGCGTCCATTTGAGGCATCCCTTCGTAGTTGACTAGGAAGACCATGTCAGCTTTTCATTATAGGTACCAAAATGCCCATGTTTATTCGGTCTCGTGCGTGCGTCTATCTCCCCCGAGTCTCTCCTTTCTCCCGTCACTCCTCTATTCTGAAAACCAGAGACACAAACCCCAAATTTTTTTACATTTTAGCCTTTTTTAAAAAAGTTTCTCACAAATAGACCCCTGGCGGATAGAATTCAAAAAATAAACCCTTAGCTCGACGCCATTAGTGCTGGCGCCGAGCTAACACGTCTCGGCGCCAGCATCTCTGACGCTGAGCTCCTAGGCACGGTTGATGGCATGGCAGTGAGCTCGGCGCCAGAATGACTGGCGTCGAGCTCACTGCCATTTAACCCCGGCCAACCTTCCTACCCGAGCGTTCTTCCTCTTCTTTCTCCTCCCTCTCGAGTTTTTTCTCTCCCCACTTCACCCTACCTCACGAATAGGTATATTGGACCTTGGAAACTTTGATTTGATCCGTAGATCTTCGAGAGCAAGGTATCCTCGCTCTCCTCCTAGTTTTTTTCGCATCGATTCGGTATGTATTAGTCGGATTTTTTAACGTAATAATCGTCATCACTTAGGGTTTCATTGTATCCATCAATATATGTATTATACAACCGTAGAATGATGCCAAGGCGTGAAAAAGCTAGCAAACCTAGGCGCATGTAGTTATGTTATGGGTTCATTATTGTGCATCAAATGGGAAACCCTAGGTTTATGGTTTAATGTTAACTGCTTTGGGTTCTTAGAACGAAATTGGTTGTATTGTAGTTATGGTTCTCATTGACATTTATCTGTGATGTTATGATTTATGTTTGTTAAATTACATCCGTTTTGTTAGATGCAAGAAATATTTCGGGAGTTTTGGCGAAAACGGAGTCGTCCTCGAGAATTATACCCCGACGCGTCTAGCAAAGATGCCCCCATCCCTCCTGACCTCCATGTCCCTAACTATGACTGTGGTTTCCCGGCCCATGTTTTTCAATCGAAACATCCGGACACAGCGGCGCGTTGCTTCCACATATGTAAGAAATTGTTTCCACTATCCTTTTTCTTTATTTGTGTAAGTATGCTACTAATATTATGTTGGAATCTCGTTGTGTAGGACCATGAGAAGTGCTTTTTCTTTCAGTGGATCGACGGTGCAGACAAGTTTAATCCTAGGTACCTCCTTTCGACGATTGGTTTAGAGGGAGACATCCCCGTGAGCACTTCAAGCGATAGGTTCCCCCCTAACCCTCCACCAATGACGGCTAAGGAGAAGCACCTAGCCGCAGTTACACGACTCGAGGAACCTTCTCTGTGCGATTGTGGAGATCGAGCTGTGATAAACCCTAAGAATACGTTGGAGTTTGTGTGTCCAAACAAGCATGAAGTAAGTGCAAAGTATGAAATATTGAGCTATATGTGTTCATGTACTAATGTCTACTTATTTAGGTGTTTTCAATGACGAAGTGTCATTTCAAGGAGTGGTTGTATGGTCCTAAGAACCAATGGCCGGAAGAACCGCGAAAGGTTAAGGAAAAGAAAAAGGGTAATTTCCAAAGCACCTCCTGTCATGTGCGAATATGGTGTTAAATCCAACTATGGCCTAGTCCCTTCAGAGCTTGGAATAGGCCATTATTGCGGCCACATGGTTGAGTATGATGAGGTTGGTTATTTTTGTGGTAAACATGAAATCGTATTTTGTTTCTTTTGCTAAGACATATATGATAGAATTTGCCATTTGAACAGAGCACTAGAAAATGCAGGTGGGAATGTTACGATGATCAAGCTAAGTTCTTGGATGAACTGAAGAAGAGGCAAGTAATTGCACGGAAGAGGGGAAATGCACCTGACTACGTCAACCTATTCGTTAAACATCACAAAAAAAGATGCGTGAGTTTGCTAGACAGCGCGGTATATATAACCCGATCAATGTTGGGCTTAACAAATAGGGATTGGAGAGACGGATGACGTTAGAGGAGAGGGCAAGGAATGAGGCAAGGAAAGAGACAAGAGTACAGATGCAGGTCTTGAACAAGCATGTTGCACGGTAGATGACATGGCAGCGTGGGGCCCATAGGTATTAAAGGTTCGGCGCCAGTCACTCTGGCGCCGAGCTCGGCACTAGAGTGACTGGCGCTGAGCTCACTGCCATGTCATCTACCGTGCCCAGAAGCTCAGCGCCAGAGACGCTGGCGCCGAGACGTGTTAGCTCGGCGCCAGCACCAATGGCGCCGAGCTAAGGGTCCATTTTCTGAATTCTTTCCGCTAGGGGTCTATTTGTGAGAAACTTTCAAAAAAAGGGCTAAAATGTAAAAAATTCGGACACAAACCCTAGAGAGAATGGAGACCGGAGGAGATGAGGATGGGGAAAAGGAGGCGCCGGCCGTCGGTGCCCAGGAACTCACGGGGCGGGTCCCCCAGCTCGAGGCGCCCCACAGTCAGCCAAGTTCGCCCCATGGTCGCAAATCGAGGCGCGGGTCCGGCGGGGAACGCGGCGGCGGGGCGGGCTCGCCGGCCGGCGCTGGCCCCATCTCGTGTCGCGTGGTGCGCGGGGGGGGGGGGGGGGGGGGGGGGGGGGCCTCGCCCGGCGGCATTAGCGGCAGCTCGCGGCGCGGCAGGGCAGCCTCGCCCGACGGCGCGGGGTGCAGGCCGCGGCACGGCAAACGCGGCGGGGCGAGCTCGCCCACCGGAGCACCGGCCAGACCGCGCGGCGGACTGGGCGTGGCGGCCTCCCCAAGCAGCAGTCCCAATGGCGCAATGGCCGACTCGTCCAACGGCGCAGGAGGCGGCCGCTGTCACCACCACGCGGCTTGCGATGCCGGAGCCCATCGTGGAGAAGGCTCCGCTGCCACCGAAGAGTGAGTACTGCTTGGTGAAGCTATGCAGCAATCGTATCACATTATTGCTAATTTGTTTCAGTGACCGCAACCACAAGTTAATTGAACAACTGTTGAATTGTCACCAAAAAATGAACCTTTTGCATTCTGTGGATTGAACATGGAGCTGGAAATATGTGTTCGATGCACACAGAGCAAATCCCAACTCTGATTGAGTTTAGGCACTGCATGCCAATGGTAGCTGATAAAATTGGGGGCACCATGTAGCTGTCTGGTTTACAGCTTGCTTGATTACATAGATGAATGAAAGTGGCTACTGTGGCTGCATATTCATGATTATTCCCTTTACAACAAAACTACTGTAATCTGCTCTCTTTTTTTTTGGCTATATTGAGTGAACACCAATTTTCTTCTTGGCTTTTGCTTAGATTGTCTGATGACATCATTCAGACTGATATTTCAGCCTCTCTTGTATTTGATAGCATGGCCTAAAAGGAATGAAGTATCTTGGACTTCAATGATGTCAGGGTATGGAATGCATGGTCGTGGTAAGGAGGCTTTGGACATATTTGACAAGATGCAAAAGGCAGGCTTTGTTCCTGATGATATTTCCTTCCTGGTTCTTCTTTACGCTTGTAGCCATTCTGGCATGGTGGATCAAGGTCTGGATTACTTTGATATCATGTGTAGAGATTATGGTGTAGTTGCCAGTGCAGAGCATTATGCTTGTGTTATTGACTTGCTGGCTTCGCTCTGGGCGATTAGATAAGGCATGGAAAACGATTCAGGAAATGCCAATGGAGCCTAGTGCAGTTATCTTTACACAGTACGCTGCTGTTTGTTCTCCTGAATAAGCCCTGCTGTTTGAGTTGCCATTAGGGGTTGATTCTTCTCTGATTAAGTAGTGATACTTAATAACCTTGTATCAGATATGCACAGTGCCTGTGTTATGATTTTCTAATGGCTTACGTTTCTACAAAAATTGAGCTGATTTTCCCTTTGGAAATTTGAAGACTGTTCTCTTTCTACATTTTTTTTGAATGCAATGTTCTCTTTCTACATTTAATATAGCTAACACCAGAACAGACCTTTGATCGATGGGCATGGTGGAAATTTGTATTTTTATTTCATCAAAATTGTTTGTTTGGACTATTCCTTCTCAAAGAAAAGGGTATTTTTAGCGGTTCAATGTAATCACCTCACTATTGTCCTGTGTGAGACTTGAAGTTGATTTAGTCCATTGGTAGGTTCACTCAAATACTGAAATGCAATTTAATTAAGGTTTGCTTCTATCAGTCGAAGCTGTGAAAGTTGATAATTTTTACTAAAGCAGCAATTTGTATAATTGCTAAACTTCTGCAAGGGTTGAAGCAGCTGGCCTTCCTAAGGTGATGCCTTTTGTTCCTTATTCTTCTCTGCGTTAATTTGTTGTGTACTAGTATGTCTAAAGGTGTTTTTTTTTCTTCAGATTTGCTTGACATCAGCTGATTGAGGATTTGTTGAACTGACAGTCAAATTTCTTAACCATTCTCTATGTAGATGTGCTTGACAATGTGTAAGGCATATGCTCTATGAACTGTAATGTGAACTTAGACCCCCTATGTATGAACCTTCATATGTTTATGTTTATGAACCTGGTAATGTATGCATATTTATGAACCTGGACATGTGAACTGTAATGTGATTCTCTATGTAGATATGCTGACAATGTGGTCAGATTTGTGAAGCTTGTGCATCAAGTATATTTGTCATATTTGTGCTTTCCTTATTTGGCATTATGTCCATTTATTCTTTTCCTATCTGGCACTACATGTTGCTGGTACATAGAAGGGCATATATGTCATTTTAGGTGGCACTTGACACCGTTACTGCATCAAATGGACGGAAGTGCCATATACGGAAGGAATTTTCAAGTTGATGCTAGATAAGGAAGTTCAAAATTTCCAGTGCCAAATACGGAAGAGTGATTTGTTTCAGTGCCAAATAAAGAATTCTCCCCAAAAGTAATGCTAGTATATAGATTTAGGTGGAAAAAACAAAGGGATTACTCTAGTGTTTTTTCTCACGCCTAAGGCCATGGCCATACTGGCCCTAGCCTTATATCCACCACTGCACTATGTCTAGGTACAATAGTATGCTCTTAGATATACACTATGTCTAGCTACATAGTAAAAGCTATGTATCTATAGATTCTAGAAAAGCCAAAACGTCTTATAATTTGGAACCGATGGAGTATCCTCTATGTTATCATATTGCCAATGCATAACAGGAAGGCCCTAAATGGAACAAATATAAGGGGCCCTCCAGAGTCTGAAGATCCTATGATCCCTATCCAATCCACTACTAAAGGTGCCATACTACAGAATAGCTGATAAAAGTACAATATGAGTCTCCATTTAGAATTTTTTTTTTTTTGGGAACAAGAGTCTCCATTTAGAATTTGAGCAGCACAAATCATGTAATGCAAGGAGTCCTGAGCAACGTAATATGTTACAAGTAATAAATACTCCCTCCATCCAGAAAAATAAAAGAGTGGAGTTTGTCCTAAGTCAAACTACTAAATTTATATAGAACAGTATCACCTACCACATCGAAGTGGTAATTTAAGAAAATATGTCATGATATATCTAACAATGCTCATTTGATATCTAAAGCATTATTGTTATTTTCTATAAACTTGGTCAAACTTAGGGTAGTTTGACGCAAGACAAACTCAAATCCCTTATATTTCAGAACAAAGGGAGTACCAAACAGTATTCTGAAGTTATTAGTTCATAGAAGCATACATTGAATTGAGAAAGACCCTTATATTCCACACTTCCACAGAGATGTGGTGAAGTATGTGTGATATAAGAAATGACAGAATATTTACTCAAATAAAAAGGCAAAAGAACATCTGATTTTTTTCAATTAAATTAAATATGGAGTCATTGCATCAACAGTTGATCCATAAATAGCAACCCCAAATGGTAAGATTGACAAAGACATCACACAAAAACATCAAGGATTAGACAGTGAATGTTCCAATTCTCAAGATGTACATAACAAGTTTGGATTAAGAAAACAAATTTATGCTAAGTTAATCAATGCAAAATAAGTGATAACCATCAGTATAACAATCTTGTGTCGTCCTAAATTTAGATTTACTCATTTTATAAACATAAAAAAATATGAAAAGAGGAAGCTATAGCACATGTAGAAAAAAGATGTGTTCAGGATGACCTTAGAAATTGTCAAAGCAGGGCTCCACTGCTCTTTGAGAATGTCAAGGCATATACTTCCATTGCTGTTGATATTAGGATGGAAGACCTTTGTCTTGAAAGAAACCTAAATTGAACAGGGCAACAAAGATTAAATAAAATGAAAAAGTTCAAACAATATAATATAAGTAATGCAACCTTCGGACTGGGATGGCACATAAAGAAGTCCAGCCACTGATGGAATATGCCAAAGCAGATAATTTATAGGCCATGTAGATGGGTATGTCAGACACACATATGGTACAAGATATTCTTAATAGTACCGTTTTTCCTGAAATTGTTATAACATGAAAAGTTTTGATTTGAGATAATCTGAGTGGAGCTTAAGACTACAGCTTCAGGAGTAACAAATCACTAACACATTTCCAAACTACAACTTTGAAAGGGTATAACAGGGATACTTCATCCAGAATTCGATGCATTTAACAGGAAAAAAACTAAAAGATGTTTTTTATGCCAGCTAACAAAAAAACTACAACCATATTATTAGTTTACCATAGAGAAAAGTACTACCAGAAAGGTGAAGCTATTACATAGCAGAATGGATAATGCTGAATGATAAATCTCCCCCAGCATGATGATACTAGCAGCAGGAGGAGGAAAAGCAGAGAACCTTTTTGTTCATAAATTTTTACCCAGAAGAAATCTATACTTATCAAAGGTAACCACAATCAGGCTATGCAAGACTATAAAGCTTGGAATTGCGCATAATACACAATAACTGAAGTGAATAATAAAAGAGAGAATTTGTAAACAACATAAACCTCCTGAGTTCTAACCTTTGGAGGTTTGAAGGGGTAATCCGGCGGGAAATGAATGTTCACTAAGAAAACACCGCCAGCATAGGGACTGTCAGGTGGTCCCATAATTGTTGCTTGCCAATGAAACATGTCCTCACCAGCAGGACCTGAACATTGTACAGATGAAATTTGCAGTTCATGAGAAGTGAAAGAAAGGCATTGGGAGAAAAGAAAGTGAGCATGTGAAGACTATCAATATAGTACAGTCAAGATGACATGAACTGCGACCCGTGGGGTATGCAAAAGTCTGGAGACATTGGTCATCCACAGTTCCAGTAATAACTCACAATTGTACCTGCACTACATGATGTGGGGGGATCTTTCTGCAGGTCCTTCAGCTCCTTGAGGATACGCTTCGATGCCATGACAAACTTCTGTATTTTCATATACATTACAACGATGGGTTAATCAATGAACACATAGTAAAAAGACTGTAGTCAACCATATCTATCTGTATATTTTGGAAGCAGGGATGTAAATGAGGAACAACGGATTTGAAATTTTGTTGTGCTGCTGAGAACTCAGCAAACTGGCCACACAAGACACAAGAAGCAAATATCAAGCCCATTAATTAAATCAGATGACACAATGTGTTACATGACAGTCCCAGTATCAAACATTTGTGAACCTATATGGCTTATTCAAACTACAGTTTTCAGTTTAGGACGTCAATCAATTACTCTAGACAAACAAATTTTCACCTTAGCTCGATATACTTGGATGGTTATGCAGCCAGTGCCTAAGCTTGAACATTGGGTTCTGTGCTCTCATGCTTGCTAAGATTTTGCATGCTTGATCATTTTGTCATAATATCAGTTGGCAGCCAAATCCAATATGAAGACCAATCAACATTAGGCACCATCAAATGATTAAGTCAGGTTTGGCTCAATTATCACTCTTAATCCACTTGCACCTCAACTAAATATCATATTCAATCACATCCTCATGATGATTTGACATTACATTTGATACTTTAGCAAAGTGGTATAATGATCTAACAACTTTAAGTAGCAGACAGCCTAATTTTTTGTTAAAAGAAAGTCACAATGCCTCACAGGTCTGGATTGGTTTTCTGTAGGTGTCCACCCCATATACACACAGATTATAGCTGTTCCAACACCCTTGCAAGTAGCCAAATACTCTTACCCAATCATGTTTCAGAAATACACGACTGAAACACAACAGGATAAGCTACAGGTAATAAAAACAAAACAACCTAAGGGGGCGTTTGGTTCTTTAGTCGCTCATAAAATTCATGTCACATCGAATGTTTAGATACTAATAAGGAGCATTAAATATAGATTAATTATAAAACCAATTACATAGATGAAGGCTAATTTGCGAGACGAATTTTTTAAGCCTAATTAATCCGTCATTAGCATATGTTTACCGTAGCACCACGTTGTCAAATCATGGACTAATTAGGCTTAAAAGATTCGTCTCGTAAATTAATAGTAAGTTGTGCAATTAGTTTCGTAATTAGTCTATATTTAATACTCCATGCATATGCCCAAACATTCGATGTGTCAGGAATTTTAGGAGGTACTGCAGCCAAACAGGCCCAGCCTGCCCATGATAAGTCGCTGTACAATCGGTACTGCTGTGAAATCGGTACAGCAGCTCAGGCATCTCAGAGATCTGCCCCAACCATCAAGCAAATTCGTCACAGCCTGCACGAGGGCGATCCGCCAATTCTTACGGAACCTACACAGTAAACAAACAACTTCACCTATCTAAAACAACAATCCCACGGAAACAGCCGTGGAATCCAAAATACGAGCGCGGAAGACCGAGCCCCAAGGATCGCCTAACGCCCAAGCAGCCACGCACCAAATCCGACTCCAGCCAACAAACTCCACCGTGAAAACCGCGACACCACAGTCACGCACCTTCAAGGCGAACCAAACCGCAGATCTAACCGAGACAGCCGCACCAACCAAAGGGAAGAGGGAAAAAAATACACACAAACAAATACTGGAGGGAAAACACACCAGCCGATGGGGGCGGATCCGGATCGGCAGGGGCCGGAGCTCACCCGCGCCGATCTGACCAGAGCGGAGGCCGAAAAATTTTCACCCAAAAATTCACACGGAAAAGGCTTCTTCTCACCTTTTGCAGGCGAACAGACGGGAGGTAGGGGAACGGGGACGGCGAGAGGAGAGAGACGTCTTCTCTCTTTTTTTTCTCTCTCTTTGCCCCGTCCCGGGTCCCTCGCTTGTGGTGTCGGTATGCGTGCGAGACGGGTTTCAGAGCGGGTCCGAGCTGGCATTTATGCCCACCGGCGCTGGGCCTGCGGCCGGAGGAGTGGAACGTTCGTCGTACGTTGCCCGGTCTTCTTTTTCTTTTTCTTTTTTCCTGATAATAATGGGATGACAGAACATTTTGTCAGGATTAGAAATTATCATTGGAGGAATCTGTGCGAAGTGCGAATGTGCGATCAAGTAATGGTAAGACTGGGGGCTATGCCTTAGGGGTGGTTGGTTCTTTAGTCGAGATGTTAATAAGGAGTATTAAATAAAGATTAGGCTAATTTGTGAGATGATTTTTTTAAGCCTAATTAATCTATTATTAGCATATATTTACTGTAGCATCACGCTGTCAAATCATGGACTAATTAGGTTTAAAAGATTCGTCTCATAAATTAGTCATAAGTTGTGCAATTAGTTTTGTAATTAGTCTATATTTAATACTCTATGCATATATCAAACATTCGATATGACAGGAATTTTAGAAGGCACTGCAATAACCAAACATGCCCTAAATACGTTTACTTAAGGTATATCATGCGTTTTGGTTAGGGTCAAGCTAGATCAAGGACGTCCCTCAAACGAGAATACTCACTCCATCCAAAAAATATATTATATTGTTATAGAATTTGATTCGGTCAAACTTTCTTGAGTTTGGTTATAAAATTATTCGCAATATTTGTATTTTAATAAATTTATTATAAAAATATATTCAATGATCTGCCTAATAGTATTAATTACATATTATAAATATTAATATTTTCTTATATATATTTGATCAAATTAAAATTGTTTGATTAATTCATCCGTAAGTGAGAATAACACTTTTGTGGGACGAGAAGAGTACACTATGCATGCTAGATGACCTTATGTGCTAAAAACCCTATGACTTGTAACTTGCGATCATGAGAGGTTGGTTGGCAAGTTTTTCCTGGATTAATTTCTTTTACTGTTTTTGAGCTTTTTTATATAAATTCTAGAAAACATTTAGACAAGCAGAGGTGGGTGCAAAATTTAAATCCAGGGGATGCTCATCTCCCTTCCTCGTTCTACTCTTCTTCCGTCTAACTCTTTTCAATTCCCTTTCTCTTCATTCCATGGAACCCAACGGGGTAGTGGGGCTTCGGCCCCCAACACCCACGCTGATCCACCCTCGCATATAAAGCGGTTTGTGTAAGCATGCCGCTAATATTTAAATTGGTTTACATTGTGTGAGCACTACTTAATAGAGGAGATAGTTATCTATTTTGCATCAAAATAAATCGGTCTTCCTTCTAAGGCACTCTCAAATTTAAAGTTTCTTATCTAGCACCGAGTTAAAATTTTCTTCCCTAAATGTCACTACCGTACATTTTCTCCACTAACAGTGTTAAGTGGGCGTCAAAATGACCTATATGCCTCTCTCTGTATCAAAACTATGCTCCACCTTAGTATGAAAAGTTGTAGCACTCAATGAAATCTATAACTTTCTAGTTTTGAGATTTTTGAAATCGTTAAGATACTAAAAAAATAATATAAACTTATCTAGCACTCTGCTAAAACTTTATATTAATTACTCGTTGAAGATCCACTAATGTCCTTACACGTCACCCTCTTCTCTCTCTCCTTGTTTACTTATACTATAAAAAAAATACTGGTATATATGGGCTCAGCCCTCCAAGCGTGTGGGTCCAACGGCCTAGTCCAATATACTTGGCGTTCGACTTCCTTTGCTGGGGTTGGATGCGAGGCCTAGACCAGGGGGCTTGTTCTCAATTGACGCCTGTGAAAAATTGTGATTTTTACTACCTTTTACACGGCGGTTAACAAAATCGTAAGTACAAATGCAGCCACCGGTAAAAATATTTTTTATATAGTGACAAAACGTTGAGTTTCTGAGATTAGGGCAGGTACATGGTGTTGTCTCATAGTCGGTATCATGTGGTGCCGTATAATTTTAAGACAACTTAATAGATAACATATGATTGTTTTTTAAGTTGTCTCATAATAACTCAAAATTTCTCAATTTATGTATAGAATAAAAGTTCTGAGTTGCATGACAACAATGGGAAGACAAGGATGACATAATGATTTTATCCCGAGGTTCATGTGCTTGCCAACACACTAGTCCCCGTTGTATCGACCGCTCACTTAGTAGTTCGGCGGCTAATTGGCATCACCCACCAAACCCGCACATCGGGCACCACAAGAACCTACCCCAAAAGTGAGGGTAGTTCAATGACACGCTCTACTAGAATTGCTCTTCATGATCCCCATAGGGGTGAGCACAATCACCCTCACAAATCCTCCTCCGGAGCATCGCACAATCTTTTTGCATGCTTCAACGGAGTCACAAGCCACCAAGCCATCTAGGAGATGGCAACCTCCAAGAGTAACAAGCATCATCGGCTTGCAACACAATCACCTAGTGCCACTTGATACAATCTCACAATACAATCGCACTAGAATCGCACTCACACTCAATCGGATGATCACTATCAAGTGTATGTGAGTTAGAGGGCTCCCAAGCATACCTACACAAGCCACCAAGGATTAAAGGTGCTCAGCTATCGGCCAAAGACCAACCAACACTTCTATTTATAGCCCCCACGAGAAAAGAGCCGGTGTACCCCTTCACTGGGCATAACTTAGGGCGACCGCATGCTCCTGTCAGAATGATCGGACATGTTGCCCTGGTGTCCTGTCGCTGCGATTGTGCCACGTGGCCACTGGATTCAACCCTGGCCACGCGATCCTAACGGCTACTTTGCCCCCGCGCATGTCACTATGATGATCGAACGCGTCGAAGCGATGATCGGACTCGGCGTCGTTGCGTTCGGTCTTCACATGCCCGTGCCTCTAGCACTAGTGACTAGACGCGCCGCTGGAACAACCTGACTCACCCTATTTAGAGTCTGGTCATTTCCAGAGAGCTCCCCGAACCTCTGTTTTATGACCGGACGTACCTCTACATCCGATCCTTTCTTCCTCACGTGAAAGCTTGTGTCAGCGTACGTCACGTCTAACCGGACGCAGGGCCTGCGTGTCCGGTCCTCTCCTCGTGCCAGCATCCAATCATGCGCCAAAGCCATGCCTCCTTCACGCCAACTAACCGGACATGCCCGGCAGAGTCTAGTCCTACCGAGGCTAGCGTCCAGTCACTTCTGTGACCACTTTCGCTTCTCCGTTTCTTCGCCTCCTTTGCAAATGTGCCAACACCGTCAAGTGTACACCACCATGTGTATGTGTGTTAGCATTTTCACCCGAGCGTGTCATTGAGCTACCCTCACTTTTAGGGTAGGTTATTATAGTGCCCAATGCGTGGGCTTGGTGGATGATGCCAATTAATCTCTGAACCACCAAGTGAGCGGTCAACACAACGGGGACTAGCTTGGTGGCAACCAAGTGAACCTCGGGATAAAAATCACCGTGTCATCCTCTTTCTGTTGGTTTGCAATCCCCTTACACAAGCTTATAATTACTTTTATATTCATTGTGGTTGTGTAGTTGCTCTTGTAATTAGTTAGCTTGTGTAGCTTGCTAGTTATCTTCTTGCTTGTGTAGCATAGTAGTAGCTCCTTTACATGACTAATTTGGTTTGAGTAACCTTGTTAGTCATATTGCTTAGTTTGTGTAGCTAAGTAATTTGTGCTCTCTAATTTGGCTTGTGTAGCCTTGTTATTGAGCATTGCTAGTGAGCTTAGGAGCTTTGTGCGTTTTGCATCACTAGTTGTGTAGGAGCCCCCCAGTTGCTTGAAGAACTAGTTGCATAGGTTTGTGTGACCTTGCAAGCTAGAATTGTTAGGTGAGCTCTAGCTAGCCCGGCACCTTTGTTTCCTAATTAGGATCTTTTTAAGGTGCTTGAGAACTTAGATAGAGGGATGTAATCTTGGCTAGACCGATTATTTTAATTCCACATTTGTTTTGGTTAACTGACGCAATTATTTCTAGAAAGGACTATTCACCCCTCCTCTAATACGCCATCTCGACCCTACACATCATATCAGAGCTAGGTCTCTCATTTATGGTCTTTATTGACCCGAAAGGATGGTGTCTAGTGGGATAGATGATTGTGAGTCACACATTTTTTATGGCACACACTTGCACAGTGGAAAAACCATATGATTGATCATTTTCGTGCAAAGGGACCTACGTTTTGGTGAATGGTTATGAATAGCATTTCTCATGTGCTAGATTAGAAAAATCTCACCAAAGCTCAAAGGGTTTGCTTTGAACTCGATGCACATACTTATTGCTTTATAATGGATGCTTTGAGTTTGGAGGTGTTTTAGAGGGTGGATTGTGTAACACCCTAGGTGTTAGGCTTGCACTTTTGCACTTGCATTGCATAAGCATAAGCATCATTCATTCATATATGAGCATAAACATATGAAACGTACCTTTGTTATTCTATGTTGCAACGTGTGTATGCTTTATGGTCATGCTTGTTAAGGCAAGTGGTTGATGTTGATCACTAAAACACCTTAGACACACTTAGATGGTACATGGAACAAGTTTGGTATTCATGACATGGACCAAAATAGCCCCAAGTCATAGTTATTCTAGAAACTCCAATTTTCAAGTTACTAGTTTGACCAAAATTGAACTATGATTTAGAGTGCTTGCATGGCAGTGCGCCCTTAAGCAAAGTTGTAATACTTGACTAGAGTAACAACTTTTTTTTTTGGGCCAAGACCTAATTTAGTACATAGCATGCTCCAAAATAGCTCCAAAGTAGCAGAGAAACATTGTTTTTGGACTTAGAAATTGGTAAGTCCTAAAGCCATTTACAGTTTCAATGTGTCTCACTTGGGAGCATTATCACTGGCTAACCATTGAGAATTAGATGATGGTTCCTAAATCAAAGTTGAAGATCTCACATAGCTCTACAACTTTCACTAATATAGTTTTTGCTTATTACACATGGTTTAGGAGTTATGGAGGCGCAAAGTTGGCTCGTTAGACGGCCTAAACCGGCCCTTTATCGCGTGCGTCATTGCCGACCAGCGTAGGCCATGTGCACCGTGTGGCGGCCGTACACTGGCATTGGCCCGACTGGTCGGGCCAAAGGGGAGTGAAAAGGGAGGCAACATCACTGCTCCCTCCATTTCTTGCTCTCTTGCCCTCGCTCTACCTCTCTCTCACCCGCCAAGCGAAGCCAAGCATAGCACCATAGCCGCCATGCTTTCGTCGTGCTCGCTCGCTGCCACCGTAGCTCCATTGTCCGATTGCTCGCCCACACCGTTCGCCCATCACCTTCTCCACCTTCTCAAGCAGCTAGCGCCACTAGCTGAGAACCGGTAAGGCCACATTGTCGCATCGCCATCACTGCCATGGCCGTGGTGCATCGTCGAGCCCGAGCTTGCCCGTGGCAGCCACAACCCGTGCATCTTCGCTCTTTCTCTCTCTCCCTCATCCAATCTTTACCGTAGGTCCTAGAAGCTAGAGCCACCATCAGTTTAACCGCTACCGCTTCATCGGTGACGAAACACCCACCCACACCATGCGTACCCACCATGGCCGTAAGCACGCGCTCGCCGTGGCCAACCTCAACCAGTCACCCTTAGTCCCCTCTGGTGCCTGTTACCGAGTTGCCTTGAGCACTAGATCCATAGCCTATGATGGAGGCAGGTCATCGATAGCCCCCTCGTCGGAATGGTAAGCGCCATCGCCATGCATCGGGCACCGCCCAGCTCCATGCACGCGGCCAGACCTCACCGCCGCTAAAAGGTCCTAATGGCTAGAGGGGGTGAATAGCCTATTAAAAATTTCTACAACAACACTTAACAAACTGGTTAGACAATTATGAGGCGAAGCAAGTGTTGCGCTAGCCTACTAAAATAGCAAGCCACCTACCTCACTTCTAGTTTATATAGTTTCTAACCACACAATAGCTATGACACTACACTAAGTTAGTGTGCTCTCAAAAGCTAACTAAAGAGCCACACTAACCAAACTAACAAGCTCTCACAACTAGCTACACTAAAGAGCTTGATAACTAGTTTGCAGTAAAGTAAAGAGAGTGAGCAATTTATTTATACCGCCGTGTCAAGGAAGGAGCCAATCAATTACAAGAATAAATACCAATCACCTCGGAATCAAATGATGAACATAATGATTTTTTACCGATGTTCACTTGCTTGCCGGCAAGCTACTCCTCGTTGTGGCGATTCACTCACTGGAGGTTCACGCGCTAATTGGCGTCACATGCTAAACCCTCGATAGGGTGCCACACAACCAACACAAGATGAGGATCACATAAGCCATGAGCAATCCACTAGAGTACCTTTTGGCTCTTTGCCGAGGAAAGGTCAAGAACCCCTTACAAACACCACGATCGGAGCCAGAGACAACCACCACCCTCCGCTCAATGATCCTCGCTGCTCCAAGCCATCTAGGTGGCGGCAACCACTAAGAGTAACGAGCGAATCCCACAGCAAAACACAAATACCAAGTGCATCTAGATGCAAACACTTAAGCAATGCACTTGGATTATCTCCCAATCTCTCAAAGATGATGAATCAATAATGGAGATGAGTGGGAGGACTTTGGCTAAGCTCACAAGGTTGCTATGTCAATGTAAATAGCCAAGAGAGTGAGCTTGAGCTGGCCATGGGGCTTAAATAAAAAGCCCCCACGAAATAGAGCCATTGTACTCCTTCACTGGGCACAACACGGGGTGACCGGATGCTCCAGTCATATCGACCGGACGCTGGACCTCAGCGTCCGGTCATGCAATGCGTGCCACGTGTCCTATCTCTTCAAATGTTGATCGCCCGATCTCAATGGTCAAGTGACGACCGGACGCTACAACTCAAAGTGACCGGACGCTGAACCCCAGCGTCCGGTCATTTCCAGTAAGCATCCAGAGACGACATTTCACGACCGGACGCATCCGGTCATGCTCGACCGGACATACCTAGCATCCGGTCACTCGGTGACTCCTCTATGCGCGACCATGTCAGTGTGACCGGACGTAGCCAGCCAGCATTCGGTCATTTCAGTGCCAGCATCCTGTCGATGACCGACGCTACGATTTTTCTACTGCTACTGACTGGACACGCCGGTCCTTTAGATACCAGCGTCTGGTCACTTACAGTGACCTCCATCTTTTCTATCTAGGGCGCCAGTGGCACCGTCGGACTATCCGCACTCTACGGACGAACACTCCATCAGTGAAGTTCCTAACCCTTGCTCAAATATGCCAACCACCAAGTGTATCATCTTGTGCACATGTGTTAGCATATTTTCACAAACATTTTCAAGGGTGTTAGCACTCCACTAGATCCTAAATGCATATGCAATGAGTTAGAGCATCTAGTGGTACTTTGATAACCGAATTTCGATATGAGTTTCACCTCTCTTAATAGTACGACTATCGAACCTAAATGTGATCACACTCTCTAAGTGTTTTGATCACCAAAACAAAATAGCTCCTACAATTTATACCTTTACCTTGAGTCTTTTATTTTTCTCTTTCTTCTTTTCATGTCCAAGCACTTGATCATCACAATGGCATCACTATCATCATGTCATGATCTTTGTTTGCTTCACCACTTGGAGTGTGCTGCCTGTATCATGATCACTTGATAAACTAGGTTAGCACTTAGGGTTTCATCAATTCATCAAAACCAAACTAGAGCTTTCAGCCGCTCCGCTGTGGCTTAGACCTAACCCGAGAGCTCCGCTAGAGTCCATGGAAGCCGTAGCCATGCTTACCTGGCCGTGTCGTCGTCGGAGACGGTCGGTGTGCCACCGCACGACCAACGCCATCCACCATGCTCACCAATGAGCTTGCTCCGTTAAGCTGCCGACCCAACCTAGGGTACCCCTGGGTGTGAGTTAACGAGAGGAACGCGATGGTGCCTAAGGTTTCACTAGAGACCTCGCCGTCGATGAGCTTTCATCGGTCAGCGTCATCCTCTTCTTCTATGCTGATGACATGTGGGTCCCGTTGACCTACGGGGCCCAACAGTAAGTCACAACGGGTGTAGTGAGCTGGGTACATGTAGCGATTTTAGTTTTAAATGTTTCCTTTATTTTTTTAGAAATTGATTCAAACTTCAAAAATTCATATCTTAAGCTAGGAGTGTCCAAATGGAGTGAACCAAATTTTGTTGAATTCATCATAAAGTGTACTATTTGATAAAAATATGAAACATACTATTTGAGATATTTTTTTTGGAGAATTAAATTGAGCTAGATAAGTGCTTTTAAAGTTGTTTCCATCTTGTAAAATGCATATCTTGAGCTAGAGAAGTGCAAAAATTGTTGTTCTAATTTTACTAGTCTTGTGTGGATATGCTCTAGCTAGGAAAATTCTAAACCTATAGTAGGTATGCTTGGAATATGGTCTTGCTATTTAACCATGATTAATTGCTAGTTTCTAGTGAAAATAAATGGGGTAAAAATACATAACTAACGATGATGCAAATTTTTACACAGTGCTAAGATGAAAGTAAGAAAAATATGAAATATGTTGTTTGACACTTTTCATTAGGCTAAACTATTTTTGCTAAAATAAGCCTATGCAACTTGTCAATTTTGTAGAGAGAGTTATACTTATCCAAATGACATGACATTTGTACAGTACATTTTTGGGGTCATACATAGGCTACTATAATTTTCTCAGAATTTACTGTGCACTTTTGGTATATGTTCCTTACTTGACCTTAGTGTCCAAATAAATTAATAAAGACATTTAAATAATTTATTTGGGCTTGACCATTATGTTTTCTAAAGTATATATGATGTATATGAACTATTGGTACCATTGGTTGTGCCCAAATTTGATTGCTTGTATGCAGTGAAATATTAATTGCTTTATAATTCAATTTTAGTGACTGTTTTGGATAGTTTCTGTTGTTAAGTAAATTGCATGGGTAAAATGATGTTTGTTGTGAATCTTGTTAATAACAAAATTGTAGATAACTTACTTATATTACTTGTGTCAAATTTTCATGGCAATAGGCTGAATGGTTTGAGAGTTATAGCTATTGGAAGTTGATCTCTGGAAATGCATATTCTCTGAAATTTCTAGATAGATCTGGAAAATTGCTTTGTTTGACCTTGATAGCCATTGAATCTGTAACACCTCAGTGTTAAGTGTGCATTACCATTTCATCCCATGAGCATAATCATCATCACCTCCTGCATAAGCATCATTCATGCATTTCATTTCGAAAGAAATGAAGTATCATTTCATGTGGTGCTTAAGTTGATTAAAATTCATTCATGTTTCAAACAATGTGAAATGCCATGCTCATGTTTGGATGCCATGATTTCTTGTTTTGGTCACTAGGATAGCTCATAAATATTTAGGATACAAATTGGAGCAAAGTTCATATTTAAATTTTTACCAAATTTTGCCTTTAAAAATAATTCTTCAAAATTAGGGTTTTGAATTAATATTGATTTTATTTTGTAATTCAAAATCTATTTGGAATTGGACTTTGGTCATAAAAGCAAAGTTGTAGATCTTGAAAAATGAAACAACTTTCATTTTTACACCAACTTTTGAAACTGCTTTGAAATGGTTCAAAAATTCGTTTGAATGAAAAAGGAATTGAAAATAATTTGAAAAAGAACATTTTTTTAAATGGGCCACGCGCCTCGCCTTCGGCCCAGCCGCACAGGCCGGCCCGGCTTGCCTCCTCGCCATGCCCCTGCTCCCACGTGCCGCGCCCATCCACCGCGCACGCGCGCCGGCTGCGTCAGTGCGCGCGCCGCGTGGCCGCCATGCGCCGGCGAGCACGCCGCGCGGCAGCCCCCGCCTGCCCCGCGCCCCTCCTATCGCGCCTTCACCTGCCCGACCGCGCTACGCTCCTCCTCACTCCTCCACTTCGCTCTCTCGCCTCCACTAGCGCAAGCAGTAGCCGCAGCGCTTGCATCCGCCACCGCCCGCACCAACAGCTCGCCGGAGTTGGCCGTTCTGGCTGCTCCAGCTCGCTTGAGCCATCTCCATCTTGCCCTGAGCCTCGCCTCCTCCTCGCGCACCTCGTGCTCGCCTCGGTAAGCCACGAGAAGCTCCCCTTCCCCGGGAATCTCTCGCTGGAGTCGTGGCCGAGCTCGCCGGAGTGCTCCGCTTCTGTGGACCTCCCCTTCTCGCTCCATTTCTCTTTCCGTTTTCGCGCGCATGAGCACCGCCTTGCCGTCACGAAACTCTTGTGCGCCTCCCCGTGCCTTGCCGTGGCCGGAGTCGGCGTACCGCCGATGAGCCACACCACTGCTCCGCCATGCGCGCCATCGAGCTCCATTTCGAGCTCCTCCCGTGCCTTCTCTTGGTGCACCACGTCCGCCTCGTCGCGGGTGAGATGCTGGTGGTGACCGCGCCGCTGGCTAGCTCACCGTCGGCGAGAGCCGGCCGGTCAGCTCCGCCCTTGTCTCGGTCTGACCGATAGGTGGGGGCCGTTGACCATGGGGGCCCGCTCGTCAGTGCCCTGACTCGGGTCTGGGTGCACAGCACCGGGTGCACCCAGCGTTTTCATCGGTTGATTTTTTAAATGGATTTAAGAAATGATTTTCAGATTTCTATTTAAATGATTTGGGAATTTATAACTTGCTCAAAATGGATCCAAATTTATTGAAACAAATTTTGTTGTGTTCCTTGTCACCAGATCTTTATGATAAAAATATTGCATGTCATTTTTGAGATACTTTAGTGTAGAGCTTTATTTAATTCTTGATATTGCTGATATCTTGTAAAATGTTTAGTAAATTTTATATGTATCAGAAAAATATGATTCTAAGATTTTTACTCTTCTTGTGTAATGTACTTTCTAGGAAAAGTATATGCCATGCACGTCCAGTAGAAAATTTATGAGGTGTAGTTCAAGTGCGTTTAATGGCTGATTTTTGTTATTTTTGCTAGAGAGCAAAATTTATATAAAACATGCATGTGATAATTTCTGTACAGTGATTATTTACTGTGTCGAACATAGGAAAAATATTACATTTGTTGTTTGACACTTTTCACAGTACAAAGTATTTTCATGATTATAATTATGCCATAGCTTGTTATTTTTATGAAGGCTAATCCACTTATCCAAATGCTATAAAAATTTAATGGTAGACTACTTAGGGTAGTACTGTGCTATGGTAATTTTCTAAGATTTTTCTATACTATAAAAATAGATGATGCTATTCAAACCTATTATTAATTAGGGTTTAATCAAATGTTGCTTTATGCATGATTAAGAAATTAGTGAAGCTTTGGTGTATCTTTGAAGCATTTAATGAGATGTGTTGACTTAGCATATTAGAAGTAGAAGAGAATGCAGTAGATGACATGTGCTTGTAGTACATGTTCTTGGATGATGTTGACTATCTTGCATGCAAGCATATTCATTGTGTTCATTTCATCCGATGCACCTTTTGCATAAGCACTTATGCACCTGCATCATATAGGATCGCAAACCGAGAGCTCGGTCGTCATACCCGAGGAGTCCGAGAAGCAGCTCAAGGTGCAGCCGCAAGAAGTGATCGAAGCAGACGAGGAGGACATTAAGGAACTTCCGGAGTGCCCCAATCACCGCCCGAGCTCCTTCGAGAGAGGCAAGCCTCGGAGCATTTTTCTCCTCGGTTTGCGATTATTAATTAATGCTTTACTTTAATTGATGCATTACGTTCAGGAGTTGTTTACAACCGTTGCTGTATTATACCTTGTTTACCTTTGTTATACTATATCCTTGTTACCCTGGTATCCGTAGTCGAGTCAATGCTTAGCTAGCTTAGACCGGTAGAAGTCGGGTGATTTGCTATCACCTGCGAGCTATAGGTGGTTACCTGGATCTGCTTGGATAACTATGTAGTCATGGTATAACTAAGTGTTAATTTGAAGTTGAGACCAGACGGAGACTTACAAGGTTTTGGACTGTAGTGCTTTCCGTCTGTGTCGATTAAGGACCGACCGTTGTTGAGCCTCAAGTCATGTTGAACGCATGCCTTACATTTAGCTGGCCAAATAAAGTACCTTTCAATCGTGAAGCTAGGAGATTATTTAGGCCGAGTATATTGCCCGCAGCGCACTGTACCGGAGCAGGTGTGGTAGGACATGGGGGCGCGATGATAAGACCAAAAGGCAGTCGGTTGGCCCCTGGGTACATGTGGTTCCTGGCAAGCTCAAGATTTTTCCTGGATAGTTGACTCAGTGACCGATATCTTACTTTAGCGGGTGAGTGAGGTTTGTGTAAGGAATAAATCACCAGCTGGTTAGGAATCGATTCGAATCGCCATCGCTCCTGGATAGTGAGCACTTGACTTGAGTGACTTCATCGTAGTAATGTTGATGGAACACTTAGACAATTATAATGAATATGACATTATGAAAGTTATTAATGATCATTGGTTATCATTATTTGCTTAATCACATGCTTGCTCTAGTATAGGTGCAAATGTAGTCGACAGGTTAATAATAATTAACTTGACAATAATGCTTTTGGAAAGGTTCTTGAAATACTAAAAATGCCTCTTTTTGCAAATGAGTCAGCTACCCTACTATAAAGCCCTTCATAATCATTGGTGTCACTTTATTTTCGGTTATGTCGGGTAAGTCTAGCTGAGTACCTTCTTGTACTCAGGGTTTTATTCCCACTTGTTGCAGATGGACAGATGTATTACGGCTACTGTATCAACTGCCTTTATCCTACGATGGGTGATGCTTAGGACCATGGGCATAGTCATTTCTTACATCTCGTCTAATGCTTTTGTTGGAGATGATCATTAGCTGGCACTGTATTTGAACTCCATGTGAGTGTGTGGTTTTGAACAAATGGCTTCCGCTACTTCTATTTGAACTCGTTTTGGAATAACTATGTTTAAACTCTGATGTACCTGTAATGCAAACTTTTATGTAATATGTGATGGTGACTGCTAAACTTATTACGATCTTGGCTGGTATGTGAGTTGGTTTAAAATCCTTTGTGATTTCACGGACTACCGAGTTATACGGGCTTAAGTTTGCTAAATCGTCTGCTCTAGCGGGTGATTTTCTTACTTAATTTCGTATAATTGGTCGGTTCTGTTACAGCTGGCATCAGAGCATGGGTTTAGCATGTTACTATTCACAAGTGTATTTAAAACAAAAAGGCGTTTGAAAAATGTGATTTCCAAACTAAAAAGTGTGCCAGTGGTCATACCCTTTATGCCCAGTTAAGGACTCTAGGTGGCTTAATTAAGTACTGACTTGGGGTTCTTGCATCATATTTCTCTTTCATTGCTCATACGACGTGCTATTGTATGAGTGCCACTTGTTTGAGTGGTAGTGTATGGATCATTTGCCTCTATGCCTCGATAAGTGTGAGTTGTGAGAGCATGATCAGATACACCGCTGATCTAGGGTGAATGCTTATATGATGCTAGAGTAATTACATGTTTTACAAAGGTATCTCATGTATGGGTATTCCGTCTGTTGAGGCGATGCCGTCAATAGGACGATGGTTCAAGTAGTTACTACCGTTGTACACGTATCTAGGGATTCGTATAGAGCGTGTAGATAAAAATTTACTGCTTTTATGCATTCATTGGAAATTGGGCTGAAATGAATCTTCTACAGGTACATAACAACATTATCATGTAGAACGTATTAGATACGTATTTGAGAGATCGTTTGTATGCCACCAAATTCATCGCTAGAAATTATTTATTTCATAAGTTTATGAGAACATACGGCACGTACATACATCATATTACTTGTGCATTTCGTTCATGTTATGCATTCCTCCCCTTATAAATTGATTATCTCCTTTTGATAAAAGTTGTAACACCTAAAGTATGTTCCCACAGGGTAATAAAAGAAATTTTGCTATAGATGGCCCGCACGAAGCAGACCGCCCGTAAGTCCACCGGAGGAAGGGCACCTCAACGTCAGTTGGCCCTGAGGGAGCACCGCACCACGGACACCTTCTTGAGCAAGTTTGGCTTGCCGACCTTGCTTTGGAGAGTGCTCCATGATGTGGGGTACCCAGAGGGTCAAGAGCCGGTGTACTCTTAGAATGAGAGCCAGTTAGCAGAGGATGGACTTGCGGTGGTAGAGATCATAGTTCCTGCTCTTGGTGATGCTCCAGAATGGGATGGTTGGCACTTGGAGTTTGAGGGTCGCACTCCTGTTGAGGGTGCAGAGGGAGCAGCTTTCCGCATCATCAGGGAATCATGAGCAGATTTCCCAGTGAGCTTGCAGCAGCTCTAGCTGGCACCTTTCCTAAGGATGATCCTCGTGATGCTATTTGGGTTCAGCCTCAGGGAAGTGCTTTGGTCAGAGGTCTAGCTGAGGAACAGGCTAGCGACAACCATGCTATGAGTGCTATGTTTGCCGCTATTAGAGCGTATCAGGGACTTGAGTGTACATACTGGACTTTGACTAGCTTGCGTAGTCATGATAAGCTCAAGGTAAGAAAGCAGAAGAGGAAGCAGGCGTGTGCTATAGCTAGTTTGTAGGAGCAGTTGGCTAATATGAGCTTACAGCGGGACCAGGCGGTAGAGAGAGGTGATAGAGCTATGCAGCGGGTGCATACATTGGCTCAGGCCAACAACAATGCAGACCGCATGATTGGACAGTTGGTGCAGGAAAGGAATGAAGCCTAGAACAAGAGGGACCTTTTGCTGTAGAGGGTCGATGAGCTAGAGGAGTACAACGTCAACCTGCACGAGGAGTTTCACGTGCTCTACAATGGGGTTGGCCCATATGCTCCTCCAAACGCCGCTGGCATGGACATCGATGATGACAACGAGGACAAGCCTGTAGTTTCACCTGGGGGTGATGGTGACGTCTCTGACCCCGATGATGGCCCCAAGGAGTAGGCTAGTTGCCTTGTGCTAGTGTTTAGGTCCTGTCGCGATGACCTTTCTTTTGTTGGCATGTAACCAAATGTATCTTGCTTCAAACTTATGAGACTTGGCATGTGATTAGAACTTGGCTAGAAATGCGATATTTGAACGCATAAAAGTCCAGTGTATGTATGCTGGCAATTTGGTTGTATTGGACGCGATGTTTGCTTTTGAAGTAATTTAATTAGTGATGTTGTTTTAATTGGGATGCGATTATTGTGCCTCTATTTTATTGTATGAATTTATTCTCTTCAGTAAATTCAGTACGGCATAATTTTTCCTTCACTCACAATTATTACAGCTTCACTCAATCATTACTTGTTGCTAAAATATGCAGATGACAAATACTCGCCGTACCACTTATGAGGCTGCTGAGACCGGTGCTAATGGTGTTGGGACTGGTGGTGGTGGTGGAAACCACGTCAACAACAATGAGTCCCCCCATGAACCGCATTTGCCACCTCCTCCCCCGCTCACCCTAGAGGTGTTCTTCGCACAGTTGCTCGAGAGTCAGCGCAACACGGAACAATCCCAGAAGAACATGGAGGATTTTCTGCGTACCATTGCCAACAATGTTTAGCACAGTAACAATCAAGGTGGTGGCAATGGGGTGAATCAGTACAGCAGCTTCAAAGATTTTATGGACACCAGGCCACCAATATTCAAGGAAGCAACAGAACCACTTGATGCTGAGGAATAGATCAACACTATGGAAGATAAATTCCGTGTGTTGAGGATGACTGAGGTATTGAAAACTGAGTATGCTGCACATGAGTTGCAAGGACCAGCAGGAATGTGGTGGAAGCACCATCACACCACCTTCCCTCCAAATGCTCAGATTACGTGGAGAGAGTTCACTGAGGCCTTTCATGGAGTTTATATTCCACCCGGGCTGACCGAGATGAAGTTGGGAGAGTTCTTGGCGTTGAATCAGGGCACCAAAACTGTGATGCAATATTTGCATGCCTTCAACAACTTGTGTCGTTATGCTCCCGACATGGTTGACACCGATGCTAAGAGAATCGCCAGTTTCAAGAGAGGACTCAATCCAAAGATGATAAAGCATGTGGGTACCAACACTCATGCCAGATTCAATGACTTTATCAATGATTGTCTGAAGTAGGAAAAGAACAACAATGCCAATACCACTGCCAAGACTCGCAAGAGAGCACTAGAAGGTGGTCCATCCCAAGCAAGAGCCCCTGTGGGAGGTCGTCCTCCCTATCGTCCATCTGCACCTAGCGCTAGGTTCAGGCCACCACAGCAGAGAGGTCAGAATTTTAGGGGACCATAGAAGCCTTACAAGATGGCAATGCAGTCCAACAAGACAGCCGCAACTGCGGTATAGGGCAGTTCTAAGGGAGCTGTGGGATCTGCTGGTACAGTGAGGGGACCCTGCTACAATTGTGATCAACCTAGCCACTTCTCAAGGTTCTATCCTTATTCGCCCAAGAAGAAGCAACAGACCTATACTGCTCGAGTGCATAGTACGACTGTGGATGAGATTCTTGAGGGAGAGCCCGTAACCGCTGATAAGTTTACTGTCAACCAAAACCCTACAATTGTTCTATTTGATTCTAGATCATCGCATTCTTTTATGAGTCAAGCATTTGCATGGAAACATGAATAACTATGCACAGAATTGGGTTATGGTTATCGTATAAGTTCAGCAGGGGCTGATGTTTTGACCAATCAGATGGTTCGAGGGGCAACCCTTGAATTAGGTAGCAGAAAGTTTCAAGTGAACTTGATAGTTATGCCTAGACTAGTTCTAGATGTCATTATAGGGATGAATTGGATGAAGGATTGGGGAGTAGTTATAGATACAGGAAGTCGGGTACTTACCCTTAAGGATCCCTTGGGTGAGGGTACTTTCCAAGTACCATTGCCTCGGAGAACAAACCTTATAAGTGTGACATGTGCTACTAAAGTTATTCCTATTCATCAGATTCTGGTAGTGTGTGAGTTTTCGGATGTATTCCCAGACGAGTTACCTGGTCTTCCGCCAGATAGGGATATTGAGTTTGGAATTGAGTTAATCTACGGAACAGCTCCGATTTCAAGGAGACCCTATCGGATGCCTCCGGATGAATTAGTTGAGCTGAAGAAGCAAATAGAAGAGTTATCAAAAAAGGGGTTTATCCGGCCAAGCAAGTCTGAATGGGGATGTCTCACCTTGTTTGTGAAGAAGAAGAAAGAGGGCATATTGAGAATGTGCGTGGATTACAGGCCACTTAATGCTGTAACCATCAAGAATAAGTATCACTTGCCTCATATTAATGTTCTGTTTGACCAGTTAGCCAAGGCTAAGGTGTTCTCCAAGATAGATTTGAGATTCGGTTACCATCAAATGAAGATTAGGCCCCAAGATATACCAAAAACCGCATTTTCCACCAGATACGGGTTATATGAGTATCTTGTCATGTCCTTTGGCTTGACAAATGCTCCTACATACTTTATGTTTTTGATGAATACAATTTTCATGCCAGAATTGGATAAGTTCATGGTTGTGTTCATTGATGACATTCTAGTGTACTCCGAGAACGAGAAGGATCATGAAGAGCATCTGAGAATTGTCTTGACCAGACTTAGAGATCATAAGCTGTATGCTAAGTTTAGCAAGTGCGAATTCTGGTTGAAGAAAGTTCCTTTCCTTGGTCACATTCTGTCAGAAAATGGAGTTTCAGTCAATCCAAGTAAGGTGCAAGAGGTTATAGATTGGAAGGCACCGACCATAGTTCCTGAGGTTAGAAGTTTCTTAGGATTAGCCGGTTACTATCGTCGTTTTATATCAAACTTCTCGAAGATTGCCAATCCAATGACAAGTCTGCTATAGAAAGATCACAAGTTCGTGTGGACAGAGGAGTGTGAAGCAGCTTTCCATACCTTGCGGAAACTGTTGACCACTGCTCCTGTTCTAGCACAACCGGACATCGAGAAACCATTTGATGTGTTTTGCGACGTATCGAAAACTGGATTGGGCTGTGTTCTTATGCAAGAAGGGAGAGTCATTGCTTATGCCTCACGTCAATTGAGAAAGCACGAGGTCAACTATCTGACATATGATCTTGAACTTGCTGCAGGTGTGCATGCCCTAAAAATTTGGAGACATTATCTACTTGGTAATGCGTGCAATATTTTCACAGATCACAAGAGTCTCAAGTACATCTTTACCCAACCAGAGCTGAACATGAGACAGCGAAGGTGGTTAGAATTGATCAAAGATTACAACTTGAATGTGCAGTATCATCCTAGAAAGGCCAATGTAGTGGCAGATGCTTTGAGTAGAAAGTCACATTGCTTGAATGTGCAGCCATTACTTGAAGATGGGTTAGATCTGATGCATCCTGCTGTGTTATATAGTATTCAGATTAGTTGCTCTTTGGAGAGTAAGATAATAGAAGGCCAGAAAACAGACAAGGGAATATTCCACATCAAAGATAAAATAAAAGAAAAGCCGTCTAAGCACTTTAGAGTGGATGAACAGGGCGTGTTGTGGTTTGACGACCGTCTTATGGTTCCTAAGGATCGAGTGCTTAAGAATAAACTCATGGATGAAGCTCACCTTTCTAAGCTATCTATCCATCCAGGAAGTAGTAAGATGTATCAAGAACTGAGACCTCGTTATTGGTGGACCAAGATGAAGAAAGAAGTTACAGCCTATGTTGCTAGATGTGACACATGTTGTAGAGTGAAAGCTATTCATATGAAACCTGCCGGTTTATTGCAACCTTTGTCCATACCTAGTTGGAAGTGGGATGATATAAGTATGGATTTTATCTCGGGTTTGCCCACTACTCAAAAGGGACATGATTCGATTTGGGTGATTGTGGATCGTCTTACCAAGACCGCTCATTTCTTACCTGTCAAGACAACTTATCGACCACCTCAATATGCCAAGAAGTATATTGCAGAAATTGTGAGGTTGCATGGTATA
The DNA here is from genome assembly GCF_019320115.1 of Miscanthus floridulus. NCBI lineage: Eukaryota > Viridiplantae > Streptophyta > Magnoliopsida > Poales > Poaceae > Miscanthus > Miscanthus floridulus. Next base: position 100,923,061 of record NC_089595.1, read on the forward strand.
CCAAAGACTATAGTATCTGATAGAGGGCCCCAGTTCATGGCTCACTTTTGGGAACATTTGCACAAAGGCTTGGGAACTAGTTTGATTCGTAGTACCACTTATCATCCTCAGACAGATGGTTAGACAGAACGAGTGAATGCTATTCTAGAGGATATGTTAAGAGCCTGTGTGTTGTCTTCTAGGGGTTCATGGGAGTCATGGTTACCTTTAGCTGAGTTTGCTTACAATAATAGTTATTAAGAAAGCATCAAGATGGCTCCATTCGAAGCTTTGTATGGCAAAAAATGTAGAACACCACTGAATTGGGTTGAGCCAGGAGAAAGAAGGTATTATGGTATTGACTTTGTAGAAGAGGCCGAGAAGAAAGTTCATATTATTCAACAAAATATGAAGGCGGCCCAATCATGTCAGAAAAGTTATGTAGATAGAAGAAGGAGACCCCTTGTGTTTGAAGTTGGTGACTATGTTTATCTAAAGGTCACGCCAATGAAGAAGAAACAGTTTGGAGTCCGAAGAAAGCTTGCCGCTAGATTCGTAGGACCATACAAGATCTTGGAAAGAAGAGGTCTAGTAGCTTATAAGATAGAGTTACCTAAGACAATGAGTACCGTATTTCCAGTTTTCCATGTATCACAACTCAAGAAGTGTTTACGTGTTCCGGAGGAAAGAATAGAACCTCGGGGCATCAAACTCAAATCAGATTTGATGTATCGTGAGCAACCGGTCCATGTGTTAGACACTAAAGAACGTGCTACTTGGAATAGTGTGGTGAAAACATACAAGATACAGTGGAATCATCATGATGAGGGAGATGCAACTTGGGAAACAGGAGAATATCTACAAAAAGCTTATGAAGATTTTTATAACAAATGGTTCATAACCCAAATCTCGGGACAAGATTTTTATAAGGGGGGAGGGCTATAACACCTCAGTATTAAGCATGCATTACCATTTCATCCCATGAGCATAATCATCATCACCTCATGCATAAGCATCATTCATGCATTTCATTTCGAAAGAAATGAAGTATCATTTCATGTGGTGCTTAAGTTGATTGAAATTCATTCATGTTTCAAACAATGTGAAATGCCATGCTCATGTTTGGATGCCATGATTTCTTGTTTTGATCACTAGGATAGCTCATAAATATTTAGGATACAAATTGGAGCAAAGTTCATATTTAAATTTTTACCAAATTTTGCCTTTAAAAATAATTCTTCAAAATTAGGGTTTTGGATTAATATTGATTTTATTTTGTAATTCAAATTCTATTTGGAATTGGACTTTGGTCATAAAAGCAAAGTTGTAGATCTTGAAAAATGGAACAACTTTCATTTTTACACCAACTTTTGAAACTGCTTTGAAATGGTTCAAAAATTCATTTGAATGAAAAAGGAATTGAAAATAATTTGAAAAAGAACATTTTTTTAAATGGGCCACGCGCCTCGCCTTCGGCCTAGCCGCACAGGCTGGCCCGGCCTGCCTTCGTGCCATGCCCTTGCTCCCGCATGCCGTGCCCATCCACCATGCATGCGCCTAGCCGCGTCAGAGCGCGCGGGCCGCGTGGCCGCCATGTGCCGACGAGCACGCCGCGTGGTAGCCCCGACCTACCCCGCGCCCCTCCTATCACGCATTCACCTACCCAACCACGCTGCGCTCCTCCTCACTCCTCCACTTCGCTCTCTCACCTCCGCTAGCGCAAGCAGCAGCCATAGCGCTCACATCCGCCACCACTCGCACCAGCAGCTCGCCGGAGTTGGGCGTTCTGGCTGCTCCAGCTCGCCTGAGCCACCTCCATGTTGCCCTGAGCCTCGCCTCCTCCTCATGCACCTCGTGCTTGCCTCGGTAAGCCACGAGAAGCTCCCCTTCCCCAGGAATCTCTCGCCGGAGTTGTGGCCAAGCTCGCCGGAGTGCTCTGCTTCTGTGGACCTCCCCTTCTCGCTCCATTTCTCTTTTTGGTTTTCGCGCACATGAGCACCGCCTTGCCGTCGCGAAACTCTTGCGCGCCTCCCCGTGCCCTGTCGTGGCCAGAGTCGGCGTACCGCCGACGAGCCGTGCCACTGCTCCACCATGTGCGCCGTCGAGCTCCATTCCGAGCTCCTCCCATGCCTTCTCTTGGTGCACCACGTCTGCCTCGTCGCGGGTGAGATGCTGGTGGTGACCGCGCTGCCGTCTAGCTCACCGTCGGCGAGAGCTGGCCGGTCAGCTCCACCCCTATCTCGGTCTGACCGATTGGTGGGGGCCATTGACCATGGGGGCCCACTCATCAGCGCCCTGACTCGGGTCTGGGTGCATAGCACCGGGTGCACCCAGCGTTTTCATCGGCTGATTTTTGAAATGGATTTAAGAAATGATTTTCAGATTTCTTTTTAAATGCTTTGGGAATTTATAACTTGCTCAAAATGGATCCAAATTTGTTAAAACAAATTTTGTTGTGTTCCTTGTCACCAGATCTACATGATAAAAATATTGCATGTCATTTTTGAGATACTTTAATGTAGAGCTTTATTTAATTCTTGATATTGCTGATATCTTGTAAAATGTTTAGTAAATTCTATATGTATCAGAAAAATATGATTCTAAGATTTTTACTCGTATTGTGTAATGTACTTTCTAGGAAAAATATATGCCATGCATGTCCTGTAGAAAAATTATGAGGTGTAGTTCAAGTGTCTTTAATGGCTGATTTTTATTATTTTTGCTAGAGAGCAAAATTTGTATAAAACATGCATGTGATAATTTCTGTACAGTGATTATCTACTGTGTAGAACATAGGAAAAATATTACATTTGTTGTTTGACACTTTTCATAGTACAAAGTATTTTCATGATCATAATTATGCCATAGTTTGTCATTTTTGTGAAGGCTAATCCACTTATCCAAATGCCATAAAAATTTAATGGTAGACTACTTAGGGTAGTACTGTGCTATGGTAATTTTCTAAGATTTTTCTATGCTATAAAAATAGATGATGCTATTCAAACCTATTATTAATTTGGGTTTAATTAAATGTTGCTTTATGCATGATTAAGAAATTAGTGAAGCTTTGGTGTATCTTTGAAGCATTTATTGAGATGTGTTGACTTAGCATATTAGTAGTAGAAGAGAATGCAGTAGATGACATGAGCTTGTAGTACATGTTCTTGGATGATGTTGAATGCCTTGCATGCAAGCATATTCATTGTGTTCATTTCATCTGATGCACCTTTTGCATAAGCACTTACGCACCTACATCATGCAAGATCACAAATCGAGAGCCCGGTCATCATACCCGAGGAGCCCGAGGAGCAGCTCGAGGTGCAGCCATAAGAAGTGACCGAAGCAGACGAGGAGGACGTTGAGGAACTTCCAGAGTGCCCCGATCACCGCCCGAGCTCCTTCGAGAGAGGCAAGCCCCGGAGCAATTTTCTCCCTGGTTTGCGATTATTAATTAATGCTTTACTTTAATTGAAGCATTATGTTTAGGAGTTGTTTGCAACCGTTGCTGCATTATACCTTGTTTACCTTTGTTATACTATATCCTTGTTACCCTGGTATCCACAGTCGAGTCAATGCTTAGCTGGCTTAGACCGATAGAAGTCGGGTGATTTTCTGTCACCTGTGAGCTATAGGTGGTTACCTGGATCTGCTTGGATAACTATGTAGTCATGGTATAACTAAGTGTTAATTTGAAGTTGAGACCGGATGGAGACTTACAAGGTTTTGGACTGTAGTGCTTTCCATCTGTGTCGATTAAGGACCGACCGTTGTTGGGCCTCGAGTCATGTTGAACACATGCCTTACATTTAGCCGGCTGAATAAAGTACCTTTCGACCGCGAAGTTAGGAGATTATTCGGGCCGAGTAGATTGCCCGCAACGCACTATACCAAAGCAGGTGTGGTAGGACACGGGGGCGCGATGATAAGATCGAAAGGCAGTCGGTCGGCCCCCTGGGTACATGTGGTTTCTGGCAAACTCGAGATTTTTCCTGGATAGTTGACTCGGTGACCGATACCTCACTTTAGCGGGTGAGTGAGGTTTGTGTAAGGAATAAATCACCAGCTGGTTCGGAATCGATTCGAATCGCCATTGCTCCTAGATAGTGAGCACTTGACTTGAGTGACTTCATCGTAGTAATGTTGATGGAACACTTGGACAGTTATAATGAATATGACTTTATGAAAGTTGTTAATGATCATTGGTTATCATTATTTGCTTAATCACATGCTTGCTCTAGTATAGGTGCAAATGTAGTTGACAGGTTAATAATAATTAACTTGATAATAATGCTTTTGGAAAGGTTCTTGAAATACTAAAAATGCCTCTTTTTGCAAACGAGTCAGCTACCCTACTATAAAGCCCTTCATAATCCTTGGTGTCACTTTATTTTCGGTTATGTCGGGTAAGTCTAGCTGAGTACCTTCTCGTACTCAGGGTTTTATTCCCACTTGTTGCAGATGGGCAGATGTATTACGGCTACTGTATCAACCGCCTTTATCCTGCGATGGGTGATGCTTAGGACCATGGGCATGGTCATTCCTTACGTCTCATCTAATGCTTTTGTTGGAGATGATCATTAGCTGGCACTGTATTTGAACTCTGTGTGAGTGTGTGTGGTTTTGAACAAATGGCTTCTGCTACTTCTATTTGAACTCGTTTTGGAATAACTATGTTTAAACTCTGATGTACCTATGATGTGAACTTTTATGTAATATGTGATGGTGACCGCTAAACTTATTACGATCTTGGCTAGTATGTGAGTTGGTTTGAAATCCTTTGTGATTTCATGGACTACCGGGTTATACGGGCTTAAGTTTGCTAAATCGTCTGCTCTGGCGGGTGATTTTCTTACTTAATTTCATATAATTGGTCGGTTCTGTTACAGAATCATCTTGAGATGACTATAAGAAAGTTGTAGGAAGTTTTATAAGATTTCTAGAAAGTCCAAGATCATTATATTCGGTTGAGTAAAACTCCAGATATGGCCAAAATAAGTAGCTGCTATTTATAGTCCAGAAAATGACTAAGTCAAATTGTAATTGTTTATCTTATGTGATGCTTGTGTAGATGCTTAGGCTAATTGAGATTAGTTGTTAGCTATAGGTTCTAAACCTCTTACTGATGATGAACAACTTTACCTTAGGTTACTAGAACTTGGTGAGTGTATGATTCTTGTACTATAGAAGAGATATGCACTTACTCAATAAAGATCAACTAGAAGAAAGTTATACATCTACTTGGTCAACGAATGTTAAACTTATCATACATCTTGTGGATAACCATGCTCATGCATATACAATTTATCATGTCATCTCATCTCTTATGCATTCATGATACTCATTTGTGCATGTGCATGCAACAAGTTTCCCAGAAGGAGTGATGCTACTCGAGTTCGAACCCGAGCGTCAGGAGCAGCAGGTAGCCCAGGAGCAGGAGGTTCAGGCAGAAGGAGGAGTCAATGTGGAAGATCTTTCTGAGTGTCCTGACCACCAACCTTCCTTGTTTCTGAAAGGCAAGCCCCAGAGCATTATAAGCCTCCTATATTTTTACAAATATCACTTGCGTCCTTTATGTTTGATGCATTAGGTTATAGGAGTTGATTAGAAACACTTGATGCATATATTTTCCTTTGAATTCTATGTAGGTCTAGGATCGAATATATGCTTAGCCATGCTTAGTTCGGTAGAAGTCAGGTGATTTCCTATCACCTACGAGATATATGTAGATATCTGGTCACGGTTGGCTATAATTTCTATCGTGAAAATAACCATGTGTTGATGAATAAAAAGGAGACCGGGTGGGATTGTGATAGAGAAGCAATAAGGCATGGAGGTCTTGGTGCCTATTTATCCCTATCTATATCGGTTAAGGACCAATTCGCCGTACGTCTTCATGTCATGTTCAACGCATGCCTAGCACTTAGTTGGCCGGATAAGTCATTCCGATCATGAAGCTGAGTAGCTCAACTCAGTTCGGGACCCGATAAGTGAAAGTGCGCACACCGAAGGAAGTAAGGATGTGCGGGGAGCCAGTGGCGTGAGTCCAAGGATAGGCTAGACCTAAACTTCATGGCAGACTAGTAGTATCCTTGAGGGTGCGGCGCTGCTCAAACCCCTGACTGTACCTAAATTGCACCAAAGGTGACCCAACGCAACCTCGATGGGAGAAGTATGGGTTTGTGTTAGGAATAACTCCCTAGCTAGTTGGAATCGATTTGAGTCGTCATCTCTCCTGGATAGTAAGAACTTGACTAAGCAGCGACAACATAGCATTAATTGATGGAACTTGATGGTATGATGATGCTCAAATTAATACACCGTATATGGTTACTAATGTTTGTTAGCTTAATCACGTGATTGCTCTAGTATAGGTGCTAATCTAGAGATGCTTAATTGAATAGGTATTCAATTTGATGCTAAAGATATTAAATCTCCAAGTTATGTTACTTAAGCTTTTATGCAAAATATTATCAAGCTAACTCCACCGATAAAGCCTTGCATACTCCTTTGTGTCATTATTTCTGGTTTACGATGGGTAAGTCTAGCTGAGTATATTCTCGTACTCAGGGTTTATTCCCTCTTGTTGCAGATGATATGATGTATCATGGGTACTGTAAGAACTACCTTCATCCTGTCGTGGATGAGGACTAAACCATGGGGCATGATACTCTTAAGATATCCTCTCTGTTATGCTTTTGCTGGAAATGACTGTGGTACTAGCATGTATTTAAACTAAGTGTGATGTTGATGTCAAACTACTTTGCTTCCACTATTTAAACTTGGTTTGTAATAACTATGTGAACTCCGATGTATGTGAGATACTTGTGAACTATTTGTAAACTATGATGTAACATGTGACTTGTTATATTGAATCATGTACGATCTTAGTTTGTATGTTGGTTGGTTTGAGATCCTTCATGATTTCATCGGACAACCGGATTTATATGGGCTCAAGTATGATAGTTTGATTGCTTTGGCGATTGCTATTGTACTTATGCTCTTATAAATTGGACGGTTCTGTTATAGATTGCAAAGGAACCGCACATGAGTTGTGGGAAGCAATCAACCACCTCTATGGTGACTCCTCCATAAGTGACGATGACAAAGTCAAGAACGATGATCCTAATGAGGAGGTGTATGAGAGTGTTGAGCATGACCACAATTTAGTGATTGTGGAAGATTGCTCCACCTCATGGTCAAGTGATGATGATGATGATGATGTATCTACCACAAGTTCACTTGACAGGGTTGATGATACCACAAGTGATGCAAATGATGCTTCTACTCCATGCACACTTATTGTTGTTGATGATGATAGTTCATGCTCGGGCTATGAGAGTGATGCTTCCACAAGCTCTCCAGCATCACCACATTGCTTCATGTCACAAGGTGACACTAAGGTATCTAATTCTAATGTGGTTGATCATGTTGATTAATATGATGAGCTTGTTAGTAGACTTGCTAGCATGACCTTGTCTTTAGAAATAAGAAAGCTAAAACATTGAAATTAGAAAAAGAAAACTCATTTCTAAAGAATTAATGTGAAGCACATAACACTTACTTGATGTTCTTAAATCTTCACATGATGAGCTAAAATTGACTCATGAGAAGCTTATTGTATCTCATAAAGAATTCAACATGCTTCTCTCATTAAAGCATTCTCAAAGAAACTTAAAAATAATGAGAGCTCATCACATAAGTCAAATGATCAATCACAACATGTGACTAACTCTTGTGATGTAGGGAAGAAGCATGTATCCACCTCTTGTGATGATTTATTAGATATGCCATGTTCTTCACATATAGATGCGTGTTCTACTTCTATGTCTTGTGAGACTAACATTTTAAAGGAGAAGAATGAGTTCAAAAGATAAGTGAAGAATTTGAGCAACAAGCTAGAAAGGTGCTACAACACCAAAATCACCTTTGAGCATATGCTAAACAACAAAAGAAGCTATGGTGATATGAGTGACATTGGATTCAACAAGAGCATGACAAAGGGGAAAGAAAATGAGAAAGAAAGATAAAGAAGCAAGAACAAAAGAGGCTACCTTATTTCATGTACTTCAAATACCATGAAGTGGGACATCTTGCAAATGGTTGCCCCAATGAAGAAAAGCTCAAGTTGAAGAAAGAAGAAGAGAGACTCAAACATGTCAAATGCTTCAAGTGCCGCACTTGGGGTCATCTCACCTCAATGTGCCCAACCAAGCAATTGGTAAAGCAAAAAGAAGAGCCTCAACCAAAGCCACAAGTTGAGCAAGAAAAGACACCCCAAGAGCAAATCAAGATTAATCATGAAAATGGTGGTGACTTGATGATGAAGAAGAAGAAAACAAGAAGGGGTGGAAGAGCAAGGCATCCAATGCTTGATCAAGATGCTAAGATGATGAGCAAGACTCAAGATGAGAAGAAGGTGTATGCTCACATCAAGTGCTTCAAGTGTGAAGGTATGGGACACTTTGCCTCGAGGTGTCCTACCAAGCTTGAGAAGAGGACTCAAGCAACTCATGAGAGGCAAGGCAATGAGAAGCAATACAAGAGCAATGAAGAGAAGACTCTAACCAAGAGAAATTGCTATGCATGCCGGGAAATAGGACACATGGCTAATTCATGTCCCCCTAGATAATACTCATAAGCCCATTTCAATTGATGATGATTCTATGCTTAGAAAGGATGGTGATGGTACCTTTTTGGTTTCTATTGCAAAACATCCCGCTAAATATACTAAGGCTACGCCTAAGTATGTTGCACTTAACTTAAGAGGCCCAAACTTGTTTGGGTACCATCAAAAAGTGGATGAATATGTGTTGGTACCATCGGCATTGAAGACTTGGTTCAAGTGGTATTTATTTTGTTGATCATATGATTGATCCAAGTATTGAAAAGCAATTATCATTATCCCAATGCCATGAGAAGTTAAGTGAAGTCCAAATGTGTTACAACGTACAAGTGCAATTATCAAGTTGTGGATGATTTATTGGATATATCTAGTGGCTTGCAAATATAAGAGTTGAAGCTTGCAATTGGATGATCATGAGCTAACCAAGGTATATTCTTTATTGATCTAATTCATTTAGGTGCATATGAGTTGATTGAATGGATATATATGCATATGTTGCTTGCTATAAGATGTTTGAATGGACAAATGCTTAGTAATCAAATTTGAGTTGGTATGAATGGATAAGTTCATAAGATGACTTTTAGTAAGTAGATTGAATGGATGCATGTCTTGTGAAAGTATTAAAACAAGTATATTTCAAGTTTGGTTCAAATTGAAGATAGATAGCACATGTGATGAAATCTATCCTAAAATTGAAAAATCTGAGCTAGCTGAGATCAAATCTAAGTTTGAGTGATCAAATCTTTTTGGATTAGCTTAAAATTTGGTATGCATGCTCTAGACTTATGTTATTAAGTGCTGTATGAATTTCATGAGAATTGTATAAGAGATACTTTGGTTTTAAAGTGGATCTTATCAGCTATAGTGCAGCAGTTTTCAGTATATAGCAGTGGTGGAAGAATTAAAATCTGGTAGTAATCTGGAAGTCAAATGAAGTTCAAATTTTGACAGATGCTAGATGACTTAGTGAAGCACATCTCCACCAAATTTAGTGTCATTTGGATCTGTATATTTGGAGATATGGATTTTTCGTTAGAGGGTACAGAATTTGTCAGAAAAGTTACAATTATTGGATTGATCAAGAGTCACTTTGATTGAAAGGTTCTCAAGTTGGAATCATGTTTATAAGTGATTGAGGTACCTAAGTTTAGTTTTGAGATGAGCTAGAAGCATAACAAACAAAGAGTACAAGGCCATTTGATTGTGGAGTATACTTGACACACATTTGGTACTCTAAGTGAAAGATCAAGATCACACTCGAGATGAAGATGGAGTTTAAGTTCTAGTGACAATTAGAAATCATTTGATAGAAAGAAAAAGACTTAAACAAGTAGAATGAAAAGAACTTAAAGAAGGATTCATGGTTACTCATAAAATTAAGTCCATCACTTGAACCAATCAATCAATTCATTTCAAGTGAGTGTCAAGGGTGGTTCTTTAGAGAGAGAGAGATCATTCTCCCTATGTGTAGGGGCTTGCCTCCTTTTGTAGGTAAACCATGTATGGTACTGTGGGGGGGGGGGTCTAACCCTAGGTACCCATGGTGAACTACATGGGCAATGCCACAAAGGGTAGTCCAGCTCACAAGACAGAGGCTTGCAGCGCACGACACTGCCTAGTGCACGCCGCAAGGCACCTTGACGACATCTTGAAGATCACGTAGAATCTGTTAAGATATGCCGAATATAATATTCCATGTATATCTTGTTCATTACCTAATTAGACTTAGACCTGATCGGCATGTAACCCTACCCTCGGGCTATATAAGGAGGGTAGGGGACCCCCTCAAAACACACGCAATCATATATGATAGCCAATACAAACCGACGGGACATAGGATTAGGGTACTACATCAAGTTGACAGCCTGAACCTGTCTAAATCTTGTGTCTTGTCAGCATCTCACTCCTGATCTCACTCACCTCTATGACAAATCTACCATCATGGGTATACCCTTTGGTGGACTATAGAGCACATTTAGTCAACAGTTGGTGCGCTAGGTAGGGGTGTGCGCTTGATCTCTTGGCAGGCTAGATGGTATGTTTTCCAAGCTCTCCATTCACCCCCAGGGCTGGCCAAACCTTCATGGTCGGTTCCATCACCTAGGTCATCAATGCTAATGGCGACGGGGAGGTCATCCAGCCAGTGTAGGACTACCCTGCATCGGTAGCCCTAACATCTACGCTAGCAAATCCGATCTTGGGATCTCTCCCGAGTTCGTCTTCTTTTCTGGCAGCCTGCCCTTCGGTGCCACGCCAGCTGAGGAAGCCCATCCAGCAGGATGACCTAATCGCATCTATAGATCGGGTTGATGAGAAGCTCGCTGAATGCTTGTCGCTCATAGAGTCGATCCGAGATCAGTCTCCTTATGATGACGAGTATCCTCCATTCTAGGTGGTGTGCCCTAAGCGCTCCGCTCGGTCACATCGCCCGAGGTGGCAAGATGCAGATCTGAGCATCATGACGACTCCGCAAGGGCGTACAGTGCAGCGCCAACCGCTCTCTAGATCTGACCATCCTAGGGTTGGTCGGCAAGCTCCAATGTGGGGTCCCATGATGGCTCACCCCTATGGGATGGCCAACATAGCCGCTTCATATCAAGAGGCCCTGCTCGATCTCTACGTTGACCAGATCGGTGACATTCATCCGCTCACTAAGCTCGTTCTGCCTAGCACCGACCAGTTTGCACCGGCTATCAACATGGTGTAGATTCATCAGCTCAATGATGACTCTCTGCTCCTGATCTTAGAGGTAGATCTGGGGACAAAATCGGAAGGCTCCACCAAAATAGTCACTGAGACTATCATCGACCTTATTGCCAACTCTTCATCCCCACCTAGATGCTTTCCCAAGGAAATCTTCATGATCAGTGCCGATAGTGCTGCTCGTGATGGGGAGACTGGCGTTCAACACACTACACAAGAAGAAAGAAACATCGATCGCGCCCAGCACCGTGGTGAAGCAGACGCCGTTGTAGCCATAGCAAACACCAATCTTGGTACGGCCAACGATGGTGGCGCTGCCCATAACCAAGGAAGGCATCGTGTCATCCACAACCTCAATGAGGAATTCATCCAAGTTGATGGGCATGAGGTCTTACTGACACCGAGTGCCAACCTCACCATCAACATGAACAAGCTGGGCAGGATCATGCCATCACCAGAGCTCGCCAAAGCCACCGCCATGCTCAAAGCAGCCATTGTTCAGGTTAACGAAAATCACCAGAATTAGGCACCATCTCACTCCACCTCTTCAAACCGATCTACTAGGCCACGTAGGGCCTAATCCTAGCGACCTAGTGGAAGGCGCCTCCAGGCAGGCGGCCCTTATCTCCAAGGGGGATCGAGGGGCAATTACATTATCAATCCCAGGGAACGGCTGCAATATGCCAACCCTAATGCCAACTAGGAGGTTGAACAACCTACTGGTGACTTGCGACAGCATCTCAATAATCATCATGACGTTCATCACTGTATCAATAATTGGTGTAACTCACGCCACACGGAGGATATTGTTTGCTGCCAGCAATATGATGAAGCTCGGGGCAATCCTAAGGCGACGTTTGAGCCGATCTAGCTGGCTCACTCCACCAATGTCGCATAGCCCACTTGAGACACCGCTCGCCCCACCGCTAGCAACACCACATGGCCAGTTGCTGGTGTCGCTATTCCACCAGCTGCTAGAGACGTGGCCGTTGTCGACAATATTGATGGTTCATGAGCATTCACCGCAAAGCTATGAATTGTATAGTGGCCCCCCCAACGTCGAGCAGTACAAAGGTCATGCCAACCCTAAGCAATGGCTCACGAGCTCTGCCACCGCTATGTAGGCTGGTGGCAGTAGCACTGACATCATGGCGAACTACTTCCCCATCATGCTTAAGCCCACCATGATGAATTGGCTCATGAGCCTCTAGTCGGACATCATTGACTCATGGGATGACCTCAAGAGGTTGTTCGTTGAGAATTACAAGGCTACATGTGAGTAGTCGGGGACAAAGCATGACCTAGCCAGAGTCTATCAGAAGCCTAGCGAGCTCCTTTGGAGCTACATTAGATGTTTCTTCAAGGTCAAGAATCATATTCCAAACATCCTAGAGTCCAAAGTTATCACCACCTTTATCCAAGGACTTTACCATCGTGATGAGCTCCGCATAAAGTTCAATAAGAAGCCACTAGCATCGATCGGCGAGATGTCCACAACCACCAAACAATATGCTAACGCTAAGGAGGCTGACTTGTGTCACCATGAAGATATCGCCCGGGTTCCCCGGCCCAATCACTCACCATGTCGCAACGACGAATGCTGTGATGAATGGTGCAGCGATGATCGAGACCACCGCTATGATGATCGCGAGTGTCACCTCAACAACCATGATCATCATGATAGATAGGAGACCTCCAGGGCAGGATAGCTCTGATGCCTTTGACCAGAGAACTTCATTGCCTCCATTGAGCAGCCACAAGCTAAGCACAACTACAGTGCATAGTTCGACAAGCTCCTCGATGACCCATGCCTGATCCATAAGGGCACAAAGCATACCATGAGGGAGTGCATGGGTCTAGCCAATATCTTCTAAGAATAGGCGGATAAGAGACGTACAGATGACAATAACGGTGGCAAGGATCCCGAACCCCCCAACATGGGTGATGCATTTCAAGATCCTAGCAAGTCCATCCACACAATCTTTAGAGGTCTGGCTGCCTCTAAGATCAAGCGCGATAAGAAGCTCACTTCTCGGTGAGTCTTATCTGTTAGGGGCATCAACACCATCACTGACCCTATATACCTCCCCTAGTCGGAACAACCCATCACTTTTAGCAGGGCCGACCAGTGGGCAGAAATACCTTACACATGATGCTCCCCCCTTGTGCTAGACACTATCATCCACAAGGTGCGCTTCACGAAGGTCCTCATCGACGGTGACAGTGCCCTCAACATCCTCTTCGCCAGCGCCTTGTTTGAACTAGGCCTCTCTAAGGAAGATCTCACCCCGTCAACTCTCCTTTCTGGGGGTCATCCCAGGAAATGCTTGCCAGCCCCTAGGCGAAATCACTCTGCCAGTGTAGTACGGCACTGTCAAGATGTTCCGCATCAAGTATATCAACTTTCTGGTGGCCGATTTTGACACCACCTACCACACCATCCTTGGTCGTCCGACATAGACCAAGTTCATGGCCATACCGCACTATCCTTACATGGTGCTCAAGATGCCAGCCCCTAGAGGAGTCCTTACCTTATAGGCTAACCTTGCCATTGCCTATGCCTATGAGAAGGAGAGTCTCACACACGCCGAGCCAGTCATCCTCTCCCTTCGCATGGACGCTTGCCTTACCGAGTCAAAGAAGGTGCCCTTGTGAAAGTTCTAGTTTGGTTTTGGTGAATTGATGAAACCCTAAGTGCTAACCTAGTTCATCTAAGTGATCATGAGATAGGTAGCATTATTCCAAGTGGTGAAGCAACGGTGAAGATCATGATGATGGTGATGCCAGGGTGATGATCAAATACTTGGACTTGGAGGAGAAGAAAGAGAAAAACAAAAATATCAAGGCAAAGGTGAAACTTGATAGGAGCTTTTTTGTTTTGGTGATCAAGACACTTAGTGAGTGTGATCACATTTAGGATTGATAGCCATACTATTAAGAGGGGTGAAACTCGTATCGAAATGCGGTTATCAAAGTGCCACTAGATGCTCTAAGTCATTACATATGCATTTAGGATCTAGTGGAGAGCCAATACCCTTAAAAATATTGGTGAAAATATGCTAACACACGTGCACAAGGTGATACACTTGGGGCGTGATTGGTTGGCCGAACCAGGCCATCCTCACACCATTTAGTTGTCTGACCTCATTCATGTGGCGTGTTTGGTTGCCCTGCTCGCACCTTTCACATGTATCCTTTTATTCATCTGCCCTCCTCCATCCTGCACGACTTCGTCTTCTAGATTTCTCCTTCCCTCATGGTGTAGGATGACTTGATTCACTCAGGATGCAGGGACCCATGCGTCAAACACCCAAAAAACTGATGCATGCATGCAACCAAACACAACCCCGTCTTGTACTGAACCAATAGCAAAGACAACCAAACACGACCACCTGCACGAGCTCAACCCGACTTCTTTGGTCCTGCACGGCCTAGCCATCCTGGCTCAAGGCTTTCTCTGCAACCAATCATGCCTTTGGTGTTTGGCACATTTGAGCAAGGGTGGAAAAGTTAGCGAAGTAAAGGAGGTGATTGTTAGTGTGAAATAGTGACCGGACGTAGGTCACATAGTGACTGGACTCAGGGGAACAATGTTCGATCAATTTTAGAAGAAGTTGGTGTGCTCGGGTTCTGTTGTTGAAGTGATAGGACGCTAGGTCAAAATGTGACCGAACACAACAGTGGTGAGTCTGGTTAGAAGAAGCCGAGGTAGCATAACCTAGGGTATTGCACCAGACACTGAGCTGGGTCTGGTTGAGGTACACCGGACGCGTCTGATCGAGAAAATGTGGCTATGGATGCTCTCTAGAAGTGACCAGACTCCATGTTATTGGAGCGTTTGGTCATTCCATCGGTGCGTCCGGTCGCTGGGTGTTGGTGCGTAGGCGCGTGAGGACCTGACGCGGGCATGGTGCGTCTGGTCCGCTTGCCTACATGTCTGATCATGACTTAGGGGTTGCACTGAGTCACTTGACCATTGAGATCGTGCAGATGTCATTGAACGTGGGGGACACATGGACGATGATCAGTGACCGGACTCTAGGGCTGGGGTGTCCGATCGATCTGATCGGCGTGTTTGGTCGCCCCGAGTTGGGCAGTAGTAAGAGCCTAATGGCTCTATTTCAAGGGGACGCTTATATAAGGCATTTGGCTAGCTCTAGCTCACCCTCTTAGCCATTTGCATTGATATAGCAACCTTGTGACCTTATCCAAAGCCCTCACACTCATCTCCATCATTGATTCATCATCTTTCTAAGATTGGGAGATAATCCAAGTGCATTGCTTGAGTGTTTGCATCTATAGGCACTTGGTATTCGTGTTTCGCTGTGAGTTTGTCTTGTTACTCTTGGTGGTTG
This sequence comes from Miscanthus floridulus, assembly GCF_019320115.1. Classification (NCBI taxonomy): domain Eukaryota; kingdom Viridiplantae; phylum Streptophyta; class Magnoliopsida; order Poales; family Poaceae; genus Miscanthus; species Miscanthus floridulus. Next base: position 100,938,721 of record NC_089595.1, read on the forward strand.
CCACCACCTAGATGGCTTGGAGCAGCGAGGATCATTGAGCGGAGGTTGGTGATTGTCTTTGGCTCCGATCGTGGTGATTATGAGCGGTTCTTGACCTTTCCCTGGTAGAGAGGCAAAAGGTACTCTAGTGGATTACTCGTGCTTGTGTGGTCCTCAACTTGTGTTGGTTGTGTGGCACCCTATTGAGGGTTTGGCGTGTGATGCCAATTAGCCCGTGAACCTCCAAGTGAGTGAATCACCACAACAGGGACTAGCTTACCGGTAAGCAAGTGAACCTTGGAGGAAAAATCATTGTCTTGATTGTCTCCTTGGTATTCATTGGTATTTAGGTCACTTGCCACTTTGATATACCTCTCTACCACTCTCTTGTATTTCATTATACATTCACTTGGATAGAGCTAGTGGTAGTTAAGACTAGATAGTGTATCATTTAATTGTATTACTCTCACTAGGTTGATCACCTAGGTGTATATTAGTGGCATAGCTTTGTTGTGATATACTAGAGATCATAGAAAATAGAATTGGGTAGGTGACTTGCAACCCCAAGTATAGTGCTAGTGCAAAACTCGCTTCACCATCTTATTAACTAATTATTTGTCTTAGTGTTGTTGTAGAAAATTTTAATAGACTATTCACCCCCTCTAGCCATTAGGACCTTTCACCCTAGAAGAGTAGGAGATCCCGACGATGGCGGTGACTCATGAAGCTACCAAGGCCAAGTAAACCAAGGAGGTAAGCCTTGGCCTCGCCGGCCCGTCCAAGACCATGAAGATCGGGGCCCACCTGGACCCCAAATAGGAAGGCGCACTTGTCAGTTTCCTACGTACCAACATAGATGTGTTTGCATGGAAACCTATAGACATACCTAGGGTACCAAGGGAGCTGATTGAGCACTCCTTACATGTCTTGCCGACCGCCAAGCCAATCAAGAAGAAGCTCCAATGATTCGTACCAGACAAGAAGGAGGCTATTAGGGTAGAATTAAACCGGCTTCTAGTAGCCAGATTTATTAAAGAAGTGTATCATCCCAAGTGGCTGGCTAACCCAGTGCTCGTTTAAAAGAAGAATAAAGAATGGAGAATGTGCGTTGATTACACCGATCTCAACAAACACTGCCCTAAAGACCCCTTCGGTCTTCCTCGCATCGACAAGGTCGTTGATTCTACTACCAGTTGTGAATTACTTTCTTTTTTAGATTGTTATTCCGGTTATCACTAGATCTCATTGAAAGAGGAGGATTAGATCAAAATATCCTTCATCACACCGTTTGGCACCTACTATTACACCACCAAGTCCTTCAGACTCAAAAATGTTGCTGTGGCATATCAAAGAGCTATTCAGCGTTGTCTTAAAGATCGGATAGGGCACCACATCGAGGCCTACATTGATGATGTTGTTGTTAAGTCCAAGACCACCGATAAGCTTATCGCCGACCTCGAGCAAACATTCAAGGCTCTCAAGGAGTTCCGATGGAAACTGAATCCCACTAGTGTATATTCGGTGTTCCATCTGGCATCCTCTTGGGCTACATCGTCAGCGCTAGAGGCATTGAGGCAAACCCCAAAAAAGTCTCGGTCATCACCTGTATGAAGCGGCTGACCAGTGTAAAGGACGTCTAGAAGCTTACGGGATGCATGGTGGCTCTCAGCCACTTCATATCACGTCTTGGAGAGAAAGGTCTCCCCTTCTTCAAGCTGCTTAAGGCTAGCGAACATTTCGTGTGGACGGAGGAAGCTGATGAAGCTTTCACCAAGATCAAGCAGTTCTTGACTTCACCTCCAAATATGACTGCGCCGCAATCCGATGAGACTTTATTGATCTACATCACCATGACTCCCTAGGTTGTTAGCACAACTATTGTCATTGTGCGCGAGGAGGCTAGGCATGCGTACAAGGTCCAATGACCAGTCTACTTCATCAGTGAGATCCTGAACGAGTCCAAGACTTGGTATCCTCAGGTTCAAAAGCTGGTGTATGCGGTCCTGATTACATCCTACAAGCTCTACCATTACTTTGAGTTCTACAAGATCACCGTGGTCTCTGAATTCCCACTCGATGATATCCTCCGTAACAAAGAAGCCAACAGCCGCATCATCAAGTGGGCGGTTGAGCTCGACAGGTACTCCATCGAGTTCAGGAGTTGACCGTCTGTCAAGTCACAAGTTTTGGCTAATTTCATCGCCGAATGGACTTAGATCCAAGAGCCTATCCCGGCCGATCACCCTGAGCATTAGAAGATGTACTTCGACGGTGCTCTCAACATTGAAGGTGTTGGGGCAGATGTACTATTCATTACTCCCTCCAAGGATGAGCTCCAATATGTACTCCGGATTCATTTTCTGGCCTCCAACAAGGCTGCTGAATATGAGACATGTCTCCACGACCTCCGCATGACCGTGGAGCTCGGCATCAAGCGCCTCATGGTATACGGTGATTCTGCCCTAGTCATCGACCAGCTCAATAAGGATTGGTCCTGCACCAGCGAGAAGATGGATGCTAACTGTGCACAGATCAGAAAACATGAAGGGAAGTTCTATGGCATCGATTACCATCATATTTCTCGTGATGCCAATCAGGCAGCCGATCGCCTATCCAAGCTAGGGTCATCTAGGGCTAAAGTTCTAGCAGGAGTATTTGTTCAAGACCTCATGACCCTGTCCATCCAAGAAGAGCAGTCAGTCGCTAAGACACTACTCGCCGAGCAATTAGTTATGATCATACCTACTCCTACTTTTGATTGGAGAGAGCCTTTCATCAAATATCTCATCTCGGCTGAGGTCCCGAGCGACAAGACAGAGATGGAATGACTCATTCATCATAGTAAGCACTATGTGCTAGTTGATGGCAAGTTAATGTGGAAGAATGCCAGAGAAGAACTATTGCAGAAGTGCATTATCCAAAAGGAAGGAGAAAAATTACTGCTCGAGATTCATGCCTATTCATGTGGCAACCATGCCGCGTCTAGGAACCTAGTCGGCAAAGCTTTTTGAGCTGGATTTTACTGGCCATCCGCTATAGTAGATGCTGAGGCACTCGTTTGCCATTGTGTGGGCTGCCAGTTTTTTGCCAAGCAGATACATGTGCCACCGCAAGCCCTTCAGTCCATCTTGCATCTTGGTATTTTGCATGCTGGGGACTAGATATGATTGGCCCATTCAAACCAGCTTTGGGAGGTTTCAGATATGTATATGTCACCATCGATAAATTCTTTAAGTGGATTGCGTATAAACCATTTGTCACAGCAATTGCGAAAAAGGCAGCCGATCTGATCGAGGAGATTGTTCACCGTTTTGGTCTGTCGAATAGCATCATCACTAACCTAGGCACCACGTTTACTAGCAATGATTTTTGGGATGTCTGTGAGGACCGATGCATCTCTGTGAAGTATGTTTCAGTCGCCCACCCTAGAGCCATTGGCCAGGTTGAACGGGCAAACGACATGATCTTAGACGCCCTTAAAAAGAGATTGTATCAGAAAGATGAGAAGCATCCGGGCAGATGGCTTAAGGAATTGCCAGCGGTAGTCTGGGGACTCTAGACCCAGACTAGTCGCAACACATGCGTTTCTCCATATTACCTGGTATACGGCTCGGAGGCCAAGAGTTGAGAATTTCAATGAAGAACAGTCGGCTCTAGCCCGACAACAAGATGTTCATCGCCTTGAGGAAGAACGCTTGGTTACATGCGTGTGCACACCTAAGTATCTAGAAGGCCTATGGAGGTACTACAACCGTAACATCCAGGAGCGAACATTTATAGTTGGCGATCTGGTACTCCGAAGGAAGAAGAAGACCGAAGGACTACATAAACTTTCGTCGCACTGGGAGGGTCCCTTCATCGTCAAAGAGGTCACCTGACCTGGATCCTACAGGCTATGCGACTCCGAAGGGGTGAACATCCCCAATTCATGGCACATCGATCTCCTTAGGCGTTTCTATCACTGAATCGCTCCCAAAATAAAGATATTTATTTCTCCATATTTGATGATTCAACAAAGCTTGCGCTGATTTCTCCAATTATGTTCTCCAATTGTGTTCTCCATTATTTTCGCCATTACGTTGTCTCCAATTTTTCTCTGAATGTTTTCTCTAATTTTTGTTGCCATGCTTACACCAAATTCTAACTCGCCGACTACTCTCCATATTTTAACATCTCCATAATGCGTTATTCACCAATTCTCCACGCGTATCATTGCCAACACACACTTCACTTTGAGTGCCGATTAGCCATGTTTTTACCCATGTCATCCAGAAGCGACCCTGATCTCGACTTTTTCCTACGCGTGCATGAGCCACGCTCTACGCTATGGACAGTCAGCAGCGGCTCCTTGGTGACGCTTTCTTCTCTTATGCGTACACGGGTGCCAGCCACTCCGCGCTATAGAGCTTGACGGCTAGCCAGGGCTGGTCGCATGGTACAAAACTAACTGGAAAGCAATTAAATCATACATAAACATGAACTAAGCAAACTCCAAAATAAACACCATGTTTATGCTTGCAACTCCGTCTAGCTAGAACTTAAAAGTTTTTCTCATACATTCATCGCCTAATTGTTCTGATTTTGTTGCTCTGTGTCACCAAAGATATCCAGGTCTTCGACGAGCTTGAAGGCCGACTCTGTTGCCTTCTCCGCGAGCTGGTCGGCCACCTTATCCTCCGTTCCTTCAGCGAACCCGCTGTCAATGATCTTCAGATCCACCGCTGGGTACAGGGACCGGACGATTGACAAGGCATGCCCAACTGCAATACACGCCGCGCTGTGGACACACACCCTAAAATTCGACCAGGCCGTCCTGCACCTTTCCACAAAAGGATCTGGCGGGAGCGGATTTTCATCAAGATCTCCAAACGGGGGCGGTGCCGGTTTTCCATCAATGAAATCAAGGACTGGTGTTATCCCTGCGATGATGGCATTCATTTCGGCGCGCACAGCCTTCAGTTCCAGCTTGTAAGACCAGTACTGCGTCTGCGAGTTCTCACGGACCACTGCGAAACACCGACATGACAACGAGGCTCACACAATAAAAAACAAGAGTTTTTGCAAAGATCACTTACGTGCAAGCTCATCAGTGGTTTTTATGTGCGCTTATCACACGTCATCCCTCTCCTTCTCCATGCGCTGGATGGCCTCCTCGGCCAGGAACAACCGCGTCGCTAGATCTGCAATAGCAACAATGACGTCATCATGACAAAGGTACAAACAAACAGACGTATCACAGATTTGTTGACGGGTATATGGTCTTACCATTCTTCTCCTCGGCAGCAGTGGCAAGCTGAGTACCGGTCTCACCGAGCTGTACCTGGGTGGCGGCAAGCTCCTCTCGGGCTATGTCGCGCTCAATGGCCAGATCCTTCTTCTCCGGCTGCACTTGGTACACCCGTGCTTGCAGCCTGTTCCGCTCTTCCTTGAGACCGATTATTTCGTCCTCATGCGCCTTCACCTCCGCAAGCAGTCGTGTCACGCCCCCAATAAAACATCCTTGGAGGTGGCAGGGCCACACACTTACAAACTTTTGTCATTTATACGTGTGCAAGGCATTGTGGAAATGATTCTATGAAAATATGTAATCAACTTTATTTTGTGTCAACCATCCTGGTGTTACATGGATTTATTGTACTCATTTTATTATGAAGTAAACAAACTACAACTACTACTATTCCTGGACGTCACTCCCTAGCCCAATAGACTCTTCATCTTCATCCAAATCTGCACATACCAGCAAACAAGCAAGGCAATGAGTATGTTTTTCCATACTCAGCAAGAGAGGTTAGCTCAGATTATTTAGATTGCTCCTGTTCACCATAGGACACAGTTTTAGTGATATGTGAGCATAGTATTAGTCAAACATTAGGTTTTTAATTAAGTCTCTGCAGAGAATTGTATGTTGAATCGTCATAATTTCCCCCAAGTTGGTAATACCCCATCTCTGAGAAACCATCACCAGGTTCCTTACTTGAGTGAGGCTTGCCCATCTCACCCTGATATCGGTCTTGCTGCATGTCGCGATTTCAGGAACCGGTTGCCTAAGGCTAAGTACTACCACATTGTTTTCCCAGAATTATGACGAGTATAACATGGTATATAGTTAGGGTTAGTTAGTAACGTTCTGGTATGCACAGCTTGCCTTGGTTGAGCTCTTCCTTGTACTCCTGAAGACCAGCACCTAACAGATTTGAATAAGTTTTGGTTAATTATGTGGTTACAGTGAAAGCCATTATCAATGTTCAGAGTCCATTATTTGGCTACTGCATACAGTTCAGATTAGCCCTCTGTATAACTATATTCTATACAGTTCAATATCAGTCACCATTGTCATTTGGGAACGGTTCAGTCAATTTGGGGTTTTACCTTGTTTGGTTCTTGGATATCTCCAACAACAACATCTAAAATACAAGACCCATTCGTCCTTTGGATAACGCTACAGGTAAAAGGTTCAATACCTATTCGGCATCTTCTCCAACAACAAGACCCAAAAGAGAATCCTTTCTGCAAATGGGTTTCCAGAAGAGAGGATACTCATATTTGGGTTGTGCCTCTCAGGCAACCCAAAATAGGTCTCCCGTATAGGTAGTCTGTTGGAGACTGATTTTATATCTCTTGCTACCCATTTTGGGTTTGAGTCTCCTTATTGGAGACGGTCTTATTAGTGCTTACATGTGTACTACTCTATGCCAGTTCAGAAGTATCTATCATGTTACAGAGTTCTAGCCAGCAGCAGTGACCCTAGCCGGCATGTACTGACTTACTGTTCTCATTAGTTAACATCTCATTTAAGTGCATAGAGAGGTCTTCTTGCATTCAGGTTCAGAGGACAAGTCAAGACTTGCATGCAGTCAGCAAATATGCATATGTGCCTCCATAGTCCAGAAGTAGTAGTAGTAGCAACTAGCAACTAGCTGCTAGCAATAGCAGATTATAGATTGCAGGTTTAAATTTATGGATCAGATTGCATATGGGAAGGCTTAGTGTCTATAGCAAGAGTTTCTAATACAAATCACTAGAACACAGGGAAAACTAAGGCATAGTAATTTTAAGAAAGCAATAGAAATCAGATTAACAGGGCGCACCTGACAAGCAACTTCCTCCCTTCAGTGCCTCTGATTTCTCTCAACTTTTCCCAACCTTACTATGAAAGTGTCTTGGTGTTTTGGTGTGGCTACTAGCAGGGTACAGAGGTGTATATATATATACGGGAACTCTTGACCCAGAGTTGGGTTAATTCTACCCGGGTTGAGTTACTAATGTTTATCCGCAGGTATACGTGGAGGCTAAGGAAGTATGTACGTGTCCAAGGTTTTCTTTTATTTTCTACATTCTTTTTTTTTTACTGCTGTAATACTTATCACTACTCTGGTACGTAGTTCTTTCCAGCACAAGTAATCATCAGAATATGTAATGTTCCATATAGTTCCCACCTAATCGTTGGGAAATTATAGACTTTAGCAAAAACAATTTTTTGTTATCATCATGGTGTGTCTTTAATTTTTTTCAGCTTTTATTGATTCTTACAGTCTTCCCTCCTTAATTAAATTTCGTCCTCGAAATTTCCATACCTTTAGTTTTGTAAGAGATTTGGGTATGATTTCTTCATATCTTCTTCCAATTCCCAAGTAGCCACATCCTCGGAGTGATTGCTCCATTTAATTTTTAGGAATCAAATCACCTTATGTCTTATTTTTCTCTCTTTTGTGTCAAGAATATGGGTTGGATATTCCTCATCAGTTAGATCTTCCTGTAATGATGTGGCTGGTATTTCAACATATTCCTTTGGTTCACGAACACATTTTCGAAGCACATGAAACACATTGTGGATTCCTTCTAGAGATTCTGGTAGTTTCAGCCTATATGCAACTTCTCCAATTTTCTCACAAATTGGGAATGGACCTATGTATCTTGGACTTAATTTCTTATTCATCCCAAATCTTTTTATCCCCTTCATGGGCGATACTTTTAGATATACTAGTCCTCCCACTTCAAACTCAAGCTTCCTTCTTTTGTTATCTGCATAACTTTTTTGTCTACTTTGTGCTGTCCTAAGTCGTTCTCTTATTACCCTTACCTTTTCTTCGGTTTCTTGTACAATCTCGGGTCCTAATATTCTCCTTTCTCCAACTTCATTCCAACAAATAGGCGATCGACATTTTTTTTTCCATATAGTGCCTCATATGGGGCCATTTTAATAATGGCCTGGTAGCTGTTATTATAAGCAAATTCTACTACAGGTAGGTATTCATCCCATGCTCCTTGAAACTCAATAGCACATGCTCTAAGCATATCCTCTATGATTTGATTAACTCTCTCCGTCTGGCCATCAGTCTGTGGATGTTATGCGGTACTAAAATCTAGGTTTGTCCCAAGTGCCTTGTGCAAGCCTTTCCAAAAATGCGAGACAAACCGAGGATCCCTATCTGATACAATTCTTGTTGGAACTCCATGCAAAGATACTATTTCTTGGATATACAGTTTGGCATATTTTTGTAGGGAAAAGGTTCTTTTGACGGGTAGGAAACGAGCAGATTTCGTTAATCTATCAACAATCACCCAAATCGAATCATTCCCACTAGGTGTATGTGGTAAACCAACACTGAAGTTCATACTAATCTCTTCCAATTTCCAAATGGGTATGGATAGTGGTTGCAGCAAACCGGCGGGCGTTTGGTGCTCAGCCTTTACTCGTTGGCAGATATCACATTCCGACACAAATCAGGCAATTTCACGTTTCATATTTCTCCACCAAAATGTTTCCTTAATGTCCTTATACATTTTTGTGCCTCCCAGGTGTATAGTGTATGGGGAAGAATGTGCTTCCTCTAAAATTTTCTCTTTCAGGGTGATATCGTTGGGGATGCATAATCTATTCCGGAACCGTAGGAGGCCCTCTTGATCAATCCTGAAGTCAGTCTGCTTCCCATTCTCTACATCTTTCCTTATGGTCTGCATACGTTTATCAGTTATTTGTTTTTGTAAAATTTCTTCTTGCAAGGTTGGCTTGATCTGAATGGCTTGAAGGGATATTTCTGGCACATGGCATTTTATCTCTACCTCTAGCTGTTCCAGATCTTTCAATAGGTCACTCTGCTCAGTCAGGAGTGTGGCCATGTTGCAAGCAGTTTTTCGGCTTAATGCATTGGCCACTATATTAGCCTTTCCTAGGTGGTAATTAATAATGACATCATAGTCCTTCACTAATTCTAGCCATCTTCTTTGTCTAAGGTTTAGCTCTTTTGTGTAAAGATATACTTTAGTCTCTTATGATCAGTGTATATTTCAGAGTGTACACCATAAAGATAATATCTCCATATTTTTAGTGCAAAGACTACTGCAGCCAATTCAAGATCATGGGTTGGGTAATTTTGTTCATGTACTTTTAGCTGACGCGATGCATAAGCAATCACCTTGCCATTTTGCATAAGTACGCACCCTAATCCTATCTTTGAAGCATCACAATATACAATGAAACCTTCTCCGGGTACAGGCAGTGTGAGTATTGGGGCTGTAATTAACCGATTTTTAAGTTCTTCGAAACTTTCCTCCCACTCTTTGGCCCATTCCCATTTAACCCCTTTTCTGGTTAAGCGGGTTAGTGGTGCAGCAATTTTACCAAAGTCCATTATAAACCTCCGATAGTAGCCAGACATTCCAAGGAAGCTACGTATTTCTGTGACTGTAGTAGGTCTTACCCAATCTGATACGGTTTTCACCTTTTCTGGATCCACAGATATTCCCTCACTAGATATAATATGTCCCAAGTATGACACATGGTCCATCCAAAAATCACATTTCTTCAGTTTAGCATATAATTTGTGTTCTCTTAAAATTTGAAGTACCTTCCTCAAATGATCCACATGTTCTTCTTGATTTTTAGAATATATCAAAACATCATCTATGAATACTACTACGAATTTATCCAAGTATGGTTTGAAGATTCGGTTCATTAGATCCATAAATGCAGCAGGTGCATTTTTCAACCCAAAAGGCATCACTAAATATTCATAGTGTCCATAGCGGGCGCTAAAAGCAGTTTTTGGTATATCACTACATTTTACTTTTACTTGATGATAACCAGATTGGAGGTCAATTTTAGAAAACACTTTGGATCCTTGCAACTGGTCAAATAAGTCATCTATACGTGGAAGTGGGTATTTATTCTTAATAGTTACTTTATTTAATTCTCTGTAATCAGTACATAATCTTAGACTTTTATCTTTCTTTTCAGTAAATAAAACCGGAGCTCCCCATGGAGATACACTAGGACGTATGAACCCTTTCTTCTCTAAGTCTTCTAGTCGTGCTTTCAATTCTTTTAGTTCAGCAGGTGCCATTCTGTATGGGGACTTATAAATCGATTTAGTTCCAGGAACCAGTTCAATGGCAAATTCTGTTTTTCTATCCGGTGGCAGTCCAGGTAGTTCAGCTGGGAAAACATCTGGATATTCACTAACGATTGGAATTTCTTTGATGTTTTTCTCCTTGGCAGAGATTTCAGCTATGGTTGTTTTGCCTAGTCTCTGGTTATTTCCTAAATACAGAACTTCACAGTGGTCGTTCAGTTTAAGCACTATAGTTTTCTTATCACAGTCAATACATGCTTTGTATTTTCCTAGCCAATCCATACCAAGGATGACATCAAAATCTTGCATATCTAATATGATAAGATCTTGAACTCTTCTCCATTTATGTTGATTGGGCATGATTTACAAATTAAGGTGGCAATATGGTTATCCAAAGGTGTCTGTACATATACTTGGTCTTTTAATAAGCTGTTAGTTATGGAATACTTTTTCACAAATTTGGTTGATATAAAGGAATGGGTAGCTCCTGAATCAAAAAGTACTAGACTAGGATAACCAAAAATGAGTAAGTTACCTGACACCACAGTGTTGGCTTCCTCTGCATTCTTCTTGGTTATATTAAACACTCCAATTGACAGCCGGCAGCTTCCCTTTGTTGTTCAGTTGACCTCCCCTATTATTATGGCGGCACCGGGCTTACCTCCGCAGTCGCCGCGCCGATGGCTGCGCCGCCTTCGTTCCAAACCTCTCGCTCAGGCTCGGGAACTTCAACTCCTGCCTGGCCAGCAGGACTTCCTGCCTGCCGACCAGGACTTCCTGTCTTCCCGGCGTCTATCGCCGAGCTGGGACCTTCTTCTACCAGAGGAGGGGGGGGGGGGGGGGGGGGGGGCACAAACCTTGGCGGGCAGCCCTCGAGGATAATGTCTCCCTATCCTCCAGATCGTCGTCTTCGCTCTCTGGCCTGTGGATATACTTTTGGCGCTAGCGGGGCGGGGACTCTCTGATGCTAATCCTGCTTTCACGGCAGGGCGGTGTCACCGACCTCTTCTTCTTCTTGGCAGCCGGTGCCTCGCGCATTGGCTCTTTGCCGCTGCGCAGGACGCGTCGATCAGGGCTCAGGGCAGCTTCCTATCCATCTGACGAGTTGCTCGGCATCCTCCTGCGCATTACTGCTGTGATCTTCGCCTCAGATCTCCCCCGCTTGTATCGGTCTTCACCGCCTGGCCACGTTCCGTCCGGAACCTCGGAAATATACACCTTCCGGTCCTGTCAAGCAAATCAGCGAACAGGTGTTATGCATACGGCAATCAATGATGAATGAGATAAGCTTATTCAACTACAATCACCTCTGGAGGTAGGTTCATCACACCGAAGGTCCTCTAGGGGTGCCTCCTCTCTCGTGTCTTCTTGATGGTGAAAAACTTCGCCACTTGTCGGTCGGTTTCTTCGTTGCTTAGCGGCTTGGGTGCTTCCTGTACGAAGTCCTCCTGTCGGTACTTGTATGCAGGATGCAACCTCTCTTTGCATGGCTGGATTCGGTGGTCGATGAAGTTTTGCGTGCACTTAGCCCCATCAATGTCAACACGAGCCAGAAGATCTAGAAGCTCCTCCACTTGCACCATTTCATCACTGCTCGGCTTCGCCGACCAGTTCGGATTTGTTTTCGCCTCAGTGTCAATATCCTCTGAAAACCCATGTTCTACATTCTCGGTATAGAACCACTTTGACTTCCACCCCTTGTTGTAGGTGCTAAGCAGGACTAGTTTATACTCCGCCGCCTTCCCATCCCGCAGCACAAGATAAGTTGCGCCCACAACCTTAGCGTCGACAAAAGATTTGAGGTGGAAGAAATAGCGAAAAAGGTTCAAGTGTGGCTCTATACCAAGATAGGCCTCACATAAGTTGATGAAGATCGCAAGATGCAGAATCGAGTTTGGGTTGAGATGGATGAGCGAAATCCCATAGCACAGGAGCAGCTTGCGAAAGAATGGATGCGCTAGAAGCCCAAATCCCCGATGATAAAAATCCTAAAAACGACTAGTTTGCCAGTGCGAGGATTTCAGAAGCACTCAGCTTCCACAAGGTGCCACCCGACCATCATTTCATTCGGCAGGATCTCGTCCATCACCATCTCCTCCAAGTCCTCCCAGGTACTGCTTGACGCCACCGACTCCTTGTTGTGGGCATTCATCTTGCGCGACTTCTTGGACGATGCCATTGCTTGGATCTGGATCTGGGGACTCGCTGCGCTCGCTCTACCTTCACGACAAGCTAGGACACTCAAGGTCAAGCATGGGCGGTGGCGACGGAAGCAGTGGCGGCGGTGACGGTGTGATTCTAGGTCGCTCAAGGAAGAAGATGAGAAGAATGCGCAACCGCTCAAGCGAAATGGAATGCGCCGTAGGCTAAGTGAGCTTTATATCGGTTCACCTCCGCCCTTTCATCTCTAGGGTTTCTAGGAAACCGTGCCGCACCATGCGCATTTGCTCCCGCAACCGCTGCGCCACGCGCATGCATTCGCACGCAGTTAATGCGCATCGCTCTGAATTCTCCGTGGACACCTTTACTGGGCCATCTTATGGGTCATCGTGTTTCCTTCGACTGGAAGATACAACGGGCGGCCCGGTTTCACATGTGTCTCTAATAATTGATGCACCTTAGTGATTTTTTGGCTGTTACTCTGTGGAAGATTTTTCTCTGATTTGGTGACATATTTTCAAGGCCTTTTCTTTGACCCTGCTACAAGGTTCATTCTTCATCTTCTAGCAGGCTCAGGGACTAAGTGTGTACACTTCACCTTGTGGTGAATTTACTGATTTCCTAGTCACTCGATTCTTCGGCAACACCGGGGACTGGTTGCTTTCTCAACTATGCTGGGGACTGCATATTTTCTTTGACCCTGCTACAAGATTCCTTCCTCATCTTCTAGCAGTCTCAGGGACTACATTGTGTACAATGCACCTCGTGGTGCACGTACTGTTTCTTCTTCATGGTGTTTCAACTTCGTTTAGTCTATCATTTAATGCCTCTGCTCTGCCCTGATGACCACGTCGTCAGAGCCATCGCAATTGACACTTAAGTGTGTATACTTCACCAGCCAAGATTTCTCAAATTTTTCTGTTGAGCACCTTACATCCTATTGATGAGCCTCACTTGGCTAAGTCCGAGATCTACTGGTCGGCAGCTTTCCTCGTAGGTTGGCACACCAGTTAAGTTGGTCGGCTACCATGTTCACCGCCTAAGTCACCAGTTAAACTAGTCGACTTTCATTTTCACCACTCGGATCATCAGTCAAGCTTATCGGCTTCATATCAAACTGCCCCAACTTGATCAAGACGACGTCACCAAGTGGATACAAGGCGCTCGAGGACTAGCTATGGGGGTCTGATCCTAGGTACCCATGGCGGACTACATGGATAGCGCCACAAGGGGCGGTCCTGCCCACAAGACAGAGGCTTGCGATGCATGGCACTGCCCGGTGCACGCTGCATGGCACCTCGGTGACATCCTAAAGATCATGTAGAATCTGTTAGGATATGTCGAATGTAATATTCCATGTATATCTTGTTCGTTACCTGATTAGACTTAGACCTGATCGGCATGTACCCTACCCCCCGGGCTATATAAGGCGGGTAGGCCCCCACCTCAAAACACATGCAATCATATACGATAGCCAATACAAACCGATAGGACACAGGATTAGGGTATTACGTCAAGCTGACGGTTGAAACATGTCTAAATCTTGTGTCTTGTCACCATCTCACTCCTGATCTCACTCACCTCTGCAACAAATCTACCATCGTAGGTATACCCCTCGGTGGACTGCCGCGCACATTTAGTTAATAGGTACTTGGAAGGCTAACATGGAAGTGGTAATCTAAGGGACATTTGAGATACTTAGTTGAAGAAATCAAAAGGGTTAATCTAGAGAGCAAGCAACACCCAAAAGAGAGCAAATTATTAGAGTTCAAGTGGTCACTCACCTTTGAAAGCTCTAGTTTGGTTTTGGTGAATTGATGAAACCCTAAGCGCTAACCTAATTTATCAAGTGATCATGACATAGGTAGCACATTCCAAGTAGTAAAGCAAATGAAGATCATGACATGATGATGGTGATGCCATGGTGATGATCAAGTGCTTGGACTTGAAAAAAAGAAAGAGAAAAACAAAAGGCTCAAGAGAAATGTATAAATGGTAGGAGCTATTTTATTTTGGTGATCAAGACACTTAGAGAGTGTGATCACATTTAGGTTTGATAGCCGTACTATTAAGATGGGTGAAACTCGTATCGAAATGTGGTTATTAAAGTGCCACTAGATGCTCTAACTCATTGCATATGCATTTAGGATCTAGTGGAGTGCTAACACCCTTGAAAATGTTTATGAAAATATGCTAACACATGTGCACAAGGTGATACACTTGGTGGTTGGCACATTTGAGCAAGGGTTAGGAACTTCACCGATGGATTGTCCACCCGTAGAGTGCGGACAGTCTGACGGTGCCACCGGCGCCCTAGACAGAAAAGATGGAGGTCACTATAAGTGACCGGACACTGGTCTCTGTAGGACCGGCGCATCCGATCAGTAGCAGCTGAAGAAGCACAGCATCGGTCATCGACCGGACACTGGCGCTGAAATGACCGGATGCTGGCTGGTTACGTCCGGTCACACTAATATGGTCATGCACAGAGGAGTCGCCGAGTGACTGGACGCTAGGTGTGTCCCGTCAAGCATGACCGGACACGTCCGGTCGTGAAAAAACATCTCTAGATGCTTACTAGAAACAACCGGACGCTGGGGTTCAGCGTCTGGTCACTTTGAGCTACAGTGTCTGGTCGACTGTTGACTGTTGAGATCGGGTGAACAGTATTCAAAGAGAGGGGACACGTGGCGTGTATCCCGTGACCAGACACTGAGGGTCAGCGTCCGGTCGATCTGACTAGAGTGTTCGGTCACCCTGAGCTGTGCCTAGCGAAGGGGTACAACGACTCTATTTCGTGGGGGCTTCTATTTAAGCCCCATGGCTAGCTCAAGCTCACTCTCTTGGCCATTTGCATTGATATAGCAACCTTGTGAGCTTAGCCAAAGTCCTCCCACTCATCTCCATCATTGATTCATCATCTTTGTGAGATTGGGAGAGAATCCAAGTGCATTGCTTGAGTGTTTGCATCTAGAGGCACTTGGTGTTCGTGTTTTGCTATGGGATTCACTTGTTACTCTTGGCGGTTGCTGCCACCTAGACAACTTAGAGCAGCGAGGATCGTCGAGCGGTGGGTGGTGATTGTCTCCGGCTCCGATCGTGGTGATTGTGAGGGGTTCTTGACCTTTCTCCGGCGGAGAGCCAAAAGGTACTCTAGTGGATTGCTCGTGGCTTGTGTGGTCCTCAACTTGTGTTGGTTGTGCGGCACCCTATTGAGGGTTTGGCATGTGATGCCAATTAGCTCGTAAACCTCCAAGTGAGTGAATCGCCACAACAAGGAGTAGCTTGTCGGCAAGCAAGTGAACCTCGGTAAAAAATTATTGTGTTCATCATTTGATTCCGAGGTGATTGGTCTTCATTGGCATTCATTCATGTGATTGATTGGCTCCTTCTTTGACATGGCGGTATAAACAAATTGCTCACTCTCTTTACATTACCTCAAACTAGTTGTCAAGCTCTTTAGTGTAGCTAGTTGTGAGAGATTGTTAGTTTGGTTAGTGTGGCTCTTTAGTTAGCTTTTGAGAGCACACTAACTTAGTATAGTGTCATAGCTATTGTGTGGATAGAAACTACATAAACTAGAATTGTGGTAGGTGGCTTGCATTTTTAGTAGGCTAGCGCAACACTTGCTTCGCCTCATAATTGTCTAACCGGTTTGTTAAGTGTTGTTGTAGAATTTTTAATAGTGTAGTGAGACTAATTTTGTTAGGTTCACAAAAATACCATCTACTTGTTAGTACAGTTAGATTGCAGTTAGCTATGATAAGGATTGGGTCATAAATTCAAAACTAGAGAGCTAATATTATGTAGGTTAATATTTGTAGGAATATTTGTGGAAGATTGGTGATAGCTATAGATATAAGAATTTTACACTAGGCTTGCTAGATTGGTAGGTACTTGCTGTAAAATTTGTAGCCCTAGGGTAGGTTGATAAGTAGAGTAGCTATTAGCCTTGCTTTATTGTATATAGCGTAAATTAGCATTAGGAGTAAGGATAGCTATAGTTTCTATAATGATAAATGCCATACTTCATACTTGTGTTGATAACAATAAATAAATAACTTAATACCGTGGTCAGTAGCACTAGCATAGTAGTTAGACAAAGATATCTTATTTTAAGAGCTGCTGTTGCTAGATTACTAAGTATTGCATCATCACTTCATGCATATAGATCATGAGCTAGTAGAAGTCGTGCCCATTGACAAACAGGAGTGCGATGAGGTCATCGAGGAGTTCGAGGAGGAGCTCCTCATGCAGGAAGGAGCCCTGGAGCCATTTGGTGCTGACCCTACTGACCCATCGCCTGCCCAAGGCAAGCCCCGGTGCATAACCCCTATTTTTAATGATCATTGAATATATATATGTGATATGCATTTAAGTTATAGGCATTTTATGGAAACTACCTACATAGATATATCTACCCATGAGTCCTACTAGTACAGGTAGAGTAGCTGCTATGCTTAGGATATCAGTAGCATGAGTAACCTGCCGTTACTTACAAATAGGTGATAAAATATGATCACTCATGATTAAATAGTGGAAAGGAAAATGGTAACCGGGCAGAGATATGGTTTGGGTACTGGTGTGTGTAAGGGGTTGTGTTCTATGGCCAACAGGGCATGACTTGGTTACACTTTTTCCCTATCCGTGTTGATTAAGGACCGGTCATTTCAATGGATGCTAGGCAAGTCACAGATCTGTTGTCCCAAGCGCATACTTGGGTATAGGCACATGGAAGACTTGTTGCTCTCTTGTCATGGATATGGCTCTTTTCGAACCGACTGATTGGAGCCGAAGATGGTAGAGGTCCTAGCACCACACCGAGTCTGAGACTCAGGAGTGGGGGCTTGGAGTCCAAGTTTGGATTGGGACCTAGGACACCTAGGATAGGAGAGTGATGGGTTAGTCCTATTTGTGCCTGGGGTACAAGCGGGGCGTGTGTTTTTAGGGCACTCAGCTAGGGCACATTGGTTCGTGAATCGCCACCTGAGTCGGTACGACTTGTCTTAACTCTAGCATCGTAGTAAGAACTGAAAGATGGAAGGTGATGAAATGGAACTGATTGCACAACTTTTGGTTGAAAGTAGAATAAGTGCTTATATGGACTGCATAGATAATAACTTAACACGACCAATAATAACAACCTAAATAAGGACTCACTATTAGTATTGCTTTCTGCTAAAAATAAACCAGCAAGCCATAAAGTTTCTCCTATTCCTTAGAGTCAGGAAATTATTCCCACTAGTTGGGTAAGTCTTGCGAGTACATTGTGTACTAAGGATTTATTTACCCCTATTGCAGGTGATGCATGAGATGTACCTTGTGTGGAGGATGCTTCTGGTGGGCTTAGACGAATCCTTGTCCCTATCGCTAGATGTTTATTTTTAAATTCCATTGTTTATCATTCTGCACTCTGATATTTGGTATTGTAATAATGTACTTTTTAAGAAACTCTGGTGTATGAAATGGACTAGTATTGTAACTCGTTCTCATTATTAGATCCTTGGAAAAAATGTGGATCTTTTGGGTTCTCCCTTGGGGTGTGCCTGACGGATACCGCCCGTCGTAGCTTGCTTTCAGGGTGCTTAGTGTCTGGTGGAAGACGAGCATCTCCGTAAGTATGCTATTCCGGGTGATTCTGCCATAGTAACCTTCTCGAGCAGTTAGGCATTCGACTCCTCCACCCCAAGCACCTGCCCTCGGAGCACGAGCACTTCTCGATCAGCCTTCGACCAGGCCTTCCGCACCGTCTCCAAAGCCTCCAAGGACTTTTGGAGCGCCACCTCGGTCTCTGCCAGGTGGACCTTCGCTGCGTCGAGTCCTTGCTCGACAGCAGTCACCTATTCCACCATGAGTAGTTCTACCACCTGTGCTCCTGTTGCCTCGGCCGCCTGGTCTTAGGACTCATAGTGGGCAGATTCTAGCTAGCGCTCAAGCTCATCGACCCGCCGCGACATCGTGGCATCCCACTCCATCCGACCGTGTTCCTCCCGAAGGAAATGGGACTTGCGGATTGACTTTGCCTCTAACTCCTGTAAAGCGAGAAGCAAGCATGCTAAGACAACCAGTGGAAGACCAAGGAGTTGAGGACAAAACACAAAAAACACAGAAGACTTACCTCAGTGATGCATGGCAGGTTGACTGAGACTGCCTAATGGACAAGCTCAACCCGCTCCAAGGCCTCCTTGAGTCTCGCCTTGGTTTGGGCGAGATTGGGCTCCATCGATGGTCCTCTCTCCTCTAGGAAGTGCTAGAGTGCCACCTCCTCCTCATCGTGAAGGATGGACCGAGCTTTCCTCGAGTCACTAGGGTAGGGTCACACCAGCTTGTGGGTCACCCCCAACCCGCTAGAAGATCCAGCCAACGCAACATCATGCGACGACTGGACCACCGCTAGCTCCTGCAACGGTGGGATGGCCGGCGACTCCACCCTAGTGCCCGCCTCGCTAGAGCAGGGGATCTCCATTATCTTGACTCCATGGCCCATCGATGGATGTTCTACCTCTGGCCTGGCCATGTCTTCTCCTGCCCCTCTAGCTTCGACTAGGAGGGCGAGCCGTGTGTTCCTCCACCGAGCGAGGTAGGGAGCCTAGTCTCCCTCCTCTTTTCCACCATGGCTATTGGGGGAGGGATCGCAAGGGTCACCTCTGACCCAACCTCCACCATCGCCATAGGGATCGCCACCATCATCGCCACCGCCGTCATCAAACTCATGACCGGCCAGGAGGGTGCAACCCCTAGAAGGGAAGGTCACACCACCGCCAGTCTGGTTTCCCCACTGCTCATTGCAACTCACTGCAGGCTAGGCCTCCACTCCTCCCGCATGGGAGGTAGGGCAATGTCTAGTCCTGTTAGTCCCTGGCCGATGTCAACAAAGGATAGGTCAATCACGCTCAAAGAACTCAACTGTGAGATCAAAAGTAACATAGGTACATACCTAGATGAAAGGGGTAGGGCCCTGAAGCCTTGACCCACTGGCAACGAGCCTATTGGACAAGGACTGCTCACCAGTCACAACCCATGCCCCCTCACATCGACCGAGGGAGGAGCTAACTCGGCCGGTTCTCGATTAGCCCATGAGTCACCATGACCACTGGCTCATGGCGCACCCACTGGGGCAACTGATGGGGCATCTCCCCATTGTGGGTCACGCACATGCACCAACCCCAAAGACGTGAGGGTATGAGTGCGCTCCTCCAACCGGCTAGCATGCCCTACCACACTCGAAGCAAGGAGGGGCGAAGGCAACGATGCCTCCGAAGGGTGCAGCACCCACGCCCGCTTCACCTCTCGCTCAACGATGGCGTCCAAACTCACAGCGTGCTTCCTTGTCGTGGGAACATCGCCACGCCTCTCCGTATCCCACCCACCACCGATGGATGTAGCCATAGGCGCACAATGCTCCACTGAGGTTGTAATGATGCCCTAACCTCTATCATCCTCGGAGGCACTCACGTCGTCACCCATCTCCATGGGCTCCTTCGACTTGAGCTCCGCCTCCATGTCACTCTAGTTTTTGCTGGCCCACACCTGCCGAGCGATCTCCTTCTCCTTATGCCTCCTCTAGGCCTTCTCAGCTCTCTTCTTCTTTTTGGCAACCACTGCCTCTTTCAGAGTGGTTTGTCGAGTTGCGCCCTATGGCCCCCTTAGAAGATGCAGCCGGTGAGTCCCTACGAAAGGGACGACTCGAAGTTAAAACAAAGGAGAAGCAAGAGAAAAAAGGTCATGGAATAAGAGGAGGGGAGCGTACTAGATTAGACAGCTTCGCGACGTGAAAAGGTCTAGGCTTTCCTTCAAGGGACTCCTTATCCCTTAGTTGCAGCACCCGGTCGAGCTAACTCTAGACTTCATCCTTCGCCAACTCCTCCGGTGATGCGTGGTTAGGATCCATTGGGCTGGAGTAGTTCCACATCAGCTACCTCCTCTCCTCACAGTCGAGGCCATGCTACACTAGCTTCTAGAGCTCTACCTCGATGACCTCTAGCTTGTTCTATTGACTGGAGGGCCCCCATGACTAGCTCTCTTGCCTCTCTGGCCTTCTTCTGGTGAATGGCGGGAACAACGCCTCCACTGGGTTCCTGATGTAGAACTACTCCCCATGCCACACCAGATTGGAGTCATAAGGGGAGTACACGGGGTAGGAGCCCGATGGCCTTGGCTTGTTCTGCAAGGTGAAGCCTCCAACCGATGAAGCCTCCAACCAGCGTGGTTCTAGGTGGCTTCCCCTCCAACAAGGCTCGCCCGATGAAGATCCACCTGAATAGATCCACGTGCGGCTCCATCTCAAGGAAGGCCTTGCAGACAGTGATGAAACTAGTAATGTGCAACACCCCAATCGGATTGAGGTGCTGCAGCTCTAGGCCCCACTCATTGAGGAGCCCATGCAAGAACCAATGTGTGGGATATCGTAGCCCGCACTCATGGAAGGCAAGGAAGGAGACAACCTCGTTGGCCTAAGGTAGCAGAACAACTTCCCCCAGCACAGGAGCCCTCCAGTGCGCCACCTCCTTTGGCAGAAGCAGCCCCTTCTCGGCAAAGGCGGCTAGCACTGCCTCATCTATGTTGGATGGCCTCTAGTTCGACATCGCGCTCTGGACTCACAAATGGATCTATGAGTTCTCCTCTCCCTCGCTTTACCCACTCTCTCTAAGAAACTGTCGTGGCACATGAACATGCTTGGCAAGATTGAAGGAGGAGAAGAGGCAGTAGATGGAGAAAGGCGAAGGAATGGGACGAAAACCCTCTCCCTTTCCCTATTTAAATGCAAATAGGCATGTGATGGGACGTGTCTTGACTGATGGGATGCCTCCTGCCCAATGAAACATCACCCGGTTAAAGCAGGACATCGCCTAGGTTGGGCCCACCACTACCACAACCTAGACACTAGAAACAAGGCGCAACCATATGCAAATGACCCTCCGCCTTCCTAGGCAGGGTTTTGGAAGCGCCCACCAATAGGATCTCCGTTGAGGAGAGACCAACTAGCTACTTGAGTCGATCAGACGGCTTAGGTGACTATTGAGAGACAAGTAAGGGGTAGTGGGATGCCCCATATGGGCTACACCGACTCCGTCATGAATGACGGACATAGATCCCATTCAGACATATCCGATAAGAGCTCCTCAAACCCATCACTTGAGTCATCAAGGTAACTTTACCAAACCATCTTTCTTTATTTTCTGATGCATGATCATTCATTCATCCATTCTCATACACGCATTCACACATTCATTCATACAATCATTCATTCATACATCCAAAGCATCGCATATGCAATTAATGCATCACAACACTTCATGTTGCATCATGAGGTGGTAGTTGCCTCATTCAACATGAGCAACGACCGACCAGGGTTCGAAGGTGGCCCGTAAAGGGCTCAAGGCCACCTTACATCAAATAGAGCTAGGGGAGAAAATGCAGATGAGCCCCAGCAGCCCTCGCTCGGTATGCTCAGAAGCAGATGGGGTCAACTCGACCTTCTCGTTCGATCCTAACCTCGAGCCATGCCTATAGAATCTCCATCGAGGGGAGGCCAGCAGGCCACTTGAGTCAGTCTTTGGAATGACTCGAGCATCTGCCAGGAGGCAGGTTAAGGAGCAGTGGAATGCCACATAAGGGCTATGCCAACCCCGTTACGAACAATGAACCTGGATTCTGCTTGAACACACCGGTTAGTGAGCTCATCGAGTGTGTCACTCGAGCCATCGAGGCAAGCGACCTTATCTTAGCCCCTCCAGTTGTGGAAACCATGGATAGGGTAACACATGGAACTAGACCAACCCCTATCGAACCCAACAGGGCTTTGGGGCTTAGGTCACCCGACGCCGACTCCGGAAATCAACCAACCGCGTAGGTCGTGGGTGGGCCAAACATGGGTGAACACTCCGGATGGTAGAAACACAGGAGTCTATGGCCCCAAGAAAGAGTACCAAGATACTCAACCTCCGACCGACTCACCAGTCGGACGTAGGCTCGGGGGCTACACCCACCGGGTGCGCTCACGTGCACCCGCTGGCAAGTCAAAAAATCCCCTAGATGATTATACCTAAATCGCCCGAGGGCTCGGGGGCTACACCCACCAGGTGCGCTCGCGCGCACTCACTAGCAAAACAAAAAATCCCCTAGATGATTCTACCCGAATCGCTCGGGGGCTCGGGGGCTCCTGTCGGGTTCATAAACCTGGGGTCCCTAATGGGTCTGCTTCCCATCAAAAGTGTGGCCTAGCAGATGTCATTACAAATGATGCACAACTCCTAGGCTAGTCCAGATACCTAATGATAGGCTAGAAGAGCGATCCAGTCTCTGACCGGAAGGCTTGGATAAGGAGGGGACAACGCTCGCTTCCGACTCTGACCTGCTTCTCTAACCAGAAGGCCTATTGTGGAGGGGAAGATGCCTGCTTCTGACTCCAACCCACTTTTTTGATCGGAAGGCCTATCGTGGAGGGGATGATGCTTGCTTCTGACTCCAACCCGCTTCTTCGACTAGGAATACACCGAACCTCTACTTATAGCTCTTCTCCGACCGACGCGGGTGGAGCCAACTGGGAACGACCGACTGGGGACGCCCGCTCGGTGAGGACCTAAGAAGCAAGCAGAGTAGATAAGGCAAGGCACTCAAGTCAACCGTAATATCGAGGACCGTACCCTACACACCTGCAGTATAGTACTGTCAGGCCATGCCAGAAGGGTACTTTGTCGCATTCCAAACATGTTAGAACACAAATAGTGTTGTAGGCGCCGACATTTGTCCTACAGTGTTGTAGGCGCTGACATTTGCCATACCAAAAGAACACGATGGAGTCTGCCACATGCATCTAGGCATCAATAGTATTGTGGGCGCCGACAAACTATCTTGTTGTCAACATAGAAATTTCGTCCCATGTTGAGGGCACATGAGCAAGCCAAAAGTGTTTGCTCAATGGAGCTAGAAATCCGCCTAGCTTCAGCGCAGGGGTGGTCGATCCTCCGCACTCCTCCTGAGACATACCAGCCAATTTGACCCTGTAATTGATACGGAGAGAAAGTTTATCAGTAATTTAGGGCGGAACGTGCTGGTATTGCCAGACAGTCCTGAATGTGTGGCTTTGAGAGCCGATATGAAAGGAGATCGACTAAATAGTCAATTCTGGAATATTCATAAGAATAAAGCAGTTAAAGATCATGGGGTTGTGTAAAAAGAATCGGTTATCGTTCAGGATGAATATCATTATATAGACAAATATCGGTCAATGGCAAAAGGATGTCAACAATGATTAATTTATGCTAAGCCAATGACTGCAAGTAACCGAACCCCTTTTATATAAAAGAAACAGCTCATCACCATTCAATCATTTAATAAAGATAAATCTAATGAACATATTAGATCTCATCTATCGCTATGACCAGTGGGGCATGAGGCACAATCATGCAGGCCATAAAAACAACAATAGACTCGACGACCCTAACTTATCACTGATATTAGTGGGGCATGAGGTAGAATCATGCAGGCCATAATACAATAATATGATCATGGGGCCAACACATCTTTCAACCTATCCCTACTTCAACGATCTCGTGATGTGAACTGTTCGTGAAAGCGCTTGATATTGGCTAAAACAACCGATTCAGGCATAGCGCACAGTCAAGGTCATGCCCTCTCAGGAACAGATCTACCAAATAACGATCCCTACTCCATGGTGCTAACAGTAGGGTGTGAGGCAGAAACACATAAGCCATGATAATGGGCCATGGAATAGTTTTCGCTAGCCAATAGATCTACTCAAGATCAGACATATCTTAACCGCACGCTATGCACGATCAAGATTGATATAAAACAGCCGATAAAACATAACTCATCATTTAAAGTGCATATTAGATCAGTTTAGATTAACAAACGATGGGTTAAACAAGATATAAGGCCGATCTAGATCAATCCCAATCGGGCGAAGTGATATTGCTGTAATTAAATAGATAATAGAAGCAATAAGCAATATCGGTAACTTAATGAATGTATCCAAAGGAACACCACCCTTAGATAGAGCCGATAACTTGACCTTAATCTAGTTAGAGTAGTGGAGGTCGACCGGATCGATGCAGCCTGACTTGAACTAGATAAGAATCGATAACTAACTTATACCAGAGTCGTAGTGGAGGTCGACCAGATCAATGCAGCCGTACGAATAGAGGTATAAGCCATGACAGTACTTACAGACATGTAGTGGAGGTCGACCAGATCGATGCCACCATACTTGCTGAAGAACTCTTCGAGATCTACTCTACTCCTACTCCTAAGGGGTGGCCGGAGCCAAAAAAAGTAAATAACTTGTATTGGATTGATTGTGTGTCTTTTACAATAGCTGGGGGTTTGATATTTATACCCGGGACCTATGCATGGCTCCTATCTAAGCATGACTCATCACAATCTTTGGCCCTAGAGAAAACATTCCTAATTTAAGATAACTTGGACTCTAATCTTTCCCTTTTTGTAGAGTCCAACATACCTCGTCCCAGCGCCGATCGTAGCCTTTGCCGTTATCTATTGGCGCTATCTGAGGAAAGTCGATTCTAGTGTTGCATTCGAATCAGCTGATACCGACCTGCTTGCAATTGATTCCATGATGACATGATCTTGGGGGCCTTCGAGTCCCTGTGATTCTTCTTCCCAAATTCTGGTGTAAACACATGCCCCCCAATTTTAGGATAAAAGTAATTTTATTCCAAAATTATCACGTTTGTACCCCCAATAGGTCCGCAGTCACGGGTAGAGGATCTTGATCGGGGGTCTACTGTTTGTCGTCGTCTATGTCAGCTCATGAGCCCATGCTTCAAAACTTTTACAAGAGCATCATTGCTTCATGGGTACTTGGATTTATCCTTCCAGGTCGGCTATAAAATGTCTATCTGACCCTGGCGAGAGCAATTCAACAATTCAGCTATGTTTCTCTTCCATATGCCCCTCGAGTGCTTCTAACTCCATTGGATCCTCCATGGTCTATCTTTTTGCTACGAAGATCTTGAGCGGTTAGAAGAATTCTTGTGCATAGGGTGATTGTGTCGCTCATCTTAGCACCTTGTCAAGCAAGAGAATCAGCTACTGCGGTTAGAAGAATTCTTGTGATATCGCTTGGGTCTTCTCTTCATGCTCATAGAGTTGTTCTATTGTTTGCAAGGGATAAAATGTGTGGACACTTTTCTCTTGTTTGCTTAATCAAATGCCCATTGGGAAAGCTACAAGCTTCTTTCCCATAGTTTCCCAGTCACCAAGAAATTAGTTGGGCATCTGTTAGGTAGGCAACTTTTCCCCTTCTCTGACATAATTTTATGAATGGGCCAATGTGACCCGGTTCAGGATGACCTTCGGCCCTATGGGGATTTCAAACTCCCTTCAATCAAAAGAAACCTTGGTAGGTTGATTGCTGGTCAATGTAAATCTTTTGTATCCATCCCACGATATTTTGTAACTTGGGGAAGCAATAAGTTTGAATCTATTATCTCTTCATTATCCATCCCCTGAATTTTTGGAGCATTGATCCGTTTCCATATCTGATTTCAATTTTACACCCCCGGCGAAATCCATCTCCTCGCCTTCCCGGGCTATATATACGGGCCATGGCTGGGGGTTGAAAAACAACTCGCTTCGTCTCAAACCTTCTGTGTCCTTAGTATAGTTCCTGCTTTTCCGTAGGTTTGAGATCATGGAGAATAGCAAGAGGTCTACTAAGGAGGCCCTCAATGGATCTGCATCATCACATCAACGCCTTCATCATCAGGAGGGTACAACTCGTGATGCCTCCACTGCCTTGGGGAATAGGGTTGACTTCATTCAGCCTTCAGGCTTCTCTCCATCAATAGCTCATTGCTAGCTCCCTTGTTATTAGAGGAGGCAGATTGACAATGATGATCTGCTTGCCTCCATTGATCGGCATGGCCAGGGTCTCGCTGAATGTCTCTCCCTCATAGAATTGGCTCTAGCCATGGTTCAATGCCGATCGCCTCCTGAGGCCGATTCGGTGGAGGATAGGTTAGCCAAGGCTAAGGCCAGAATCATGGGTGAGATATCTATGATAACCTTTGCTTCCTTTCAATTTCATCTTCAAGATTCTAATCATCTTCCTTTTGAATCTTTTTAGATTTGTTGGCTCAACTGAAAAGCCTTCGATTGACTGTGGAGTATGCGGCGGGATTCGTCAACGCCAGGGGCACCGTCCCGGTGGTTCACTTGCACGACATCCTAAACCATGTTAGGGAGGTCGCTTTGCATGGCGTTCGCCATGGTGCTGCCATGGCGTTGGCATTTGTGCAAGCCTATTCTGGCCATGAACTTCGATTCCTTTCCCATGGTTTTCTAGCCGTGGCGCACCCTGGGGATTATGAGCGCCTAGTCGAGGATTTCTTCAGCGCTGCTAACTCCGTAGCCTTTATTTCCCAGACCGATGATATAGTAGCCAAAGTGTTTTCCAGCCCATAGTTTGTATTAGCAAACAATTTCTCCGTCTTGAGTGATTTTTCTTTTGTTTCATACTTCATACTATATGCATCACTTTGTCTATGTTTGCTTCGCTCCTATAAGTGATACACATCATACCGGCTTCTACCCCTTTGGGTTTATTTCATGCTAGAGGCGATACCCTTCTAGTATCAGCTATTAGAGCCGATGATCGAGTAAATTGGTTGCCAAGTATTAATCCAAACGCTAGGGTAATATTTCGTTAAATATTTCCCATTTGATTGCTCTGCCAAATTCTTCTTCTCCTTTTAGTGTTTCCAAAACATAAGCATTACCAGGCGCACAACGTTTGATCTGATAAGGTCTTTCCCAATTAGGTGACCACTTGCCAAACTTGTTGTCCATTGACCCGATCGGCAACTTTACTTTTCAGACCAAATCTCCTTCATAAAATTGCTTATTTTGGACTCTCTTATTATAATATTTTGCAACCCTTAGTTTATTAGCTTCAATATTTTCAAGAGCACGCAACCGAAGGCAACTTAAATCCTCTAAGTCATCTATCACAAGATCCTTGTAGACTTCGGTCGTCAAATCATTCTGCAACATAACATGCCTCGATCCAGTTTGAACTTCCCAAGGAAGGACTACATTATGGCTATATACAAGTTCATAAGGTGACCATATCAGCTCTTTTGCTCTTGGCCATCAAGGTAATCCATCCCCAGCCCTCTCCAGAGTCTTGTCTCCCTTTTCCATTTTTGAAGATTAGGCCCTAAAGGTGAAACAGGCTCAGAGGAGTCTCTTTGATCATGAAACTCTTTTGGCCAAGGGGAACCTAAATAGGCAAGAGGCTAAAGAACTGTCATAGTTGATTGATCACCTTTGTTCTGGCTGAAGAGCCAATTTTGAAAATAGCCGATTCTAGACTCCCAGGTCTTAATCCTATTTAGGTCTACAAACACGACCTTTATTAAGAGAGCCCTTCGATCTTCTATCCTTAGTCATACTGGTGCCATACTCTCTTTGGTATTAGCGACATGATGCTTCGCCTCCTATTAATTGTGGTTGCCTTTTGCACAACTCGAGGCATCCACCCCTTTGTCCTGTGGCTTCAAATATCGCCCGAGGGCTCCGACCTTGAAAACATCCGCACTTGCAACCGTTCCTGTTTCTTTGCTTTTCTCTACCCTCGTAGAAATCTATAGCGGCCTTCCTCTCTTCTTGTAGATTCAATCAATTTCATGGCTGGCGAGGAGAACCGCGGCAATCGCCCAATGGAGGAGGTCCTGGAGGAGAACACGTCGATGAACCAGCGCCTCCGATGCATGAGGTGAGATCAACATCTTCTGCTTATGGTGATGAACTGTTCTAACTTGCCTATAGGTTCATCATGAATGACAGTCTTCGTCCCCTCCCTAGGGCCAGCAAGCCCTCTAATGCTGCATCTTCCATGCCGGCATCATCATCGGATTCTTCCAACTTGTATAACGGTGATGATGCCCGGCGCTCCTTCCGAGAATGGAGGGCGACTGAGTACCGCTATTCCAAGGCGATTTGGAAAAATGGTCAGCTTGAGATCTATCTTGGAGTCTTCCAAGTGGCTCTTAATGTGGCCGAGGAGGAGGCCAATGCCATTCGAGCATGGCTGGCTAAGTATGATGCCACGGTGGCAGGTAAGATGAGTTCCATGAATGCTTCTATTCTGGTTTCCACTATTTTTATCTTGATAGTTCTTCTGTTCTCTGCGATCACCAGCCCTAACGGTGCAGTCAGAGTCTCTCCAACTGGCGGCGAACATGGCCATGGACACCGTCAATGCTTAGGGCTCCCTCATCAATGCTTGCCTCCACAACATCCTGGCCCGTGTTCAGGAGATTGCCCTTCATGGCGTTCGTCATGGCACGGTGGTGGCGCTAACCGCAGCGCAAGTCTAGACCGGGTATGACCTCCACACCATGGAGACTGGTTTTTCAATGGGCAATGGCCCTGAGGAACATGAGGACCTGCTCGAAAAATTTGTCATTACCGCGGAGGCCGTCATGGACATTACATCCACTCAAGATGTAGTGAACAAGGTCTTTGATTAGTTTGTACTTAGGATAAACCAACGAACAAAGACTCATGTTCTTTCATGAATGTGTTTTAGTCCAATGCCCTTGTGTATGACTATTTTTGTTTTTATTTCTTGCTCTGGAGGCGATACGTATCGTATCGACTTTTATGTCTTTGAAGATTTTCTTATTTTTTGAACTAGAGGCGATACTTTTTTGGTACTGGCTATTAAAGCCGATGACTAAACGAATCAGCTATCAAGTGTTGATCAGATGCTAGGATAACATCCCCTTAAATATTTTGCTGCAAAACATTTTCATATCAAAGGTTAAATGATTGATCAACCCAGGTCAAGCATCCCATTAAGCGAAATAGAACTCCTTTAAGAAATCTATCAACTCTGAATCACACTTACGATCCCATTTAGTGTTCATACATGTCAGCCTAAATCCATGCTCAGAACCAATGCTTATTTCCCTTAATCCAACATCCAACGAAAAGCCATGACTATTGATTAAAACAAACTTTCAGAGCCGATTGCTTGCATCAGCTGTTGGCTTTCATTGCTGATTTTAATGAAGCCTCCTTCACATAACTTGCTAGAAAATCATTCAAAGTCTCCTAGTTCCTAGAAGACTGGATCGGCTATTGCGATGCTCACAGATTCATCAGTGCAAACCAGCTTGACATCATCTCTATGCCATTGAATCAAACACTGATACATGGTCGATGGTACACAACAGTTCGCATGAATCCAATCACGACCAAGGAGCAAATTGTATGACCCTTTTCCATCAATGACGAAGAATGTGGTGAGCAGAGTCTTACTCCCGATTGTTAGCTCGACGTTTATTGTCCCCTAGGGTCTTAGACGCATTACCTCCAAAATCCTTAAGCATCGTGTCAGTCTCCATCAGATCTCCTGGTCCCTTGCCAAGTTTACAAAAAGTGGTGTAAGGCATGGGATTGACAGAAGCGCTTCTATCCACCAACATCTTGTCCATCGGCTTCCCATCAACAAAACCTTTCATATATGAAGCCTTTAGGTGCCGATGCTTGACTGGTTTATCAAATATTGCTTGTTGTACAACCGTCAACTTGGCAACTATCTCCTCATACTCCGATTCATCGAAATCCGAATAAACTTCTTGATCCGTCGGAGCTCTAATTCTAATGGCAACAGAAAAGCTATTTGAATATTAGCCTGATGGTTGCTTTTCTATCGGCTGTTTGCTTAGCACGCCATATTTGAGGTTTGTCGGATGCCTGAGCCTATTCCAACTCTCTATTCCGTAGGCATTGCACCCTTCTCTTCTGGCATCTTGTCAAACCTCCTTGGGCACCATTGGCCTTCTTGCCAAACATATTTTCTCTCATTGCCTTCTTCTTCATAATCAGCCCAGTCCTGGTCAACAACTCTTTTTCCCAGCCGATTATGAACACTTCCATTTTTAAGCATCGATCCATGTTATTATGATGATATGCATCTTGAGCATGGATAGACCTGGCGGTTGGTTTGAGATTGTCCTAAACTCACAATATTGATTGTTGCATTTCTGGATAGTCATGTCTGGTAGGCAACTTCAAACCTTCATTCCTAGCAATGTCTGAAGAAAGGACAATTCCAATGTGATCCGGCTTGTTTCCTTTCATACCTCTCTTTTTCCAGTTGACGCCGGTATTCTTGATCCTTTAACCAACGCTAATAATCATTTTCCTTCTGTCACTGCCACTTGTTCAGCAGGATCCAAGATGTAACTCATGGCTTTGTCGCCCCATCTTTTGATGTTTCTCCCTGCTCATATCGACACTTTTGCTTATTGCGACGTCTTTTAATTTCTCTGTATTCATCGGCTGATATTTGCATCTCGGGGTCAACTGTTCTAGCTTCTCTTGATTTGGTTGATGTTAGGACCTTAGTCTTTCCTTTGAGCAGCCTAGCATCAATCATGTTTTGATCTCCTAGGAAAGGATTATCATCAACTTTCATTTTTTGAGGCGTATCAAATTTGAGCCTCTCTTGCTGAATAGCCCTCTGTATATGCTGCCGAAAGATTCTGTATTATTAGTGGAATGAGAAGTTGCATTATGGAACTTGCAGAACTTCTTATTCTTCAATTGATCAGGGGGCAACATAACATGATTATCGGGAAACTTGATCTATCCCTTCTCAAGCAAGAAATCGAAGAGCTTGTCTGATTTTGTGACATCAAAGTCATAGCTCTCCTCGACTCCTCTTCCCCAAGGAATTTGGCACCATTACTATCTTTTTGCCCCAATTCTATTTAGCCGCAGCAACCTCTTCCTCTTCATCTTCATAGCTGTCATCGACTAAGTATGGATTATAAGCTTCAACCATTGTAGTACTCTTCTAGAATCAACTGTCCCTGCACATGCTCTAGAATTGGCTATTGAGTGATGCCACTCGTTGAGCCAATTAACCCAAGTTGTTAAATTCTTATCCCAGCAGCTTTTCTTTCCACATTGGCAACATTCCTTGAATAGCTAAAGCAGCTAGCTAATCATCAGCCAAGTTTAATGAGAAGCACAAGTTCCTAGTCTCTTAGAACCTCTAAAAAACTCAGTGCCCTGATTTATTAGTCTTCTGCCTTATAGTTGTTAGATCAGTAATCTTCTTTTCTCTAGTCCTAGTGTAAAAATATGTATGAAATTTCTTTTCCAGATCAGCCCAATTGGCAATGGAGTTGACTGGTAGTGATGAAAACCATGTGAAGGCTAGCCCTGACAGGGACAAGGAGAAGGAATGAACTCGATGGGCCTCCTCAATTGATGCCTCACCCAATTGTGTAAGATACTGACTGACATGTTCTATCGTGCTTGTACTGTCTTGGCCAGTGAACTTAGAAAACTCTGGGAGCCTATAATTTGTGGGAAGAGCAACCAAATCATACCATTCTAAATATGGGCGTTTGTATGAGAAGGTTAGCCCTTTTGGCTTCAGACTGAATTGATTCTTCATCATCTCGGTCACCTTTAGCAACAACTCGTCAGCATGTGAATTTGGTTTTCCCTGCACCTGCTGACCCATCTGTGGATTGAAATCCCATGTGCCTTGATACCCTAGATTCAGAATCATATGAAGGGAGTTATAATCTATGCCATAATGATACCCTTGTGGAATCTCTATCTGCTGGGTCTTTTGTTGGCTTACTGCTTGAAGTCTCTGATTGTAGACATGAGGATCTATATCTCTATGGATCCTTTGAATTGATGGTGCTATTTTTTGAGCCGACGACAGTATGTGGCCTGATGTGCCAAAATTGA
This sequence comes from Miscanthus floridulus, assembly GCF_019320115.1. Taxonomy (NCBI): domain Eukaryota; kingdom Viridiplantae; phylum Streptophyta; class Magnoliopsida; order Poales; family Poaceae; genus Miscanthus; species Miscanthus floridulus. The sequence continues at coordinate 100,970,979 of NC_089595.1, forward strand.
TCATCTGGTTCTAACCTTGTCCTGCCAGCTGTTGCACATGCTATACTGACGGTCCAGGATTATACTGTATCTGATTCATAGTAGTTCCTTGAGCTTGTTCGGATAAACCCTGAACTGCCTGGACGTCATCATTACCAGCTGGTGCTGCTTCTTGATGGCTGGTACTGACTTGATTAGTCTCTTGGGTCAACGGATCTAGAATGTTATAATAAGCCTGCCCAACTTGACCAACTGGAAACCCATGGATCGCCTCTTTCATGGCATTGTGGAATGTGTCCAAGAAAGCTTCATTATGGCTTGATATGGCATCATGAACAGATTTGTCTACAATTTTCGTAAAGAAACGCATGTCTTCAGTTTCAACTATATCTGTCTACCGTGTAATAGAACTCTTGGTAGAGGAACTTTCTAAAGAATTGTGTTGTCATGTGTTTTGGTGTAGGACAACAAATATTTGTTCTGAAATTCTTCTATAGCTTTGCCAATGACATCTTTATCTCCATCAGGTAGATCTTCATAATGTACCATAAGGATGTCGTTGTTGTTGTGAACCGCCATGACAATTGTGGGGTCCCACCGAGCGTGCCAGAAACATGTGTCGACACAGAAATTTCATCCTGTGCCGAGGGCACATGAGCAAGCCAAAAGGGTTTGCTTGATGGAGCTAGAGATCTGCCTAGCTTCAGCATAGGGGTGGTCGATCCTACACACTCCTCTCAAGGCATGCCAGTCGATTTGACCCTACAATTGATAAGGAGAGAGTTTATCAGTAATTTAGGGCAGAACGTGCTGGTGTTGCCAGACAGTCTTGAATGTGTGCCTCTGAGAGCCGATATGAAAGGAGATTGACTAAATAGTCGATTCTGGCATATTCATAAAAATAAAGCAGTTAAAGATAATGGGGTTGTGTAAGAAGAATCGGTTATCGTTTATGATGAATATCATTATTTAGACAAATATCGATCAATGGCAAAAGGATGTCAACAATGATTAATTTTTGCTATGCCAATGACTGCAAGTAACCGAACCCCTTTTATATAAAAGAAACAGCTCATCACCATTCAATCATTTAATAAAGATAAATCTAATGAACATATTAGATCTCATCTATCGCTATGACTAGTGGGGCATGAGGCAGAATCATGCAGGCCGTAGAAACAATAATAGACTCGATGACCCTAACTTATCACTGATATCAGTGGGGCATGAGGCAAAATCATGCGGGCCATAATATAATAATAAGATCATGGGGCTAACACATCTTTCAACCTATCCCTACTTCAATGATCTCGTGATGTGAACTGTTCATGAAAGCGCTTGATATCAGCTAAAACAGTTGATTCAGGCATAGTGCACAGTCAAGGTCATGCCCTCTTAGAAACAGATCTACCAAATAACGATCCCCACTCCACGGTGCTAACAGTGGGGTGTGAGGCAGAAACACACAGGCTATGATAATGGGCCATGGAACAGTTTTCGCTAGTCAATAGATCTACTCAAGATTAGACATGTCTTAACCGCACGCTATGCATGATCAAGATTGATATAAAATAGCCGATAAAACATAACTCATCGTTTAAAGTGCATATTAGATCAATTTAGATTAACAAACGATGGGTTAAACAAGATATAAGGCCAATCTAGATCAATCCCAATCGGGCGAAGTGATATTGCTGTAATTAAATAGATAATGGAAGCAATAAGAAATATCGATAACTTAATGAATCTATCCGAAGGAACGCCGCCCTTAGATAGAGCCGATAACTTGACCTTAATCTAGTTCGAGCAGTGGAGGTCGACTGGATCGATGCAGCCTTACTTGAACTAGACAAGAATCGATAACTAACTTATACTAGAGTCACAGTAGAGGTCGACCGGATCAATGCAGCCATACGAACAGAGGTATAAGCCATGATGGTACTTACAGACAAGCAGTGGAGGTCAACTAGATCGATGCAGCCATACTTGCTGAAGAACTCATCAAGATCTACTCTACTCCTACTCCTAAGGGGTGGCCAGAGCTAAAAAAAGTAAATAACTTGTGTTGGATTGATTGTATGTCTTTTACAATAGCTGGGGTTTGATATTTATACCCAAGACCTACGCATGACTCCTATCTAAGCACGACTCATCACAATCTTTGGCCCTAGAGAAAACATTCCTAATTTAAGATAACTTGGACTCTAATCTTTCCCTTTTTGTAGAGTCCAACATGCCTCATCTAGGCGTCAATCGTAGCCTTTGCCATTATCTATTGGCGCTATCTGAGGAAAGCCGATTCCAGTGTTGCATTCGAATCAGCGGATACCAACCTACTCGCAATTGATTCCTTGATGACATGATCTTGGGGGCCTTTGAGTCCCTATGATTCTTCTTCCCAAATTTTGATGTAAACACTTGTACCCAATGGCATGGGCAATAAGACAAGGGCACACACACACTCTCTCTCTCTCTTGAACTTGTAAGGCCATCTCCTTCATCTATAAAAGGAGATGCACTCTCTCCCAACAAGGACGGTTCATTCCAACTCTCTTTGCTAGCTTTAGATATTCTGAGCACTCAAACAGCTTCATAGCTCTAGAACTCTAAAGCTACATAGAGCATATATTCTAATACTTAGCGCACATAGGAGCTCCCGTCACTCTCGGCCCTTCAGTCTAGAGTCTGACCGGACCTCTAACACTCCCCATCTTATTCCCACTCGTTTGTAACCCCACAGCAAACTTCGAGCACCTGGGCTTAGGAATGAAGTCATCGACCGGCTCAAACTAGACGTAGGGCACATTGCCTAAACCAGTATAAACCCTGTGTCATTGAGTGCTAGGCCACATCCGATCACAACATACGGCAAAATGACAAATATTTACTTGTTGGTCACTTTTTGCACCGACATATGTGTGTGTGTTGTGCATTTACGTTACAAGAATTTTATGAAAACCACATGCATAGATATACCTATCCTAAGAGTCTTACTAGTGTAGGTTCGAGTAGATGCTATGTTTAGGTCATTGGTAACGTGAGTAACCTGCCGTTGCTCACAATAGGGGATTATTATTACTCTCATAATAAAATGATGAAAGGAAAAAAATGGAGATAGGGCAGGGATATGGTATGGGTGTAGGTGTAACAGGTTGTGTCCCATGGCCAACGAGGCTTAGCTTGGTCACACTATTTTCCCTGTTTGTGTCAATTAAGGACCGTTCGTTGCTGTGGATGATAGTCAGGTCATAGACTTATTATCTTGAGCACATACTTGCTTATGGGAGCGTGAAGGCTCGTTACGCTTTTGTCATGGGTTCTGGCTCTTTCTGGACCGACTGATTGGAGGCAGGGAAAGGTGGAGGTCTAAGCACCATATTGAGACCAGGTAGCAAGTGTGGGGCTTGGAGTCCAAGTTTGGATGGGGACCTGGACCACTTGATAGGAGTGGAATGGGTTGGTCTTGTTTGTGCTTGGGGTATAAATGGGGCATGTGTTTTGGGGTACCCAGCTGGGATACATTGTTTCACGAATCGCCATTTTTGTGAGATGGTACGACTTGGCTATGGTCTAGCACCATAGTAAGAACTAGAAGATGAAAGATGGTGAAATGGTTCTGGTTGCTCAACCCTTGCTTGAAAGTAGAACATGTGCTTACCTAGAATGGTTAGCTAATGAAGTAATCATGACTGCTAATAAAACTTGATCTTAAGAACGAACTTCTAGTAATGCTTTTTGCAAACAAACAAAAAATAAAACAACAAACCCATATTGCCTATCATATACTTGATAGCTAGGAAACTATTCCCACTAGTCGGGTAAGTCTTGCGAGTATATTGTGTACTCAGGGTTTATTTTACCCTTGTTGCAGGTGTAGTTTGAGGAGTAGCTCTTATGTGGAGGATTCTTCTGGTGGGCACAGACGGATCCTTGTATCATTTCTCCTAGATGTATATTTTCATTCTGCTATTTAATTATAGCACTCTGAACTCTGTTATTGTAATAAATAATTTCCAAGAACTCTTGTTGTATGAAATGGACTAAGTGTCGTAAGCTCGTACTCATTATTGGATCCTGATGGTAAAATGTGGATTGTTTCGTGTTCTCCCTTGGGGTGGGCTCGACGGGACTGTCCAATGTAGCTAACTTTTGGGGTGCTTAGTGTCTAATGGAAGACAAGTGAAATGACCTGACTTCCACGAAGGGAAATCCACAGAGTTGAAGTGTATTATGACCGTTGTAGATCATATTACCCAAATTCCAGTCGAATACCACATCCATACAATGATAATATCAGAGTACATAAAGTGTGGAATTACATAATTATTACATCACCACATTGGTGAAATCAAAAGTAGCATTCATTCAGAACAGCTTGAAGATAAGATCGCCAAACTCAAGCGTAGGAACGAACCCCTCAACCGTCAAACTCCTCTGAGCTATATTCCTTAGCAGAACCTGTGTGCCAAAATTTATCAGTACGATTTGTACTGGCCACTCCCACCCTATGAGCATTGCTTTGTGGAAATTGGATGCAAGTTAGCTATAATAAAAAAGGAACCTATAAGGCTGGAGTTTCCTATGTATTAGTATATAATAGAAGTTGGTCAAGTTTTAACACCATTCCCACACACATTCCACCCCATTCTTGTCTAGAGCTAGGTTTCAATCCTGGGATCGATATACCACCATCTCCTTGTCATCACCATACCATTGCTCAGTCGATAGGCCAACTCCCTCTTAGCACTGTCTCATGGCTCGTAGCCCCTAGCTACGTCCGACACTCTCTCATGAGGGAGGAAGAGAAGGACTCATCTCGCTATCTAGTTTAAGCAAAACCTAGAAAAGGTCCATAGCCAATAAGTTGGCATATGTATTGATCGATCAACCACACACTCTGCAGAGGTTTTACATAACCACAAGATCTGCCTTCTTCACTGACCGTCGTCAACTAGGCTAATTCCGGCCGCTTGCTAGCCTAGGATAATGCCACTCTACCATTTAGCCCTAGTACACCACAAGTCTAGTCTAGAGTGGCTGAAACTATGAGTCATGAGCCGGGTCCACAAGGTCTCCAAGAAGTCTCGGAAGGGTGTGGGGGAAAATCCTCCACACCCCATACCTCCTTACACTGTTTGCTATCAACCTAGCAGTAGTGGCAATATCCTACCAAGTAGTCTGGCCGTCCCGCACCATGTAGGGCGAGTGGTACGTAAGGCTTCCCGGTGAATCTGAGTACTAGTAAGTCCTTAGGGATGACCAAGCTAGAATGTCTCCATTAGGGTTTCCATTTACCGTGCCACCACAACACCTCCATCCTAGGCTCCTCCCATCACAGGTTCACACCCAGGACCACCTCATATAACATTTACCCACCACAGGTATCCATTCTAGGGGTGCCTAGGTAGCACCCCTTGGCAAAACTTGCCCTAGGCTCGTCGAATACTCTAACTTGGTTGACTCAACCCTTACCCTCCACACACCCAAGTCACACACGTAGCACTCTCCCCATAGTCTAGATGACACCAGTTTCCACCATGCATCAATGTAGTATATATAAGCATAGTAGAAATAATAAGTAGTGAAATATAGCAGCGAGTGTGTGACTAGCTTAACAGCAGGGCGAGCAGGGGTAAGGTTGCATCAAGGTAAAGGCCATCAAGAAAGCATACTACCATGCAAGTCCTATCATAGTGTGATTATAATAATAAAGTAAAGCCATAGCAGCTCTATATTAGCCATGTGTAATAGGTACTACAAGATTGGATGAGATGTGGCACCTTTAGTGAAGTCATCTCCGTACTCCTCATGGTACTCTCGGTCCTCATCCGTCTGGTTCTCCTTCGAGTCTGCAAATGATCGTATTATAGTCACGTTAGCGACGTCTATAGAATAGCACAAAGAAGCAATAAAAATCCAAAAGAGCCAAATACACTCAAACATGGGTTCATTGCGTGGAGCTCGATTTTAGATGAATTTTGGTCCTAGTCCTGCATTTTTCTGAGTTCGTATGAATTAGTTATGTATTTCTAAAGTTTCAATCATTTCTGAAAATGGGAAAAGGCTGAATTAATCCTGGGTTGACACGTGTCACACTGTGATTGGTCCACGTGGCATGCTGACGCTAGCATGTCATCATCAGAGCTAAACCGTGGCTGATAGGTGGGTCCTGCGGACATCAGCATGATGTCATCATGATGTCACCTCCTGACATGTGGGTCCAGAGTATCTGAGTCGCTGACATGTGGGTCTGGTCAATGGTCATCCGGTTTGGGTCCTGACTGGGCCTTGGCGAGCCTAGACAGGGGTGGATTTGGGCCAGGCCGGCCCGGACATGTGTCGCGTGGGGAGGCCATCCACGTGGCTCATCTAGGCTCCATACGGGCTCGGTTCCAGGCTGTGGGCATGAGCGTGGCTCATGATAGACCAAGATGCGCTGGTCCATGGACCTAAGGCAGGGTCCATGGTGGACCAAGTCCACTTCTTCATTTCTCTTTCCCGGCTCATGGTAGAATGGGTTCGCAATGCCATGACAGGTTCCTCCTTTCCCCTCCTCTGTTCCCCCGCTGTAACAACCCAAAAATCCACACACCAAAAATCACAACTACAAAATTTTTCTTCAAAACCCCATGCAATGTTGAGTGACATCTATAGGAGCCAACCCTAGGTGTTGCATTAGTTGTAAACCAACTAAACAATTTCATGAGCATGGCATGTCATTTGTTAGTTATGTTTATTTAAATCCTAACCAATAAAATGTAGCATACATTGTTAATTCAAATAGTGATTTGGATTTCCATTTGCTTTATGAAATGCTTAACAACTCTTTTAAAGTGATAAACCATAAAGTAATTATAAATCAAACCAAAGAATAAATGCTTAAAGAGAAAACTAGTTCTATTTTTGTATAACAAAACTACACCTATTTTTGTTATACAAAATAGCTAAATAAAGTTCCTAATATATACAAAAGAGTGTTGTGGGCCTCATATCTAAAACTCCAATGAATAAGGTACACCAATTTTGAATTCAAATTCCAAATCAAATTTGAATTCAAATAAAGAAGAAGGAAAATAAAACAAAAAAAGAAAAGAAAAGGAGAAGGCCCGCAGCCGGCTTGGCCTGCTCGGCCCACAAGCCAGCCCTGCTTCGTGTGTAGGCCGGCCCAACATGCATGACCGAACGGCCAGCCTAGCAAACCAACCCAGCGCGCTGCTCACGCCTGCGCGCCTTCTGCTTCCTCTTGCTGCCGCTGCCATCAGACCCCACACGTCAGCCACACCCCACCATAGTGTCGTCTTCCTCCCCACGCCGACACCGCTTCTGACCGAGACCCAACCAAAGTGACAGGCGTGGGCCCGGGGTCACGCGAATCACCTAGACCTGCCCCCTTGGCACCGTGCCCACGCAACCTCCACGCCAACCACCCACGCCTGTGATACCGTTCGATGCCCTCGACGCATCGCTAGCTGTCCACCCCGTCCGCCATGGATGAAGCTCGGGCATCGGGGCTATAAAGTGATGCCAAGGCGCCCTAGGGATTCCTCAGCTCATGACGCTGCCGCTCGGTGGCCCAACAGCCCACACCACACCGAGAGAAAAGGGCCGAGAAGGAGTTCGGAAGAAGGGGAGGGGTGAGCAGAGAGCTCGGAGACGCCGATCACCGGAGCCGAAGCGCCGCCCTGAGTGCCTACCCCAACAATGCGCCTCACCACCACACCACCATCGAACGCCGCCAGCACCACTCAGTGAGTCTTTTGGCTGAGACCTCCTCCTAGCCCTTGGACGCCATAGCAGAGCATGCGCATGCCACGCTCATGATGCCACCGTCATGGCACGGCCACCACTTGTGCACCAGGCTACCTCACTAGACTAGGAAGTAGCCATAGCACCACCGTGATGACTGGAAGATAGCCGCATAGACTGAGACCCCGTTAGCTGGCCACAGTGCCTTGGCCACAAGCACTAGACCACCGGCCAGAGCTCCACCATGCACCACCACTGTGCGCAGACTCTGCCATGCCCTTTGGTCATCGTCGACACTTTACCCTGTCACCCGCTAGCCGTCTGAAAGGGAATAGGGCACTGAGACCCCTAGAATAGCCCCTAGATGCCCCGCCGGTGAGCACCGCCACGACCAAGCCACCGACCACCGTGGCCAACACCCTGGAAAGCCCTGGCCGCCACTTTGACCCCACTACCGTATTCACCAAGGCCTAACGAAGCTTTTCCCCACATCAATTGGACGCCAACGCCGCTGTGGGAGCTCACAGGTGAGCACACCACTGGTGGGAACACGTCAGAGAAGGAAGCAGAGGAATCCTTCCTCGCTGGCCACACATGCCTGCACCTGGTGCACATAGACCAGGCCAGAGGGAAGAAGGTTGGACTCGGTCCACCGAAGACCTAGCCAACAGTCCATGGACCGTGAACATGAGTCCACCGTGAACCACGCAGTGTGGGCCGAGCTGTGGACAAAGCCTAGTGGAGGCCCTTGGCTATGACGTGGCAGCGCCACAGCATGCCACGTGGTGGGCCAAAGCCCAGCCCATATCCAGGCCCAACCGGCCTAGTTTGACCTGGTCTGTGTTGACCGTTGACCGATCAACATTGACCATTGACTAGTCAACGTTGACCGATAGACTGGCCCCACATGTCAGCGACACAGAGACTCTAGACCTACTTGTCAGTAAGTGATGTCATGCTAATGTCATGACGACGTCACGCGAGCCCCACCTGTCAGTAACTACAGCCGAGGTGATGTCATGCTGATGTCATGGTGATGTCAGCTGCTGATGTCAGCAACCCTGGCCCCACACGTCAGTGACTATGACCCATTGACTATTGACTCACCCATTGACTTGACATTGACTTTGACCGGACCCACAAGTCAGTGACCCAAGAGCCTCTGGCCCCACCTATCGAAAATGATGACGTTGATGATGTCATGCTGACGTCAAGATGATGTCAGCAGACATCAGCATGCCACGTGGACCAGTCACAGCGTGACACGTGTCAGCACGATATTAATCCAGCCTTTTCTTATTTTCAAAAATGGTTAAAACTTCGGAAATTCATAACTAATTCAAACGACCTCAGAAAAATACAAAACTAGGACCAAAATTCATCTAAAATCGAGCTTGACGCAATGGACCCATGTTTGAGTGCATTTGGCTCTTTTGAATTTTCATTGCTTCTTTGTGCTACTCTATAGACGTCGCTAATACGACTATAATTCGAACGTATGTAGACTCGAAGGAGAACCAGATGGACAAGGATCGTGAGTATTGTGAGGAGTACGGAGACGACTACACTAAAGGTGCCACATCCCACCCAATCTCGTAGCACCTATTACGCATGGCTAATATAGAACTGCTCTTGCTTTACTTTACTGCTATAATCATACTATGATAGGACTTGCATGGTAGTATGCTTACTTGATGGCCTTTACCTTGATACAACCTTACCCCTACATACCCTGCTATTAGGCTAGACACACGCTTACTGCTATATTTCATTGCTTGTACTTCTACTACGCTTATACTAAATGCGTGGTGGAAACTGATGTTATCTAGACTATGGGGAGAGTGCTGCGTGTGTGACTTAGGTGTATGGAGGGTGAGGGTTGTGTCAACCAAGTTGGAGTATATGATGAGCCTAGGGCAAGTCTTACCATGGGGTGCTACCTAGGCACCCCTGGAATGGATACCTGTGGTGGGTAAATGGTATATGAGGTGGTCCTAGGTGTGAACCTATGATGGGAGGAGCCTGGGATGGCGGTGCTATGGTGGCACAATAAATGGAAACCCTGATGAAGACATTCTGGCTTGGTCATCCCTAAGGACTTACTAGTACTCAGATTCACCGGGAAGCCTTATGTACCACTCGCCCTATATGGTGCGGGACGGCCGGACTACTTGGTAGGATATTGCCACTACTGCTAGGTTGATAGCGGACAGTGTAAGGAGGTATGGGGCACGGAGGATTTCCCCCAAACCCTTCCAAGACTTCATGGAGACCTTGTGGACCTAGCTCATGACTCACAGTTTTAGCCGCCCCAGACTAGACTTGGGGTGTACCAGGGCTGAATGGTAGAGTGGCATTATCCTAGGCTAGCAAGCGGCCGAAATCAGCCCAGTTGACGATGGTCAGCGAAGAAGGCAGATCTTGTGGTTAGGTAAAACCTCTGCAGAGTGTATGGTTGACTGATCGATACATGTGCTGACTTGTTGGCTATGGACTTTTCGTGGGTTTTGCTTAAACTAGATAGTGAGATGAGTCCTTCTCTTCTTCCCCCATGAGAGAGTGTCGGTCGTAGCTAGGGGCTACGAGCCTTGAGACAATGCCAAGAGGGAGTTGGCCTATCAACTAAGCGATGGTATGGTGATGGTGTGGAGATGGTGGTATATCGATCCTAGGATCGAAACCTAGCTCTGGATGTAAATGGGGTGGAAGGGGTGTGGGAATGGTGTTAAAAACTTGATCAACTATTATTATATACTTGATATGCTAAAACATAGGAAACCCTAGCCTTATAGGTTCCTTTGATTATATCCAACTTGCATCTAATTTCCACAAAGCAATGCTCATAAGGTGGGAGTGGACAGTACAAATCGTACTGATAAATTTTAGCACACAGGTTCTGTTGAGGAGTTTAGCTCTGAGGAGTTTGACGGTTGAGGGGTTCATTCCTACGCTCGAGTTTGGTGATCTTATCTTCAAGCTATTCTGAATGAATGCTACTTTTGATTCCGCCAATGCGGCGATGTAATAAATTATGTAATTCTGCACTATTTGTACTCTGATATTATCATTGTATGGATGTGGTATTCGACTAGAAATTTGGGTAATATGATCTACAATGGTCTTATTACACTTCGACTCTGTGGATTTCCCTTCGTGGAAATCAGGTCGCTTCAGTTGGTATCAGAGCCATACTTGACCATAGGACGAAACCCTCAGAAATGGATGATAGAATAGGATGAGAACGGCCCTTCTTTCGGTTATATACCGACCCTGCATTTACTTTTATGCAAGGCTTATCTATTATTGACCTACTAACACCTATTTCCTTAAAACATGCAGATGGCAACGAACGTCGACTGGCCACCTCTAGGACCGCTACCTCTAGACCACGCCAAGCTTACCTTCGACCTATGTGAGCTCGGGGGTTTTGCATAGGCCCTCTGTCGAGTTCTTGTCACGTTAGGAGTCCCCAACAAGCTTATCAAGGTCACCTACACCGGGAAGCCAGCTCAGGAAGGTGGAATCAAAGGACCAATTGTCACCTCAGTCGAGTTCCTAGCTAGCACTACCTTACCTTCTGTCCCAGCTTTTACCGAGTTGGCTATAGAGGACACAGTCGAGGAGGGACTACAAGCTATCTCACACAAGGCACTTCATAGAGTGATGAGGGACCACTACGAGCACCTAAAGACAATAGAGTTCTGTCTACTTCCCTAGGCCCTTGACCTCAACCTTACCCCTAGTGAGCAGAGTTTCGCAGTCGGCAAAGTTATCTTTACCAAGGAGGATAGATGCCTTCATGTCTCAGCTATTCACCTACTGGAGTAGGACAGGTACGTGACCCAACTAGAGCAGAGGAGACGTTAGGACCAGGCCCTTCTGTGGGAGCACCAGGAGTGAGACTCATAGGGAGCACAGGAGTGAGCTAGTCTACTTGAGACAGTTTCCAAGTTATAGGACGAGCTCAACCGTCGTGAAGAAGTCCACAGAACCGAGGTCGCAAACTTACAGGACAAAGCCGCTGACCTAGGCAACAAGAACTGCTACCTCGACAGTAAGGTCTTGGAGTTGCAGAGAGAGTTGGATGACAAGAAGGCTGAGTTCAACCGTAGAGGAGACAGAGAAAGGTCCAAGGGGATTGATATGTTAAAAATCCAATCTCAGAACAAGACCATGACTCAGGATCTAGAGGAGTTCAGGAAGAAGGCCATTCGCAACTAGGGTCACCTGATCAAGGCACTTAGGCAGAATGAGTACCTACAGGACAAGTGTGAGAGGACATGACAGGCTTGGCAGAAGTCTAACAAGAAGCACCTTAGGGAGATGAAGGGTATGTGGGATCAACTACCCAAGGAGATTCGAAGCAACACGAAGCCTAGGATAGAGGAGTTTGAGTTAGCCCTAACTCGCCTCAACCTAGACACCTACCCTACCCTACCTAGAGCCAAGCCTACTGAGGAGCTCGCCAAGGCCTTGAAGTACGTGTCCCAACTTTACAAGTCTGATGAGGAGATCGAGATCGAGAACAGTCGTATCCCAGCTACAGTGTACGAGTTAGAGTAGATGACCCTATGTGGTCATGAGTCATGTTAGTGGCTTCCATAGGTTGTACCCCATGATGTACCCCTTATGAGATGTAATATGAGACACTATGCGTAGTACGATTCTCACGAGTCTCCAAGTGTAGCTACTAGAGATGATGCTATGTAATAAAACCCATGTAATGAATGTTCTGGATCTTATTGCATTTTATGGATCATATTGCTTCTTTGTAATGAGTGTTGGATAGAATAAATGTTTTTCTTTAAATCGTCAAAATCATGTAATCATACTAAATTATAAGCACTTATGGCACAAACACTAAAATTCCTATGATCCATGTTGCAGATGCCGAACCGCCGATCTGATCGCCTAATGAACCGTGGATGTGCGCCCACCCCCAAACCAGTCGAACCAAATGGGGGGCGTGGTGGCAACAACCGTGGCCATGGCCATGGCCGTGGACGTGGAGGGATACCCTTCAACCTGGAGAATACCCTGCCACCTGAGGAGAACATTCCACCACCACCACCACCGAACCTGGCAGAAGTGATGGCACAACAGACCCAACTTCTTGTAGTTCTTGTTAATGGAGCAAACCATCACTAGGGAGGCCAGTAGAATGACTTCCAAAGGAAGCTGGAAGGATTTCTAAAGCTAAGGCCACCTACCTATGATGGCACCGACCCTGACCCGCTCGTAGCCGATGACTGGCTCAAGGAGATGGAGAAGAAGTTTGACCTCACTACTTTCACCGACGATGAGTGTGTTGGAGCTGCCACACACTAGCTCACAGGTGCAGCACGTGCCTAGTGGGATAGTTTTAGTGATTCCCATGATGACCCTACCAACTCTCATGGGATGAGTTCACCGAAGCATTCACTGAGTATCACATTCCCAAGGGTATCATGGAGGCCAAAGCTGAGGAGTTCCACAACATCAAGATGGGAAAGGATAGGGTGACTGAGTACACTACTCATTTCACCAATCTTCTATGCTATGCACCTTCCTATGTTGTGAACTCTGAGAAGGAGAAGCTGTACTATTACCACAAGGGACTTAACTCGCACATCAAGCTGAAGTTTGGCGGTATTGAGAGTAGCACGCTGTGTGCGCTGGTGGATCGCTCCATCTAGATTGAGAAGGACCGTGCTGAAGCTAGAGAGGAGTATAGGGAGAGGAAGCATAAGCCTGAGGAGTCCTTCCATGGCCATGATCGCAAGAGGTTCCATAGAGATGCACCACCCAGGGAACGCTCTCACCACAACAGGGATGACAACCCTAGATTGAGTAGGGGTAGTGGAGGCTACACCACCAAATACTCCCGCCCTACTCAGGATCGTTACACCCGGGATCATTATGCTCAGGACCGCAACACTTAGGACTGTTTCAACCATTCCCACTCTATGAATGAACGCACAGCACAGAATCGCTCTACACCAAGCACTAGAAACTAGAAGGCACCCATGCCAACCCCTACAGGCGGTACGCCTTTCACCTGCTTCACTTGTGGCCAACTGGGTCACAAAGCCACTGAGTGCCCATAGAACTCAGCTGCTCAGAAGTCTCAGTTCAAGGGATCTGCTATCCATGGATGTCTCAACCATCTGGACGCCGAGGAAGCACAGGCTGCCCCTGACATTGTGTACGGTATGTTTTTAGTTAATGGCAATACTGCATCAGTTCTATTTGACTCTAGAGCATCTTGTTCTTACATATCATCCAAGTTTGCACGAGAGCATGACTTGCCTGTAACCCCATGTGGAAAGCCTATCATCACCAGTTCCCCTGTAGGAGACCTAAAGTGCACCCACATCTGTAAGGGAGTGAGTCTTACCATTGAGGGTCTCACCTTTAAAGCCGACCTAACCCTGTTACCTTCCACAAGCCTAGATGTCATCCTAGGTATGGATTGGCTAACCATTCACCAAGGTATCATATCATGTTCACCTAGATACGTCCAAGTGACCCACCCATTGGGCCAAGTTATTAGATGTGAACCTCAGTCCGGAAAGTCCACTTCTATCCTATGTGCCCTTAAAGCCAGATCGGAATCACAAAAGGAGGAGAAGATAGTTTATGATGTGCCTATAGTCAGAGACTATCCTGATGTATTCCCTAAAGAATTACCAGGTATGCCACTAGACCGTGATGTGGAGTTCATCATTGATCTTTTGCTGGGAACAGGACCCATTGCTAAGAGACCCTATCGCATGTCAGTGGACGAACTAGCCGAGCTCAAGAAACAGCTTGATGAGCTCATATCAAAGGGGTATATCAGACCCAGTGCTTCACCCTGGGGATCCCCTGTTCTATTTGTTAAGAAGAAGAATGGCTCAATAAGAATGTGCATTGATTACCGAAACTTGAACGCAGTCACCATCAAGAACAAGTACCCTCTGCCAAGAATTGATGATTTGCTTGATCAGCTTCGAGGTGCCAAGTATTTCTCCAAGATTGATCTCAGATCTGGCTATCATCAGATGAAGATTCGAGAGAGTGACATCCCGAAGATAGCTTTCATGACTAGGTATGGGCAGTTTGAGTTCACTGTGGTGTCCTTTGGACTCACGAATGCTCCCGCATACTTCATGAACATGATGAATAAGGTTTTCATGAATGAACTAGATAAGTTCGTGGTAGTATTCATTGATGACATCCTTGTCTACTCACCCACCACTAAAGAACACGAACATCATCTGAGAACTATGCTTGAGAAACTAGCCCAACATCAGCTCTATGCAAAGTTCAGCAAATGCGAATTTTGGCTATAGGAAGTTGCCTTCCTAGGCCATGTACTATCAGCTGAAGGTGTCGTAGTTGACCCAGCCAAGATTGAAGCTGTGAAAGAGTGGGATCAACCCCGTAATGTGACAGAAGTTAGAAGGTTCTTGGGATTGGCTGGATATTATCACCGATTCATTGAGAACTTCTCCAAGATAGCTCATCCAATGACCAACCTTCTAAGGAAGACTAAGGAGTTTGAATGGATGCCCGTGTGCGAACAAAGCTTCTAGGAATTGAAACAGAAGCTTACCACAACTCCTATGCTAGCATTGCCTGATATCAACAAAGATTTCATGGTCTATTGTGATGCATCCCGTCAAGGACTTGGTTGTGTACTGATGCAAGATGGAAGAGTGATAGCATACATGTCTCAATAGCTGAAAGAACACGAGAACCATTACCCTACTCATGATCTTGAGTTAGTAGCAGTTGTGAATGCCTTAAAGATCTAGAGACACTACTTGATAGGCAACAAGTGTGATATCTACACTGATCATAAGAGCTTGAAGTACATTTTCACTTAAGAAGATTTGAATATGAGGCAACGCCAATGGCTAGAGTTGATCAAGGACTATGACCAAGAAATTCACTATCATCTAGGAAAAGCTAATGTAGTCACAGATGCTCTCAGCCACAAGAGTTACTGTCACACTTTGATCACTGAATCCATACCACCTGAGCTCAAGGAAGAGATTGATGATTTCCAACTTGAGATACTACCACATGACTTGTTGAATGAGCTCTGCATATAGTATGATCTCACAGATCGCATCCATCAAGCTTAGAAAAGTTGCGAAGAGATCAAATATCTCCATGGTCTGATGAAAACTAGGCTACAAGACCAACCACCAAGAAGATGAATAAGGAGCCATCTGGTTCAAGAACAGAATCTGTGTTCCATCCGACCCAGTACTACGAGAGGAAATTCTATCAGAAGCTCACAATTCCAAGTACTGTATTCACCCTAGAGGTTCAAAGATGTATCAAGACTTGAAGAAACACTTTTGGTGGAAAGGCATGAAGATAGACATTGTGGGACATGTGGCACGGTGTGACACTTGTAATAGAGTCAAGGCTGAACATCAAAGGCCTACAAGTTTGCTAAAGCCTCTTGACATTCCCGAGTGGAAATGGGAGAGCATATCCATGGATTTCATAGTTAGATTGCCCCGATCACAGAAAGGCAATGATTCCATCTGGGTGATTGTTGATCATTTGACCAAGATTGCTCACTTTGTACCAGTTAAGACCAAGACCAATGCCAAAAAATTAGCAGATCTATATGTTGAGCATATTCTCAGACTGCATGGAGCTCCCTCTAGTATTGTATCTAATCATGGTCCTCAGTTTGTGTCCCAATTCTGGGAAGCCCTGCACAAGTCCATTGGAACCAAACTTGATTTTAGTACCACTTACCATCCACAGACAGATGGACAGACTGAATGAGTAAATCAGATCTTAGAAGACATGCTTCGCACTAGTGTACTAAATTATGGCTCTGATTGGGAGAAATGCCTACCCTATGCAGAGTTCTCTTACAACAACAGCTACCAAGCTAGTATCAAGATGTCACCATTTGAAGCTCTGTATGGCAGACCTTGTAAGACACCTTTGATGTGGTCCCAACTGGGAGAAAGATCGTTCTTTGACTTCGCTAAGATTCAAGATGCTAAAGAAGGAGTTGTTGAAGTGATGGAGAATTTGAGGATTGCTCAAAGTCGATACAAGAGCTATGCTGACAAAAGAAGAAGAGAACTTGAGTTCAATGTGGGAGACTTCGTCTATCTCAAGGTATCCCCGCTACGTGGAACTGTCAGATTCCATGTGAAAGGAAAGCTAGCCCCTAGATTTGTTGGGCCATACAAGATCCGCAAAAGGATTGGAAAGCTCGCCTACAAACTTGAGCTACCTGAGGAATTGGTGGGTGTACATCCCGTATTCCATGTCTCACAGCTACGCAAGTGTTTGAGAGAGCCCAATGAAGTAGTTCCAACTGATACACTTGACATTCAAGATACTCTTGAGTATAAAGAGCATCCTATTAGAATTCTGGGAAGAGATAGCAAAGAGACCCGAAGCAAAACTATTCCTATATGCAAGATCCAATGGAGTAACCACACTAAGAGAGAAGCAACATGGGGGAAAGAGTCTGACCTCCGGCTACGATACCCTTACCTCTTCGAAGAGTATGTTATGCTTTAATCTTGAGGATGAGATTCTGTTAAGGGGGTAGGACTGTAACAACCCAAAAATCCACACACCAAAAATCACAACTACAAAATTTTTCTTCAAAACCCCATGCAAAGTTGAGTGACATATGTATTAGCCAACCCTAGGTGTTGCATTAGTTGTAAACCAACTAAACCATTTCATGAGCATGGCATGTCATTTGTTAATTATGTTTATTTAAATCCTAACAAATAAAATGTAGCATACATTGTTAATTCAAATAGTGATTTGGATTTCTATTTGCTTTATGAAATGCTTAACAACTCTTTTAAAGTGATAAACCATAAAGTAATTATAAATCAAACCAAAGAATAAATGCTTAAAGAGAAAACTAGTTCTATTTTTGTATAACAAAACTACACCTATTTTTGTTATACAAAATAGCTAAATAAAGTTCCTAATATATACAAAAGAGTATTGTGGGCCTCATATCTAAAACTCCAATGATAAGGTACATCAATTTTGAATTCAAATTCCAAATCAAATTTGAATTCAAATAAAGAAGAAGGAAAATAAAATAGAAAAGAAAAGAAAAGGAGAAGGCCCGCAGCTGGCTCAGCCTGCTCGGCCCGCAAGCCAGCCCTGCTTCGCGCGCAGGCCAGCCCAACATGCATGACCGAACGGCCGGCCTAGCAAACCAGCCCAGTGCGCTGCTCATGCCCACGCGCCTTCTGCTTCCTCTTGCTGCCACTGCCACTGGACCCCACGTGTCAGCCACACCCCGCCACAGTGTCGTCTTCCTCCCCACGCCGGCATCGCTTCTGACCGAGACCCGACCAAAGTGATAGGCGCGGGCCTGGGGTCACGTGAATCACCTAGCCCTGCCCCCTTGGCGCCGTGCCCACGCAACCTCCGTGCCAACCACCCACGCCCGTGATACCGTTCGATGCCCTCGACGCATCGCCAGCCGTCTGCCCTGTCCGCCATGGATGAAGCTCGGGCACCGGGGCTATAAAGCGATTCCAGGGCATCCTAGGGATTCCTCAGTCCATGACGCCACTGCTCGGTGGCCCAACAACCTGCACCGCACCGAGAGAAAAGGGCCAAGAAAGAGTTCAGAAGAAGGGGAGGGCCGAGCAGAGAGCTCGGAGACGCCGATCACCGGAGCCGAAGCGCTGCCCTGAGCGCCTACCTTGACAACGCGCCTCGCCACCACACCACCACCGAACGCCGCCAGCACCACTCGATGAGTCTTTTGGCTGAGACCTCCTCCTAGCCCTTGGACGCCATAGTAGAGCACGCGCACGCCATGCTCACGATGCCGCCGTCATGGCGTGGCCACCACTTGCGCACCTGGCTGCCTCACCGAACTAGGAAGTAGCTGTAGCACCACCGTGATGACCAGATGATAGCCACGTAGACCGAGACCCCGTTAACCGGCCATAGCGCCTTGGCCACGAGCACCAGACCACCGACCGGAGCTCCGCCATGCACCACCACCGTGCGCAGACTCCGCCACGCCCTTTGGTCATCGTCAACACTTTACCCTGTCGCCCGCTAGCCATCTAAAAGGGAACAGGGTACCGGGACCCCTGGAACAGCCCCTAGATGCCCCGCCGGTGAGCACCGCCACGACCAAGCCACCGACCACCATGGCCAATGCCCTGGAAAGCCCTAGCCGCCACCTTGACCCCACTACCATATTCACCGAGGCCTGACGAAGCTTTTCCCCACATCAATTGGACGCCAACGCCGCTGTGGGAGCTCACCGGTGAGCACACCACCGGTGGGAACACGCCAGGGAAGGAAGCAGAGGAATCCTTCCTCGCTGGCCACACACGCCTGCACCCGGTGCACATAGACTAGGCCAGAGGGAAGAAGGGTGGACTCAGTCCACCGAAGACCCAGCGAACGGTCCATGGACCGTGAACACGAGTCCACCGTGAACCACGCAGTGTGGGCCGAGCTGTGGACGAAGCCTAGTGGAGGCCCTTGGCTACGATGTGGCAGTGCCACAGCATGCCACATGGTGGGCCAAAGCCCAGCCCATATCCAGGCCCAACCGGCCTAGTTTGACCCGGTTCATGTTGACTGTTGACCAGTCAACATTGACCGATAGACTGGCCCCACATGTCAGTGACACAGAGACTTTGGACCCACTTGTCAGTAAGTGATGTCATGCTAACGTCATGACGACGTCACGTGGGTCCCACCTATGAGTAACAACACAGCCAAGGTGACGTCATGCTGACGTCACGGTGACGTCAGCAGCCCTGGCCCCACACATCAGTGACTATGACCTGTTGACTGTTGACTCGCCTATTGACTTGATGTTGACTTTGACTGGACCCACAAGTCAGTGACCCAAGAGCCTCTGGCCCCACCTATCAGAAACGATGACGTTGATGACATCATGCTGATGTCAAGATAACGTCAGCAGGACCCCACCTGTCGGCTCGAAACCAAGTTGATGACATCATGTTGACATCATGCTGACGTCATGCTGACATCAGCATGCCACGTGGACCAGTCACAGCGTGACACGTGTCAGCACAATATTAATCCAGCCTTTTCTTATTTTCAGAAATGGTTAAAACTTTGGAAATTCATAACTAATTCATACGACCTCAGAAAAATACAAAACTAGGACCAAAATTCATCTAAAATCGAGCTTGATGCAATGAACCCATGTTTGAGTGCATTTGGCTCTTTTGAATTTTCATTGCTTCTTTGTGCTACTCTATAGACGTCGCTAACGCGACTATAATTCGAACATATGTAGACTCGGAGGAGAACCAGACGGATAAGGATCATGAGTATCATGAGGAGTATGGAGATGACTACACTGAAGGTGCCACATCCCACCCAATCTCGTAGCACCTATTACGCATGGCTAATATAGAACTGCTCTTGCTTTACTTTACTGCTATAATCATATTATGATAGGACTTGCATGGTAGTATGCTTACTTGATGGCCTTTACTTTGACACAACCTTACCCCTGCATACCCTGCTATTAGGCTAGACACACGCTTATTGCTATATTTCATTGCTTGTACTTCTACTACGCTTATACTAAATGCATGGTGGAAACTGATGTTATCTAGACTATAGGGAGAGTGCTGCGTGTGTGACTTGGGTGTGTGGAGGGTGAGGGTTGTGTCAACCAAGTTGGAGTATACAACGAGCCTGGGGCAAGTCTTGCCATGGGGTGCTACCTAGGCACCCCTGGAATGGATACCTATGGTGGGTAAATGGTATATGAGGTGGTCCTGGGTGTGAACCTATGATGGGAGGAGCCCAGGATAGAGGTGCTATGGTGGCATGATAAATGGAAACCCTGATGAAGACATTCTGGCTTGGTCATCCCTAAGGACTTACTAGTACTCAGATTCATCGGGAAGCCTTACGTACCACTTGCCCTATATGGTGCGGGACGGTCAGATTACTTGGTAGGATATTGCCACTACTGCTAGGTTGATAGCAGACAGTGTAAGGAGGTATGGGGCATGGAGGATTTCCCCCACACCCTTCTGAGACTTCATGGAGACCTTGTGGACCCGGCTCATGACTCACAGTTTTAGCCACCCCAGACTAGACTTGGGGTGTACCAGGGCTGAATGGTAGAGTGGCATTATCCTAGGCTAGCAAGTGGTTGGAATCAGCCCAGTTGATGATGGTCAGCGAAGAAGGCAGATCTTATGGTTATGTAAAACCTCTGCAGAGTGTATGGTTGATCGATCGATACATGTGCCGACTTGTCGGCTATGGACCTTTCCTGGGTTTCGCTTAAACTAGATAGTGAGATGAGTCCTTCTCTTCTTCCCTCATGAGAGAGTGTCGGTCGTAGCCAAGGGCTACGGGCCTTGAGACAGTGCCAAGAGGGAGTTGGCCTATCGACTGAGCGATGGTATGGTGATGGTGTGGAGATGGTGGTATATCGATCCTAGGATCGAAACCTGGCTCTAGATGGAAATAGGGTGGAAGGGGTGTGGGAATGGTGTTAAAAACTTGATCAACTATTATTATATACTTGATATGTGAAAACATAGGAAACCCCAGCCTTATAGGTTCCTTTGATTATATCCAACTTGCATCCAATTTCCACAAAGCAATGCTCATAAGATGGGAGTGGCCAGTACAAATCATACTGATAAATTTTGGCACATAGGTTCTGCTGAGGAGTTTAGCTCCGAGGAGTTTGACGGTTGAGGGGTTCGTTCCTATGCTCGAGTTTGGCGATCTTATCTTCAAGCTGTTTTGAATGAATGCTACTTTTGATTCTGCCAATGCGGCGATGTAATAAATTATGTAATTCTGCACTATTTGTTCTCTGATATTATCGTTGTATGGATATGGTATTCGACTGGAAATTTGGGTAATATGATCTACAATGGTCTTATTACACTTCGACTCTATGAATTTCCCTTTATGGAAATCAGGTTGCTTCACCTGTGGTAGGGCTCTCGCCGGCGGTGAGCTCGCGCGCCAGTGCAAGGCGGCGGCATGGCAGTTGCGGGCTCCAGAGAGGCTACGGGGAGGCTCGACAACATCCCAGCATGTGCGACCAAGGGCAAGAAAGTGGCGGTAGGGCACCGGCATGGCCATCATCGATGGCAGTGGCATGGCGGCGCTGGCGGACGTTGGCGAGGTGGTCGTAGCTCCATTCAGGGCAGGGAGAGGTTCCTTTCATTCGATTGGGGTCTGCTGGTAATCGAAGGACTCACCGACGTCGACCAAACGGCGCGGCAGAGTTCACACCACAGTGAGGACACATGGCAAAACTCCAGCGGCTATGCGGTTGTGGTCAGTAGGGCAAGGGCGAGGGCTTCCTCCCCATCTGGTGAGTCGGCAGGGTGCGCTAGGTCACTGTGAAGCTCGATGGTGCATCCTCACGACACGAGGTGCCGGAGATGGCCGGAATAGCTGCGGTAGGGCAGCGACATGGAGCGTGTGGTGGTCCGGTGAGGCAGACATGACCAGCATTCCCAGGGTCAGGGGAGGTGGCTTTCCATGTTCTACGGCAGGGCAGACTTGGATCCGGTGGCTTTGCTACCTCTATAGGGGCTAGACGGCTAGAACGGGACAGCACCATGGGTGGCTCTGGCCATGGCGACCGTGTGTGGGCAAGACATGGTGGCGGCTATGTCCTCAGGTGTAATAGAACCGACCAAATCATAAGAACATAAGTACAAAAACAATCACCGAAGTGATCAAATTCCTGTACTTAAGCTCCCATAATCCCGGTAGTCCAGAAATCACAAAGGATTTCAACCAACTCTCGACATACAAACCAAGACCATAGTGATTCAACACAACACATTATTCATTACAACATTTCACAAGTAGCATTCGGATTACATCCATCAGAGTTCAAATAAAATATTACAAATCAAGTTCAAGTTCGCGGAAGCAACATAGTTTAGTACATAACTTCATAGTTTCAAATACATTGCCAGACCTCAGTCATGTCCCACAAAAGCATCTTCAAATATGAGAACTACGAGAGACCGCACCCAATGGTCTAGTCTTCATCCCCAGCCGGGAGAAGGCAATACTTGCAGCAACCAAAGTAGAACTGGTCATCTACAACAGGTGGGAGATAAACCCTGAGTATGAGAAGGTACTCAGCTAGACTTACCCGTCAAAACTAGAAATAAAAGACATCAAGGGTCATGCAAGGCTTATGAGGTGGGCTAGCTGGACATAGTTGCATAAAAGAGCTTATGAATATAGTAACCAATTTAAACTTTGCATCAAGTTTATCATCATTTACCTATCCACTAGATTTGCACCTGTACTAGAGCACTCACTTATTAGGAGCAAACAATATTAACCATAGCAGGTATAATAAGGCTGTCATCATCATATCATCATTCCTGAACCATTATGTTATTTAGTGTATCTACTTTGGAGATAAGCCCGTCAAGTTCTCACTAACCGGGAGAGACGGCGACTCGAATCGAATTACAACTCAGCTGAGGGGGTATTCCTAACTCTCATCCTGGCATACTTTGCAAGGGTAGCCGTGGGTCACCTTTGGGACAACTCAGGAACCAAATTCGCGGGTTCGATCAGCGCCAACGCTCTTAGGGATTACCCTTCTGCCAAGACGATCAGGACTTTTAAATCACCTGCCCTTGGACTCACGCCTATGGCTCCCTTCCGAGGCATACTTAATACTTATCGACTCCCGGCCTGAGTTGAGCTACTCGGCTTCATGGTCGGTCTTCAGACACGGCCAACTAAGAGAGAGGCATGCATTCAACATGAATAGGAAAGGCTCCAAGATTCAGTCTTTAAGCGACACAGACGGAGTCACTGCAAACCGGTAAGTCTCCGCCCGGTCTTCATTTCAAGTTAAGACAGGTTCTTTTCCACGATAGCAAATATAGCCAACCGTGCCACATGTATATCCCTATATCTCGCAGGTGACAGGAAATCACCTGACTTCTACCGCGTTTAAGTAGGGCTAAGCACTACATGAACCTGAGCTACATGGGATTCAGGGTATCAATATCTGGACAAGGATCGGATAACCAATGCAGCAAATGTTTACATCCAACACCTAAACTTAATGCAATAATATATATATGTAACAATAATACTTTAACTGCATTTTAGAAATTAGGAGGCTTAATATGCTCTAGGGCTTGCCTTTCACAAAGTTGCATGGACGGTGATCCGGGCACTCAACGGTGACCTCGTCTGGCACCTCTCCTATGGGTTGCACCTCCTGAATCTCTAGTGTTGGCTGCTGCTGCTCGCTCGGTTCCTCGAATTCCAGCAGTGTCACACCTTCCGGTACACCTATTGCATGCTGATGCACAAGATAAATATCATGGATGCATAAGGAATGACATGATGCTCATGATGAATGGATCACAGTAAGTGTTTAACAAAACATCACTGGACACTCGTTTACCGATTAAGAATAGCTCTATTCAAATCACTTTAAAACATGTATCTAACTTAACTTGAAGAACAAGATCAACTTACCTAACTTGAATAACCTAAGATAAAGACGCTCATCTTCAGTTAAAGGCCTAACACCTAGGAACATTACCACAAGCTTAGGAAATAGTAAAGGCATACTTAAATCAAAGTTAAGGTTTTATATGCAAACGAGTAGTTCCTTAATTCAATCATAACCAGAGTTCTATAAATTCAAATGACTTGCAAGAGGACATTCTAGAAAGCTTATGAAATTCTCTACAAATCATTTACAAACATCAAGCATGATTCTTACGTTAACCAAATCGAATTACGGTAAAAATAGAATCTGTCCAGAAATGACAGGTTTACTAAATTAATTATTTAGTGATGATGCAAAAGCATGATTGGACCAAACCAAGTTTACCAACTTGTGGCACATACCAGAGGAACATCAGAAAGTATAGTGCCAACTTCTAAATAAATTATTTAATGCCCTTTTCTAATTTATTTAGTTAATTAGGTGATTAAAGCAATATATAGTAAAACTATTCAGAAAAATCTACAAAACTTATAGTAGCTATCTCATGCTTCACATAGACTACCATAAAAATTTCAAAGCCATTGGGCAAGCAGAACTTGTTGTATCCAAAATAATAGGTGGCATGTCTATTTCAAGCATAATTAGGAAACCCTAATGAAAAGTGTCAAGAAATAGATTTCACATTTTTCCTAGCATCATTCTAGCATAAGAATAGCACTCACCAAATTTTACCTTTACTAGATCTATAGAAAAATTATAAAAATTCACACAAGATCCATCCATGCAAACAAGAGAATTTTCTAACTCCTACATACAATGTCCAAAATGTATGAAAATTTAACTACAAGCTATTCATGATATGAATAGTACACCATAAAAATTCCATGCCATTTGGAGCTACATAGAAAAAGATATAATTACCCCTATTTCCTTCATGATTAAAAGAGATAATTAGCAACTCCATTTTTCATAACAGAACATGGCATAAATTATATTTTTAATAAAAACTAGACATTATCATGAACTCAACAAAATTGGAGCCACATCATTTGAATCTACCAACTAGGAGATACATATTTTTGAATCTATACACAAATCTGTGAAAAGAATAAAACAAAACGATTTTTGAAACCCTAACTCTACTGTTGGGCCGGCCCAAAGGACACAGCGGCCCACGAAGCACGCGCCGGCGTGGCCCAGACTCAGCATAGCCCATGCTGGCTCCCGCCTCCACTCGGTAACTGACAACGGGGCCCTGCGAGACAGAGAGACAGGCAGGGGAGGAAGAAAAGACGGCGGCGTAGCTCGTCGCCGGTGACAGCTCCGGCGAGTCCAGCGGTGCTACGGTGTTCGCCTCACCCATGCGCATCTAACGGTGCCATCTATTGAAGCTATTGCCATGGCTAAAGGGGGTGGCGACGATCATGGCGGCGCACGGCCATGGCTTGGCCGGCTCCGGTGAGGTGACGGCGTCGTGGCCCTAGTGGGTGACCCTACGAGCATCAGTACCATTCATAGG
Source organism: Miscanthus floridulus (assembly GCF_019320115.1). Lineage (NCBI taxonomy): Eukaryota > Viridiplantae > Streptophyta > Magnoliopsida > Poales > Poaceae > Miscanthus > Miscanthus floridulus. The sequence goes on from NC_089595.1 coordinate 100,996,694, forward strand.
ACCTAGCGCAAGGGAGAGAGGGGATGGGAAGGCCACGGTGGCAGTTGGCCACATGGAGCATCAACTCCGGCGAGGTCCCGCCATGGCGGTGGTGGAAGAAATGGTGAATACGCCCTTACCAAGCCTCAATTGATCCGACTGAAAGGTGGAGGTGGTAGAGGAGATCACGACAAAGCTAGGGGAAAGATGGCCGACGTGTTTTTGCAGTGGCGAGCATGCAAGGCAATGGCGACGCTCGGTCGGAAATGGAGGAGTTGATGCAGCTTGTCGCTGCGCGCGATGGAGGCGAAAGAGAAGCAAATGGAGCAGGCGACTCGGTCAGGCAGGCGCGTGCGAGTTCAAGGCGTGGCCAGCAGCGCCAGGATGCCCGTGGCGCGTGGCAGTGCAAGCAGAAGACCGGCGATGGGTGGCAAACACGCGCCATTCATTTTCTAAAGACTGTCAGTTACTGTAGTTCCCATTCAGACGACTTGAACTGCCTAACAGCGCGACTTCAACGTGTCAACACGGCTAAACCATTGATCCATTGCAAAAACTATGTACATGAAAAATGTAGGCCTACCATCCATCTACAACTTCTTTTTAAGGACCATCATCTAATTCGCCATGGATCAGAAGTTACATCAAGCCAAAGTTGGCTCAATCAAACTGAAAATGCAGTTAGGACTCAGAAATATTTTTCAGTGTTGAATCCACCATCAATAATGACTTGTGGGCCATGTTTGAGGCTGTTCCATATATTTTCATGAGTTGATCATAAAACAACTTTTGTTCCTTGATAAATTAGCTACAACTTTGGTAAAGAGTGCATAGCCATGCAAGATCTCTAAGTTGGACTTTTGAATTAGTCAAATAGTGTCACTCTAAGGGTCATTCAAGGTCAAACCTCCACTTGAGGGCATTTTTGTCATTTTGATCCACATGAACAATGTCCCAACAATTACCCTAAGTGTAGTTAAGGTGTATTAGACCATAATCAACCACTTTACACAAGTGCTATACCAATTTCTAATGATCACATGTGATGAAGCACAAAACAATCAATTCACTCAAATGTTGCAATTTCATGTTTCACATGTTTCATGGCCTTGTTGGTATTTTATACTTGTCATATTACTACCATGTTGCCATGTTTCAAGGTATGAGAAACTCATGTTGCATTCACATGTTTCACTACTACCATTCACAAGCAAATCAAGTATGAAACAAACAGAATTGCGAATGTTGCATATGTATGTTTTAGTGACAATGGCATGATGAGATAAATGATGCATATGTTTATGAAATGAAATGCAATTTTGTGGAAGCCAAACACCTAGGGTGTTACACTAGGCGCCATCGGCCCGGCAAGGCAGGGCCTTGGCCGTTGAAAGGTCCTAATATGGCTAGAGGGGGGTGAATAGCCTATTTAAAAATCTATAAATCAACTAGAGCAATTTGATTAGTATGACAAATAGCATAATGCAAACTTGCTCTAGCTCTACAAGGGTTGCAAGCCACCTATCCAACAATTCTAGTTGCAATGATTACTTAGGCACACAAACTTGCTGCTCTAAAGAGCTCAACTAGATAAATGTAAATAATCAAGCAAGCTCTCAATTCTAGTTATACTAAAGAGCTTGTATCAACTAGTTTGCAAGAATGTAATCAAGTAAGTAGGGTGATTATACCGCCATGTAGGGGATGAACCAATCACAAGATGAAGATCAAACCAATCACCGGGAGAATGCAAATGACAAGAGACAATCGATTTTCTCCCGAGGTTCACGTGCTTGCCAACACGCTACATCCCCGTTGTGTCGACCAACACTTGGTGGTTCGGCGGCTAAGAGGTGTTTCACAAACCTCGTCCACATAATAGGATACCGCAAGAACCGACCCACAAGTGAGGTAACTCAATGACATGAGCAATTTACTAGAGTTACCTTTCGGCACTCCGCCAGGGAAGGTACAACTCCCCTCACAATCACCGAAGGCGGCCACAAACAATCACCAACTCATGTCGATCCTCCACCGCTGCTCCAACCATCTAGGTGGTGGCAACCACTAAGAGAAACAAGCGAAATCCGCAGCGCAACACGAATACCAAGTGCCACTAGATGTAATCACTCAAGCAATGCACTTGGATTCTCTCCCAATCTCACAATGATGATGGATCAATGATGGAGATGAGTGGGAGGGCTTTGGCTAAGCTTACAAGGTTGCTATGTCAATAAAAATGTGCAAAAAGTTATCCCTTGAGCTGGCCATGGGGCTATAAATAGAGCCCCCATCAAATAGAGCCGTTATACCCCTTCACTGAGCAAATCGCGGGCCGACCAAACGCTGCAGTCCAATTGACCAGACGTAGCACCGGACGCTTTGGTCGTGAATACCGGACACGTTCGGTCAGCATACCAGACATGTCCGATAGCCCCAGACTGCCACGTGTCTGGTTCAAATCATCATAGCCGTTGCCCGCATACTGCCGATGACCGGACGCTCACACCGGACGCACTACTACAAAAAGCATTTTTAGGGGCGGCTGGTAACCCTTTGTAGGGGCGGTTTGGCCAGCCGCCCCTACCGAACCGTCTCTACAAATCATGCATTTGTAGGGGCGGTTCCTAGGCCGCCCCTACAAATCGATTTATAGGGGCGGTTGGTGATTGAGCCGCCCCTACAAATAGATTTGTAGGGGCGGCTGGTATTACGAACCGCCCCTACAAATCTATTTGTAGGGGCGGCTCAAGAACCAACCGCCCCTACAAATCTATTTGTAGGGGCGGCTGTAGTGCCAGCCGCCTCTATAATACCTATTTGTAGGGGCGGTTCAATCTAGAACCGCCCCTACAGTACGTTTTCCCGCTAAAAAAAATTCAAATTTACAATTCAAATTCGACCAGAACTGTTTGTTTCTGCGTATTCCATCCAGCATCCGCGTTGCCGAACACCCCGCGACCAACGTTCCAAACCGCGTTCATGTTGCCGAACGCCACGCGACCAACATTCCGATCGCGACTACAAGCACAATAGTATTATATAAAGTACAATTACAAGTCCAATTCGTAATGATATATATATACAATCCATCATTAAATATACAAATTTCATACATATTGTTATCAACATCCTAGAGCTAGCCTTTCAGTCTCACAAAGGTGTTAGTACTGAGGATTTGTACCTAAGTCAGACTCTCGATCATGCTAGGCGCCTCTAGCGTGTACAATCTGGTCCAATATGAAGTTGCAAAGGTCGCCGACGAGCTCTAAGAGTTGGTCATCCTTGTATGGGTCTCTTTTCATTCCTTTCTCTTCTCTCCACTACAAGAAAACAAGTTTTAGTTTAGTATTTCATACCATTTATGAAGTTTTTATACTACAGGTGAAGAGGTTCAAACTTACCCTTAAGGGGTGTCTCCTGTAGGCACCGGTGTTACTCATCATAGAACATATATAGTATCCACAATGTACACTCCCAGGCCTCTGCTTGGGGCACTATGTGTTTTGCATATGAAAATATTAGGTAATGCTTTTGACAGCCATGTAATGGAGTACTGAAGAAGTAAGTTACACTTACCGCACATAGTGTTTTTATAGCCAGCTTTTCCTTCCTCGCTGGATCATGCCTTCCGTGATGATGAGAGACATAGAACCTAAATGCCCTATTCGAATTATTTTAGCAAATACAACTTGTTAGTATGCATAAGTGAACGTTACAAGTATGTATACAGACATATAAGCTAATGAGGATTGTCGATATGTATACATCTTGAGAATCGATATGAAGTCTTTGTATGTCGCCGGGTCCTTATCTATTGAATCAAAGACCCATGCCATGCTCTTGCCGACATCGATGGCTATACAAATCTAGTGGTTGCTGCATTGATTTAATCATAGAACTAGATAAGCTCTTTTACATCGAATAAAATATATCGAACATAGCTTTAAGTTATAGTTGAACTTACTCGAAGTTGTATGGTAGCCATATAGTAGAGTGTTGTTGGAGATTTTTGAAAGCCAGAGCAATGTATGCCGCAACCTTAAGGGACTCTTCCCTTAGCTTCGCACTACGGATGCGCTCTTTCTCCCGAAGAGTCTTTGCAGCTGCTAGCTCTTTGGCATCCAGTGTCCACCGTTTAGGGTAATTAAAATTTGTTTGGGCTATAGCTTGAGGGTCTACATACCCGGCTTTCACACTTGGCATTTGTTTGACAATGTGCACTTGCATTCTACAAATCACGGCATGGGTTAGTTACAACAAAATTCAAAGATTACATTCATATCATATCGGGAGGACAAGGACTTACAGGCACCATGTGCGAATTAGATTCATCTCCATTTCTCCTAGGTGAAAGCATGTGTGCATGTCATTGAAGTCAAAGACAATTTTCCCGGCTGGGCTTCCAAATGTGCCGGTGGGAAAGCATGCTTGTATGATATCTATGCTCGTTGGGAGAACACGCAAGTACCAATCATGGAACCTTCTCATTCCAAGTGGTAGGCGCTGGATGTCCCGGTTTGGTAGGAAGGGCTTGCCTCTTTCATATTTTTTCGGGCAATCCTTTGACCATTCGATGGCATCAACATTTGGATACTGCTTTGCAATTTGGTGAAGTTTGCTACTAACGGCCTCCTCAGAACCCCATGATGGGACTTTTTTAACTTGGTTTTCAGGCTTGAACTGATCATGGGAATACCACTTGGACACCGACGAGACGTCTTTGATCAAAACATAAACTGGCCTTATGTGGATTGGAATCTTCTTTTGGAGTTCCCATTCAGGCACGTCCTCATCTTCTTGTGCATCACCTTCTTCAGGAGGCACTTGTTGTTCATGTATCGGTTGTGCTTGTTGAGAAGACTATGGCATCTCATGATGCACTTGCCCGGTACGAGCTGGAGAAGGTTGTGGCATCTCATCAGGCACATGCTCGATAGGAGGCGGGGAAGAATGTGGCATCTTAGGAATGTGGGGGTCACGAGACGGTGAAAATATCTCCCCGGCCTCAACAACTCGCTCCAAATTTGGGAGAGGGGGAGGCGGCAAAGAAGTAGTCAATATAATGTCCCGTTTGTGCCAGAGGATGAACTACCCCATAACATCTCTGAGTAACACCAGCCCCTCGGGAGTTGCATAGTCTATCCTCCACTGCATGAACTCGGGCTTCACTGTATGCACCTCGACCCTAGTGTAGTCCGGCGGTATGTTATTATTGTGGTGTAAGCCACTGGGAGGATGTGCAACACCCGTTGCCACCTCCATCACAGTGTTCTGCCGGCCACTGAGAAACACCAAGGTGTAACTAGTAGGTTCCCATATGAGATCGACTGAGGTTGTGGCTGCAGTGGAACCTTGGCTGCTAGGAACTTTCAGAGGGCTGCCAACTAATGCCAGTTCTCCCGGTGGCGTCACTAATATACGTGGCTCCATAGACATTCCTTGCTCCTCCAGCGCCTTCGCAACTAGAGCCTTCACTTGGAGCTCAAGACTAGTCTCCTGGTCTCGGCCATGTTTCTTGTACATGTGCCTGTCCTCTTCGAATCCTTGCTTCCAAGTCATCCTTTTCCCTAGCCCCCTGGTGTAGCCTATGTGCTCCTTGTTTCCCAAGCCAAGGCTAAGCTCGTCCCTCTCTCTGGAAGGATTGAATGAGCCCTTCACTTTGTCTTCAGCATATTTCAGTATCCTTGATACCACCTCTTGGGTCTCCGGCTTATCAAACTTAAGATTACTGTCGGATGGTTCTGTACTCCTCGCATATATCCAGTTCCTTGAGCGTACCTTCAACTTTGTCACATCAATATTCCCAGCAGCTATGACCTCTTCATCCATCTTTCTAAACTGCTCTTCCTTGGCATAGTAGCCACCGGGGCCTAGATGATGGTGGTGTTTGTTCCTCTTCGCTAGCTCAGTGTTACGAGCACTGAGCTCCAATGCCTCCACTGAAGTCTTCTGAGCCATGAGCTCCTCCCATTGACTAGGAGTTATTTTGCCGAACTCGTTGAAGGGAGTTAACCCCTTTTGGATATACTTCGTGTTAAGCTCCGACCTCCAACGTCGCAATGACTCTCCCATCATCCTGATAGCATTTTTTTTACCAATTCGTGCTTACCCTCCGGAAATCTAAAATTGACCTTCAGCTGCCTATCCCATAGTGCATTCTTTATGTTCTCTGGTACCTCTTTCCAGTTAGGGATTGCTGGGTTCAATTTATCTCTTACTAGGGCCCTGATCGCATTACGGAATCATCCTCTTAATTCCTTCAGCTCAAAGATCTCCCCTGCTGGCCCAACCTCCGTTATCACATAGCAAGCCTTATCTAGATATAGATTTCCTTTTCTATCCCCTTGTTTCCTCTTAGGCTTGGTAGTCGTGGTTGTGTCTTGAGTTTGTGGAGCAGAGGCATCATGATCCGTCTCTGTGGTTGTTGCCTCTGCTCTCCTTTCCTCTACTCCATCTTGTCCAACGAGATGTCGCGGATGTTGACGTCGTCTTTTCTGAGTTTTAGGAGGGACCTACATATAGGATAGGTCAAAGTGTTAGCAGAGGAAACACAGCCAAAGCTTTAGCAAAATTTACAAGCTAAGGCTTCTTCCCTACCTCCTCGTTCGGGTCAAAATCCTTGTCCAAATCTTCCTCCATTGGCCTCCTTCTTGCTTCAGGTGGGAAAGGATCCTCGAGACTTTCATATCCCTCTTCTGACTCATCATCCTCTTCTTCTTCGCCTTCAGCAGCCTCTCCTTCAGGGCCTTCCTCCTCGTCACACTCCTCCTGAGTAAGCATCACTTCTAGATCTTTTTCTACCTTATTATCGAACTATTCCTGAGTAAGCTGGTCCTCTAGTGCTTGCTCCTCAAGGGTTGGCTGCTCATCATGCTCGGGGCATCGAGCTGCACGGTCTGTTGTCCGCGACATTATTTCACGCTTTGTTCTAAAAGATACAAGAAAGTGTGCTTTAGGTACGCGAGAAGGTATAAGAAATCAAAAAGGTCTATAAACCAAAGTAGTCCTATAAAACAACAATATAAAAAAAACGAGAAGTAGCAGTGGTAGAGGCCTCAGAAACATGTCAATCATCATCTGATCTTGAACTTGGAGCATCAAGGCATCATAACAGAGAAGAGAGGAGAAGGTAATGTAGGGGCGGCTGCTAATGATACCAAGTTCCTTACAAGTTCTTGATCATCAGCTCATATTCCATATAATGTATGGACTTGGACAATTTCATCATCGGCAAAACAAAGGAGAGGAGAGGAGAGGGGAGATTTGGCAAAAAAAAAAGCAACTGCTGCTTAACAAACATAGTGCAGCAGCTGATGGAAAAATATAGGACAACAAGTCCTGGGCGAGTCCTAGGAGATTTGGCAAAAAAAGCAACAGTAGCCAACAGTTAGTAGCTAGAAGTAGCAAGTAGTAGTAGTAAGTAGAAAGTAGTAAGAGGATTAGTAGTAGGAGTAGTGGTAGGAGTAGTAGTAGCAGTAGCAGCAGCAGCAGCCACTACACACCAGCAGTATATAAGCAAAAAAATAGAGGAGTGGTAGTAGTAGAGTAAGAGCAGCAACCACTTAGGAGTAGCAAGTAGTAGTAGTAAGTAGAAAGTAGTAGAGTAGAGTAAGTGTAGCAGTAGAGTGGTAGTAGTAGAGTAAGAGAAGCAGCCACTTAGGAGTAGTAGTAGGAGCATCAATGAAAGAAGAGCAGTAGTAGGAGTAGCAAGTAGAGGGAGGAGTAGTAAGAGGAGGAGGAGTAGAAGGAGGAGGAGTAGGAGCAGGAGGAGTACTAGTAGGAGTAGTGGTAGGAGTAGTAGTAGTTAAGTAGTAGTAGTAGCAACAGCCACTACACACCAGCATAAGCAAAAAAAATAGAGAAGGAGTGGTAGTAGTAAGAGGAGGAGGAGTAGGAGGAGTAAGAGGAGTAGGAGGAGGAGGAGGAGGAGGAGGAGGAGGAGGAGGAGTAGTAGTAGCAGCAGCAGCAGCAGCCACTACACACCAGCAGTATATAAGCAAAAAAAACAGAGAAGGAGTGGTAGTAGTAGAGTAAGAGCAGCAGCCACTTAGGAGTAGCAAGTAGTAGTAGTAAGTAGAAAGTAGTAGAGTAGAGTAAGTGTAGCAGTAGAGTGGTAGTAGTAGAGTAAGAGCAGCAGTCACTTAGGAGTAGTAGTAGGAGCATCACTAAAAGAAGAGCAGTAGTAGGAGTAGCAAGTAGAGGGAGGAGGAGTAGTAGGAGTAGTAAGAGGAGTAGTAGGAGTAGTAAGAGGAGGAGTAGTAGGAGGAGGAGTAGTGGTAGGAGTAGTGGTAGTTGTAGCAGCAGAGTAGTAGTAGGAGCAGGAGGAGTACTAGTATGAGTAGTGGTAGGAGTAGGAGGAGGAGTAGTAGTAGTAGTAGTAGTAGTAGTAGTAGTAGTAGTAGTAGTAGTAGTAGTAGTAGTAGTAGTAGTAGTAGTAGTAGTAGTAGTAGTAGTAGTAGTAGTAGTAGTTAAATAGTAGTAGTAGCAACAGTCACTACACACTAGCATTATATAAGCAAAAAAAACAGAGAAGGAGTAGTAGGAGGAGGAGGAGGAGGAGTGGTAGGAGGAGGAGGAGTAGTCTAAGAAAATATCACAAATATAATTAACAGTAGAAACCGGCCAATGTGAAAACATAGGAAATCACTTACTGCTATAAGCAAAAGGCAGAAATTAGTAGTAGTAGGACAGTAGTAGAAGTAGTAGGAGCAGTAGTGAAAACATAGGAAATCACTTACTCCTACAGGCCAAATTTGATCATCAGCTCATTTCAGATAATATATGGAGATGATAATTTCATCATAGGTAAAAAGGAGAGGAGAGGAGAGAAGAGGAGAGGAGAGGAGGCAAAAAAAGCAGCTGTTGCTTGCCAAAACAAATAGAGCAGCACTAGCTTGCCAAAACAAATAGAGCAGCTGCTGCTGCCAAACATAGAGGAGAGGATAAGAAACAGAGTGGAGACGATAGGATCATGTCAGCCATATAGTAGCCGATAGGAGGCATGTAGGAAGCCGATAGGCAAGTACTATCGGTAAGCCTGTAGGAAGCAAAAACAAATTGGCCTGTAGGAAGCCGACAAGTGTTAGTAGCCGATAGAAGCCATGCTGGAGGCCAATAGGTAAGCAAAATGGTTGAAAATTTTGCTAAATGCCATCACAGGGAGTCCTTTTGTTGGATACAGTTGCAAATGTGAATGGCTAGGAACATTGGAATAGATGAAGTATGAATATCTATGTTGGTTAAAAGGTTTCCATCTTGGTCCATTTACTGTGCTTTTTTCTAAGAATTAACGCAATGGAATTTTCTAATAATTACCATGTTCTTGATATAATCAGAATATCAAATTTAATATATATTTTGAGGCATCTGGTGTGACCTATGGAGAAAAAGAGAGAGATCTTCTACTTGTACCATACAACAGTAAGCTGGTAGATTGTTAACCCAATACCAAGCTGTAAAATTCACAAAAGAAAGACCGGAGTATAACAAGAGGAACTAAAGATTGTTAACTGAATACCAGAAATTAACAACAGGGGATCAAATCATAACACAAACACTTACTGTTGATCTACCTTTTTCATATGATTACCGGCTAGTTTATCAGGGGCTACTAGTAAAACTGAAATGGATGGCTTACTGAATAAAAGCATTGGTTGTCAATAATCTCCTAAGGGAAATTTCAGAATTGAAAGTTTGAATTATCTTTTTTTTGCTAATGCACGAATGTTACAGTTGTCTACCGTTCAAAGCAAGCACTCTGTCATGCATGGCAATAATGTCAGCATGAACTCAGATGCTTTAATCAGTATACTCAGGATCAATATATTGACTCATTAGTTCAATCTACTAAACCTTGAGCATATAAGTACAACACTATAGGCATATGCAAGTTTTTTGTGTTTATTTTGCTTGAAAGTGATCTGTGTTTGCCAACAAGCAATGCTTAATTGAAATAAATATCCTCACAGTATTTTACGCTCTATTATCCAGATTAACTAAAACTGACACCAAGTCGTCGTGAACAACATGTGTTAACTATAAGATAGCAACCAAAAAAACAAAACATGCCCAAAATCCTTAGAAATTACTTAAGTTGATGCAGTTACTTCTCCAAGGAGATTCATGATAGATATATGAATATATCATAGTCCCTGTTGACTCAGGTAATATATAAATGGCTAGAAAATAAGCTAAATGCCACTCAAGTATATTGTCGCGTTCAGATCTGGAGCAGATAGCGGAGGCATACCTAGAGCAGAGAGCGGGGACTGAGACAGGACGAGGTCGCTGGAGGAGTTTGCGCTGCCGAAAAGTCACAGGGGCCTGGCGAGTCTGCACTGCCGGGGGAAGTCACGCCGAAGACAACAGTAGGGGATGGTGCTAGCCCGTCTTCCTCAGCGCCGGGAAGGGGAAGCGGGAGGGGAAGGAGGTGGGCGACCTTCACTGCCGCTGATCCGTGCGGCGCGTGGGGCCTAAGGGCGGTGCGGGAGGCGGGCGCCGGAGCTGGCATCGTCGGCGTGCGGGGGCCGGGCGCGGGGCGCCGAGAGCCTGCGTCGTCGGCGTGCGGGGGTAGGATGTCGGGGGCCAGGCACGGGGCGTCGGGAGCCTACGTCGTCGGCGAGCACCAGGGGCCGGGGGCGGGACGCCGAGCGCCGAGGGCTGGTGTGGGCGGGCGCGGGACCGGCGGCGGGGCCGACAGCGTGGGCAGCGGTGCAAACCCTAGGCAGCCTGACGGCGTTGGAGGAAGAAGACAGCGCCCAGACGATGACTCCCGTGCGCTACCCTCCAATTTATACTAGGTATCATTTATAGGGGCGGTTCCTGATCTAGCCGCCCCTACAAATACATTTTTAGGGGCGGTTCCTGATCCAACCGCCCCTACAAATATTTTTTTAAATTATAAATTCTATATTTTTTATATCATAAAAACACAATTATAAATTCTACATTTTGTTCAAACTTTCTCAAATGAAAAAATGGACTATATAAGTATTGTAGATCTTGATGAGATGAACAACCTTGTTATTCAGAGTTTTTTCATCTGAGGTCATTTAGTGTCTCATTTGAGCAAGTTTGACCAAGTCAAATTTGGTCAAATGAAAAAACAACACTTTGACTCTAGTATTATGAACCCTAAATAACTTCAAATTGAAAAGTTTTGAATACCAAGTTTGATCATCTCAGCAAGATCTACAATTGTTGTTTTGGTCAACTTTCCATTTGAGAAAGTTTGGATGGTTCAAATTTGTGATTTTTAAATTTCGACGCCTACAAACTAGTTTTCGGAACCCTAGGTTATCTCAAATTGAAAAGTTTTGAATACCAAGTTTGTTCATCTCATCAAGATCTACAATCCTTATATAGTCCATTTTTTCATTTGAGAAAGTTTGAACAAAATGTAGATCAAATTTCACAAGTGTGTGACATAGTTTCAGAAAGTCTATATGAGATTCAAGAATTTGTGACTAGTGTTTGTTCAAACTTTCTCAAATGGGAAAATAAGCTATGTAAGGATTGTAGATCTTGATGAGATGAACAACCTTGTTATTCGGAGTTTTTTCATCTGAGGTCATTTAGTGTCTCATTTGAGCAAGTTTGACCAAGTCAAATTTGGTTAAATGAAAAAACAACACTTTGACTCTAGTATTATGAGCTCTAAATTACTTCAAATTGAAAAGTTTTGAATACCAAGTTTGATCATCTCAGCAAGATCTATAATTGTTGTTTTGGTCAACTTTCCATTTGAGAAAGTTTGGATGGTTCAAATTTGTGATTTTTAAATTTTGACGCCTACAAACTAGTTTTCGGAACCCTAAGTTATCTCAAATTGAAAAGTTTTGAATACCAAGTTTGTTCATCTCATCAAGATCTACAATCCTTATATAGTCCATTTTTTCATTTGAGAAAGTTTGAACAAAATATAGATCAAATTTCACAAGTGTGTGACATAGTTTCAGAAAGTCTATATGAGATTCAAGAATTTGTGACTAGTGTTTGATAAAACTTTCTCAAATGAGAAAATAAGCTATGTAAGGATTGTAGATCTTGATGAGATGAACAACCTTGTTATTCAGAGTTTTTTTCATCTGAGGTCATTTAGTGTCTCATTTGAGCAAGTTTGACCAAGTCAAATTTGGTCAAATTAGTGTCTCATTATGAACTCTAAATGACTTCTGGATGTTGCAATAGAGTGGATGTTCAAATAGAGTCATCTGGATGTTGCAAAGGGTAGTCTCACACACATGCATAAAATGTAGTATCATACACATACAAAAATATGTAGTCTTACACACGTACACAAATATATAGTCTCACACGCATGCATAAATGAAGCCTTACAAACACACACAACTAGCTAGCCCGCTGTAACTACTTTCTCATTGACACCTTTTCGTTCCCATGGCATTATATCTTTGGGGATGTTCTTTTCCACAACACTGATCTTCTTAGGAAAGTCTGTGAATAACGGCATCTCATCATAGTTATTGTAAGCTTCAACATCATCCACGCCATCAACTCCAATAATGTGTTGTTTCCCGGAGGCAACCACGTGCTTTGTCTTCTTCTTTGGGGGGAGGTTACTTTGTGGGTCAGACATATAGAAAACTTGTGCGACACGTGAAGCGAGCACCCAAGGATCATCTTGGTAGCCTAGATTCTTGAGGTCCAGGACTCTCAATCCGATCTCGTTCAGTTGGTGTTGTTTGATCCAGCGGCATCGAAACAGGGCCACCGTTATATCCCTTCCATAGTCAAGTTCCCATATCTCTTCAATGATGCCAAAGTATTGGATCTTTCGCCCTAATCCATCGAGAGCCTCTATTCGAATGCCGCTGTTTTGGTTCACATATTTACTATCCTTTGCGTGGGTATAGTACGTGTACCCATTGATATCATAAGTATTCCAAGATGTAACTTGTCTCGATGGCCCCTCCGCCAACCTACTGATGGTAATAGAGTCTATGGTTTTTCCAGGCGGTATGTTTTGGTCCTTCAACCATATAGTTAGTCGTTGCTTGTGCTGTTTCATGACCCAATCATCCGAACGGCCATTTCTCTCTGCCATAATGATAGCCAAGTGTTCATCAATATACGGTTGCATCAGTTGTGTACTCTGCAAGACACTGTAATGCGCCCGACTCACCTCTTTGTAATCATGGTCGATGAATACTTTTCTACCACTGGTGCCCTTCCCAGCCAGCCTACCCTTGTGATGAGAATCGGGTTTACCAATCCCTTTCTGTACTTTTAGGTACTCTTGACAGCACTCGACGACTTCTTCAGTACTATAACCCTCTATCATGGAGCCCTCTGGGTATGCTCGATTATGCACGTATCGACTTAAAACCGACATGAACCGCTCATAGGACCACATTTCATGCAAGTAGCAAGGGCCAAGCGCCTGTATCTGATGAACCATGTGAATTATGAGATATGGCATTATATCAAAAAAAGCAGGAGGTAAACACATCTCCAGTTGGTTTTGTGTCTCCACCACAAATTCATGTAGGTCACTCAGCTCTTCCTTGCCAATCGTCTTCTGTGAGATCTTTGAAAAGAAGTAGCACATGCGGGTGATGGCCATTTTCAAGAACTCTGGCTTTATAGCCCTGATTGCAATAGGTAGAAACACTGTTAGCATCACATGGCAATCGTGAGCCTTGCAGTGTGTTATTGACAAGTCCTTCATCGACACTAGCTTCTTCACATTTGCTGAAAACCCAGTCGGGACTTTGATCCCCCTTAGGAAAGTGCATATAGCTCTCTTCTCGTCTGGTGTTAGGTTGAAGCACGCCGCGGGCAGAGTGTATTTTCCATTAGCCTCAGGTACCGGGTGAAGCTGTGGCATCATGTTTAGCTGCACCATGTCTTTCCGTGCTTTCAGACCATCCTTTGACTTGCCTATGTCCATCAAGGTAGCAATGAGACTCTCAAAGACATTCTTCTGTACGTGCATAGCATCAATGGCATGGGGGACCTCCAAGTCTGGCCAATAAGGCAGATACTGAAAGAAGATCGATTGTTTCTTGAAAGGTATGCCTTCGATAGGAGGTGTGCTTCTATCTCTGTTCATCCCATCTAGATTCTTCTTTCCATAGACGACGCGTATATTTTTCACCATTCTGTACACATGTTCTCCGTTATGATGTCTCTCCGGAGGGGGTTCAATCTCTAGGGCGTTGTCATAAAATCTAAAGAACAATTTGCTGCGGTACTTGTGACTTGTCTTTAAGAAGCGTCGGTTCCTTAGGTAAACTATCTTCTTGGATGCATCCAGGTACACCCATGTAGTACCATCCAAGCAAACCAAGCATCTCGTCTTCCCTTTGATTTGTCTAGACAAAGCAAACAACGCGGGGTAATCATTGGTAGTAACAAATATTATTGCTCTACATATGAAGTCCTCCTTTCGGAACGCATCGTACATCTGCTCCCCATGCCTCCATAGTCTCTCCATTTCTTGCATCAAGGGCTCGAGGAACAATAACCGTTTCACCATGATGAATCCACACTGTGTAGTCCTCAACAAATCCTCGTATAATCAAATGTGATCTGATGATAGTCACATCTATCCATGCCATACGGTTCTTGCAATCTTTACAGAGGCAAATAATTGTATCCTTATTCTCTTTCAATGTCGTTGCATGCTTCGTTGCGGCTTTAATAAATTTATCCACCTCTTCACGGAAACCTGCCTTGAACCTTAACGAACCATACATCCAAGAGTTCCTGTACTCCATCTTTTACAACAACAACAAAATAAACATTAAAGGACTACTTATTCAGATATATATAAAAATTAATCAAAGTAATAATTATTTGAGAATAATTGTATATACCTCAGATATATATGAATATAAATCTAATATAATTACATGAAGCATACAAACACACCATGGTAGAGGAAAATTAATTAATGGCCCATTTATCCATAAATAATTAAAATACATATTTATTGATTACAATAAACAATTTCAAAGACAACAATTAGTAATAATTATACTTTACACAATATCTTTCGTACAAACCCTAGTCCAATTTTATCAAACATAAATTTACAAAAACGAAATTAATAAAAAAACCAAACCCTAGATCTAGATCACATGCACATGAAACATCCATAAAACTAACTAATGGTTCACTAAAATCAAGAAACATGGACCAAATAAGGGTATGATCTTGTTCCCCTCCCTAATTTACCCTAGTACATTTAAAAGTTGGGTCTAATTTGCTCATAAATAGCTCAAGCACCATAGAAGAGAGAGAAAAACAAAACTCTAATTATTCACTAATCAACCATTAAAACTTCAAAAAAAAGTGTGGAATAGCATTTTCTTACCTTCTATAACCTCTCCACCAAAGGATTTGAGACCAAAACCTTCCCCCCTTAGTAGAGCAATTTTTGGGAGGTGCCCAAGTCCTTCCCAACTTTCTTTCACGGGTTGGAGTGAATGATCCGAGGAGGAAGAAGGTGCTGCTTTAGTTTTATATGGGGGTCATTTGTAGGGGCGGCTGGTGATTGAGCCGCCCCTACAAATAGAAGCTATAAATACGGGCCATTTTTAGGGGCGACTCAATCACCAGCCGCCTCTACAAATACCATTTCTAGAGGCGGCTGGTGATTGAGCCGCCCCTAAAAATTATACTCCATTTGTAGGGGCGGCTCGTATCACCAGCCGCCCCTGCTGTTCCATTTGTAGGGGTGGCTGGTGTCTGGGCACCCGAGCACGCCACTGTAGGGGCGGCTCCATCACCAGCCACCCCTACAAAAAAAATTGAACCATTGCTACAAATCGTTTTCTACGTAGTGACGTAGACACTCAATTGACCGGACGCTCCACCGTCGAGTCCAGTCGAGTCCAGTAAGCCACCAGGGCCGACCAGACGCGTCTGGTAGAGACTGACCAGACGCTGACCCTCAGCGTCCGGTCGAGTACAGTAAGTACCCATGGATGACCGGACACGTCCGGTCACACTGGACTGGACGCTACCAGCGTCCGATCGACTTCACTGTGGAACACTGTTTTTCTGAGTCATACCGGACATGTCCGGTGTGGCGACTGGACGCGTCCGGTCGCTGAGTCTGCCGCCAAATACTGGACATGTTCGGTCATCATACCGGACATGTCCGGTCACTCTGTAACCAGCGCGACTACCTCCTCTTTGACTCTATCTTCTTCACCCTTGCTCAAATGTGCCAACCACCAAGTGTATCACCATGTGCACATGTGTTAGCATATTTTCACAAACATTTTCAAGGGTGTTAGCACTCCACTAGATCCTAAATGCATATGCAATGAATTAGAGCCCCTAGTGGCACTTTGATAACCGAATTTTGATATGAGTATCACTCCTCTTAATAGTACGGCTATCTATCCTAAATGTGATCACACTCACTAAGTGTCTTGATCACTAAAACAAAATAGCTCCTACTTTTTATACCTGTGCCTTGAGCCTTTTGTTTTTCTCTTTCTTCTTTTCCAAGTTTAAGCATTTGACCATCACCATGCCATCAACATTGTCATGATCTTCACCATTGCTTCATCACTTGGAGTAGTGCTACCTATCTCATAATCATCTTGATAAACTAGGTTAGCACTTAGGGTTTCATCAATTAACCAAAACCAAACTAGAGCTTTTAATCTCCCCCTTTTTGGTAATTGATGACAACCCTTATACAAAGATATGAATAAAAGTTCATTTGAATCCATGTTGCTTGCCCAAGCATATTTACCATGTGTACAGAATATGAACAAGTTTCATGAACTCCAAATGGTAGCAATTGCTCCCCCTACATATGTGCTAAGAGTTTGGATTGTAGCTTTGCACATATGATTAGATAGGAAATATAGAAGTCAATTTCTACCAAATGATGCTAAGGTATAAGAGATGGACCTTTGAAGCATGATACCAATCGGAGTGCACCAATATACCATCCTTAGCACCATTAGAAACTAGACATATACAAAAACTAGAATACCTCGTGAGATCAACATTACATGCAAGGGTCTAGTTTCTATAGAAAGAACATAAGTCTAGTTACTTAGCCTATGCATGCTAGTTTTTCATTTCAACATTCAAACTTACAACTAGCATACACCACACAAGCATGGATATTTGAAATTAAAACTTATGCCATGCAAGCAAACATATGCAATGCTCATTCAAATGCACCATACAAGTTTATGAGCTTGCTCCCCCTACTTGTGTGCTCAAAATTTTAATTGATCCCTTTCCTTTAGCATATCTCTCCCCTAATGTCCAATTTCCTTTAGCATATCTCTCCCCTAATGTCCAATACTCCCCTATCACTCATATCTTTGTTTCTCTCCCCCTTTGTCAACAATTAGCACAAAAGGTGAGCTCAAATTATGGATAGGTTGGGGTGAAACCATGTGAAATGAGGATCAGTTTCCTAATTTGGTTCAATCTAGATTACTTGCACAAGATATGTAACTCGGTTTGATCCAAGGACAAGCTTCTTCACACCTTCAAATAAGGGTTATCTTGTACCATGTTGAGTTAAACACTTATAGCTCATTTTCTAAATCAAACACTAGGTTTACAAGCCCACAAACATGTCATATGCTACCACTAGATCATTTCAAACATACAAGCAATAGTGGTACCATACAAGCATCAAATTCATTTGATTTTCATGAATGAGCCTAGGACATGATGAGAATGACTAGATGCACTAAACACGTCCTTAGTAATGAATGGATGACATGTCAATCAACTTTACCTTGCTTTGCTCGAAGGAGAGGCATGTCATATAGTGGGGGTGCATCAACTCATATTGGAGAAGTCAAGTATGTTCAATTCATTCCTTAGCTTGCAAAACCTCTTCTCATCAAGTGGCTTGGTGAATATGTCGGCAAGTTGATCTTTGGTGCCCACACTCTCTATGCAAATGTCCCCTTTTTGTTGGTGATCTCTTATGAAGTAATGACGGACATCTATATGCTTTGTTCTTGAGTGTTGAACCGGGTTGTTGGTGAGCTTTACAGCACTTTCATTGTCACATAGCAATGGCACTTGCTTGAACTTGATTCCAAAGTCACTCAAGGTAGCCTTCATCCAAAGTAATTGAGCACAACAACTACTGGCCGAAATGTACTCTACTTTGGTGGTTGAAAGTGCTACACTATTTTGCTTCTTCGATGACCAAGACACAAGTGATCTTCCCAATAGTTGACATGTGCCCGATGTGCTCTTTCTCTCAACTTTGCATCCCGCATAATCGGAGTCCGAATATCCAATCAACTCAAATCTTGCTCCTTTGGGATACCATAATCCAACATGTTGTGTATGCTTCAAGTACCTCAATATTCTCTTAGTTGCCTTTAAATGACTTTCTCTTGGTGAGGCTTGAAATCTAGCACACATGCATACACTAAACATCACATCCAGCCTTGATGCGGTCACATAGAGTAGACTACCAATCATGGACCAATACATCTTTTGATCCACCATATTGCCACTTGCATCACTATCCAATCTTCCACTTATCCCCATTGGTGTACTAATAGATTTACTCTCATCCATTTTAAACTTCTTGAGCATGTCCTTGATATACTTGCCTTGACACACAAATGTGTCATTCTTCATTTACTTGATTTGAAGACCAAGGAAGTAACTAAGTTCTCCAATCATAAACATCTCAAACTCACTTGCCATCATCTTGCCAAACTCCTCACAAAATTCTTGATTTGTTGATCCAAAGATAATATCATCAACATAGATTTGCATTACAAACAAGTCATTTCTAAGCTTCTTGGTGAAGAGAGTGGTGTCAACCTTTCCCATCTTGAATCCCTTAGAGAGTAGGAAATCCCTCAATCTCTCATACCATGCTCTAGGTGCTTGTTTCAATCCATACAAAGCCTTTCTCAACTTGTAGACATGGTTTGGTTTCTTCTCATCTTCAAAACCAGGAGGTTGCTAAACATACACAAGCTCATTGATGTACCCATTTAGAAATGCACTTTTCACATCCATTTGGTACAACTTGATGTTGTGGGCACAAGCATAAGCTAGCAAGATCCTAATTGCTTCCAATCTTGCAACCAGGGCATATGTTTCTCCAAAGTCAAGGCCTTCAACTTGAGTGTAACCTTGAACCACTAATCTTGCTTTGTTCCTTATTACTATCCCATCTTGATCTTGCTTGTTCCAAAAGACCCACTTAGTTCCAATCATATTATGATCCTTAGGCCTCTCAACTAAATCCCATACATGATTTCTTGTGAAGTTGTTTAGCTCTTCATGCATAGCATTGATCCAATCAACATCCCTCAAGGCTTCATCTATCTTCTTAGGTTCAATGGATGACACAAATGAGAAATGCTCACAAAATGAAGCCAATCTTGATCTTATTTGCACAACTCTTGAAATATCACCAATGATAGTGTCCAATGGATGATCTCTTGCAACATTGTTTGGTTGAAGCACTTGCACTTGATTGCTAGTATTTGATTGATCATTTGGTTGAGATGATGAACTAGCCATTTGTTGATCTTGCATATTGCTATCACTAGTGCTTGCTTGAATTTGATCATGAGAACCATTAGCTTGCACATTTGAGTTAGAGAGCACTTGATTCTTGTCATCTTCAACATCAATCACCTCTCTAGGCCTTAACTCACCAATGTCCATGTTCTTCATTGCATTGACCAATTGAGTGCCTCTTACATCATCTAGATTCTCATCTTCCTCTTGGGAACCATTTGTTTCATCAAACTCCACATCATGAACCTCCTCAAGAGTGCCACTAGCCAAATTCCAAACTCTATAAGCCTTGCTAGTAGTGGAGTAACCAAGCAAGAACCCTTCATCACATTTCTTTTCAAACTTGTTCAATCTAGTGCCTTTCTTCAATATATAGCATTTACAACCAAAAACCCAAAAGTATGCTATGTTGGGCTTTCTTCCATTCAATAGCTCATAAGGTGTCTTCTCCATCATGGGGTGACAATAGAGTCGGTTGCTATAGTAGCAAGCCGTGTTGATTGCTTTGGCCCAAAATGAATGACTCACATTGTACTCACTCAACATTGATCTTGCCATATCAATCAAGGTTCTATTCTTTCTTTCAACTAGCCCATTTGATTGAGGAGTATACTTGGCCGAGAATTGATGTCTAACTCCAAATTCATCACATAACTCATCAACTCTAGTATTCTTGAATTCACTACCATTGCCACTTTTAACTTTCTTGATTGTTGTTTCAAACTCATTGTGAATGCCTTTGACAAATGATTTGAATGTAGCAAACACATCACTTTTATCAACAAGAAAGAACACCCATGTGTATCTAGTGAGATCATCCACAATCACAAATCCATATTTGTTTCCACCAATGCTAGTGTATGTGGTTGGTCCAAACAAGTCCATGTGCATCAACTCAAATGCCTTAGATGTGCTCATCATGCTCTTTTTAGGATGTGTATTACCAACTTGTTTTCTGGCTTGACATGCACTACATAACTTATCCTTCTCAAATGTGACATCTTTCAAGCCTCTAACTAAGTCATGCTTAATCAATTTGTTCAATTGTTTCATTCCAACATGACCAAGCCTTCTATGCCATAACCAACCCATGCTAGACTTAGTGATCAAACATGTTGACAATTGAGCTTCTCTAGCATTGAAATCAACTAAGTATAGATTCTCATATCTAAATCCTTTGAATATCAAGTTAGAGCCATCTACACTTATGATCTCTACATCATCCACACCAAATATGCACTTGAAACCAAGATCACACAATTGGGCTACCAATAATAGATTGAAGTTCAAGCTCTCTACTAGTAGCACATTGGAAAGGCTCAAGTCATTGGATATTGCAATCTTACCAAGCCCTTTGACCTTGCCTTTGCCATTGTCACCAAATGTGATACTATCAATCCCATTGCTCTTGCTTTCATTGATTGAATTGAACATTCTTGGATCACCGGTCATGTGTTGTGTGCACCCACTATCAAGCACCCAATGCCTTCCTCTGGCTTTATAATTTACCTACAAAAGAAGATCAATTCTTTTTAGGTACCCAAACTTGCTTGGGTCCTTATAGGTTAGTCACCAAGGTCTTTGGTACCCAAATAGCCTTCTTCTTTGGGCCCACAATTGGTGTACCAATGAACTTAGCCTTCACACCATTGGCACCCTTATAAAGCATATAACAAGAATCAAATTTGATTAAGGATACATTAGGTAGCTTGTTCTTGTTAGTCTTGCAATTTTGCTCTATATGCCCAACTTGCTTGCATCTATTACAAAATCAACCATTGCCCTTCACAAAGCTAACTTTGGGAGTGACAAAGGCTGCCTTGCCTTTCTTGGGGGTATAGCCTAATCCCTCTTTATTGAGAGAAAACCTTTGGCTACCCTAAGCACTTTAGCAAGCGGGCATCTCCACCATAGGCATTGCCTAAGGCACGAGTGAGCTCATTTACCTCCTTCTTGAGGTTCTCATTTTCCACCATTAGTGATGTATCATTCATAGGTGGAGTAGAGGTGGTAATGCTACAAGAAGTGTTAGTAGGAGCAACAAAAATAGATTCATTAATAAGATCGCCTGTTAGTCCCACATCACATGTTATGATCATTTGCTCCTTCTTGGCTTCCTCCACTTTGACTTGCTCAATGAGAGAGGAGTGAGCCTTTTCAAGCTTAGAGTGAGCTTTGCCAAGCTTCTCATGGGCTTCCATTAGCCTCTCATGAGTGGCATTGAGCTCATCAAAGGATTGCTCAATGAAATTTTACTTTCTTGCGCAATTCTTTGCACTCCTTTCTCTTCATCTCATTGTAAGCATGCACTTGCTCACACATGTCCAAGAGCTCCTCCTTGGAGTACTCCTCATCATCATCATCATCATTATCATTCCTACAAGAGTCACTTTCACATTCATCATCATCACTCTCATCATATTTTACCTTGGTAGGCTTTGCCATGAAGCATGTTGATGGAGTGTTGAAGATGGAGGGCTTGTCATTGATGGCGATGCTTGCTAGTGCTCTCTTGATAGACTTCTTGCCATCATCACTAGAGTCATCACTATCTGATGAGCCATCACTATCCCAAGTGACTACATAAGCCTCCACCCTTCTTCTTCTTTTGGAAGGTCATTCTCTTTTCCTTCTTCTCCTTCTTTTCTTTCTTATCCTCCTTATGCTTCTTCTTCTCATCCTCATCATTGTCACTATTGTATGGACAATTTGCTACTACATGATCAGGACTCTTGCAATTGTAGCATCTTCTCACATACTCTTTCTTCTTGGTGTGATCTCTTCTCTTTCTTGCACAATAGCCCTTCTTCTTCATGAACTTGCCCATCTTGCACACAAAGAGGGCCATAGCCTCATCATCAATATCACTTAGATCTTCATCATCACTTGATTCTTTCTTGGACTTGCCCTTGTTTTTGTATGATGATGAACTAGCCTTGAATGCTATGCTTTTCTTCTTCTTATCCTCTTCTTCCTTCTTGTCCTCCTTGTCATCCCCCTCCCTTTCCACGCGGTATGTCTCTTGTGTCATGACATCACCTAGTACTTGGTTGGGGGTAATGTCCTTCAATCCTCCTCTTATGATGAGCAATCTTAACATCTCAAATCTTGGAGGTAAGCACATCAAGAATCGATGGGAGACATCATCATCCTTGATCTTCTCTCCCAATACCTTCAAGTCGTTGACAATGACTTGCAATCAATAGAACATCTCTGGAATGCTCTCATCTTCCTTCATCTTGAAGCTTGTCAATTTATCCTTGAGGATATACAACTTGGCACTCTTTACCGCCGGTGTGCCCTCATATGTTTTCTCCAATCTCTTCCACACCTCATTTGCTCTATCACAATCCTTGATTTGCTCAAACACCTTGGAATCAATGGCATTATATATGGTGTTGAGAGCCATTGTATTACATTGCTTGTTGATCTTATCTTGATTGGTTGAATCATTGGGATCAATGATAGCATAGTCATTCTCGGTCACTTCCCATACTTGATCATTGATTGAACCAAGATACATTCTCATCTTTCTCTTCCAATAACCATAGCATGTGCCATCAAAGAACGGTGGTTTGCCCCCCACATGGTTGAACACAACTTGAGCCATAATTTGACACCGAGGTTGTTAAGCCTTTAATCAAACGGTGACCACGGCTCTAATACCACTTGAAAGGTCCTAGTATGGCTAGAGGGGGGGTGAATAGCCTATTTAAAAATCTATAAATCAACTAGAGCAATTTGATTAGTATGACAAATAGCATAATGCAAACTTGCTCTAGCTCTATAAGGGTTGCAAGCCACCTATCCAACAATTCTAGTTGCAATAATTACTTAGGCACACAAACTTGCTACTCTAAAGAGCTCAACTAGATGAATGTAAATAATCAAGCAAGCTCTCAATTCTAGTTACACTAAAGAGCTTGTATCAACTAGTTTGCAAGAATGTAATCAAGTAAGTAGGGTGATTATACCGCCGTGTAGGGGATGAACTAATCACAAGATGAAGATCAAACCAATCACCGGGAGAATGCAAATGACAAGAGACAATCGATTTTCTCCTGAGGTTCACGTGCTTGCCAACACACTACGTCCCCGTTGTGTCGACCAACACTTGGTGGTTCGGTGGCTAAGAGGTGTTTCCCAAACCTCGTCCACATGATAGGACACCGCAAGAACCGACCCACAAGTGAGGTAACTCAATGACACGAGTAATTTACTAGAGTTACCTTTCGGCACTCTGCCGGGGAAGGTACAACTCCCCTCACAATCACCGAAGGCGGCCACAAACAATCACCAACTCGTGTCGATCCTCCACCGCTGCTCCAACCATCTAGGTGGTGGCAACCACCAAGAGAAACAAGTGAAATCCACAGCGCAACACGAATACCAAGTGCCACTAGCTGCAATCACACAAGCAATGCACTTGGATTCTCTCCCAATCTCACAATGATGATGGATCAATGATGGAGATGAGTGGGAGGGCTTTGGCTAAGCTCACAAGGTTGCTATGTCAATGAAAATGTGCAAAAACTTATCCCTTGAGCCGGCCATGGGGCTATAAATAGAGCCCCCATCAAATAGAGCCGTTATACCCCTTCACTGGGCAAATCACGGGCCGACCGGACGCTGCAGTCCAACTAACCGAACGCAACACCGAACGCTTCGGTCGTGAATACTAGACGCATTCGATTGGCATACCGGACGTGTCCGATAGCCCCAGACTACCATGTGTCCAGTTCAAATCATCATAGCTGTTGCCGCGCATACTGCCGATGACCGGACACTCACACCGGATGTAGACACTCAATTGACCAGACGCTCCACCGTCGAGTCCGGTCGAGTCCAGTAAGCCACCAGGGCCGACCAGACAAGTCTAGTAGAGACTGACCAGACACTGACCCACAGCGTCCGGTTGAGTACAGTAAGCACCCATGGACGACAGGACGTGTCTGGTCACACCGGACCGGATGCTGCTAGCGTCCGATCGACTTCACTGCGGAACACTATTTTTCTGAGTCATACCGGATGTGTCTGGTGTGGCAACCAGATGTGTCCAGTCACTGAGTCTACCACCGAATACTGGACATGTTCGGTCATCATACCGGACGCGTCTGGTCACTCTGTAACCAGCGCGACTACCTCCTCTTTGACTCTATCTTCTTCACCCTTGCTCAAATGTGCCAACCACCAAGTGTATCACCATGTGCACTTGTGTTAGCATATTTTCACAAACATTTTCAAGGGTGTTAGCACTCCACTAGATCCTAAATGCATATGCAATGAATTAGAGCCCCTAGTGGCACTTTGATAACCGAATTTTGATACGAGTATCACTCCTCTTAATAGTACGGCTATCTATCCTAAATGTGATCACACTCACTAAGTGTCTTGATCACTAAAACAAAATGGCTCCTACTTTTTATACCTTTGCCTTGAGCCTTTTGTTTTTCTCTTTCTTCTTTTCCAAGTTTAAGCATTTGACCATCACCATGCCATCACCATTGTCATGATCTTCACCATTGCTTCATCACTTGGAGTAGTGCTACCTATCTTATAATCATCTTGATAAACTAGGTTAGCACTTAGGGTTTCATCAATTAACCAAAACCAAACTAGAGATTTCAGCCGTGTATGTAGGTGTGTGCGTGCGCGTGTCCAGGGGGCAGTGCGTGGACTCATCGTCGGTGTTGAAGGCAAAGGGACGGCGGTGTAGTGGCGGGTCATGGCCGTGTTGAGATGATGCCATGCCGTGCTGAGTAGCAGCGTCGACATGGTTGATCGGGGCGACGTCCCCTGCTTCGACGACACTGGCGACATCAGGCGGCTTCGGCGCTCCTTCTTCTTCCTCTTCTTCCTTTTCTTTTTCCCCTCTCTCTTGGCTCGAGTGAGCAGTGGATGGCCACAAGGTGGCGGCGGGGCTTGGGAACGCGCTAGGGCTCTAGGGCTTGGTTTTTATTGCCAAAGCTTGGCCATGGCATGGAATGAGTGGCTAGGGATGGCCAAGGGGTGCGTGGAGGGCTGTGATCGCGTCGAGGCTAGGGCTTTAGGGTTGTGACACGACCGCGGGTGCGATGGCAAAACTGATTTTCGCGCTCCTTGGTCAAAAAGGCGGGGGACAGGGAGGGGGCAGGTGCATGGCATGGCCATGGCAAGCTGGTTCACGCGGCAGTGGTCATGCACCGTGCGTGACCCTATCAGGCAGCCGGTGCCTGCATGGCACCCATCCAACGGGGTCTCGCGATTGGTTGTGAGGGCACGGACAGCGGAGAGGGGCCAAGGCGGCATCGGATTTTCCCCCCACGGCACCTGTGCTTTGTTTTCTGGATGCAGAGGAGGGGACCAAGGAGGGGGTGACATCGGGGTCCATCTGTCAGTGAAACAAGGAAAGACAACGGCATGGTGGCGTGTAGGCTGGCTGCGTGGGCCATGCACGGTCGGGCCAGGCCTGCTTGCGGCTACACGTGGGCCAGCAGAGGAGGGCGCGAGCCAGTTCATGGTTGTTGGGCTGCTATTTTCGTTGGCAAGCTAGGCCAAGAAGGTGGATAGGCCACAAGCTGGGCCAGATGGCTTTTCCACTTTCCTCTTCCATTTCCTTTCTTTTTCTATTTCGTTTTCCTTTCTCTTTTATTTGTTGCCAATTTGGTTAGGGTTTGATTTATTTAGTTTCATGTACTAGTGTGCACCTTGATTAAGGATGGAGCTTAGGGCTGGTTGGTGGGGCCCACATACTTAGGTGGTACTTAGGTGATTAATTTATTGCATAATAAATTAATTATAAGTAGTCACTTTTATTTGCACAACAAAAGATCAATAAAAGGCAACTCGCTTGTTTAGAATTAAAATGCATGCAAGAATGTATGTGTTAGGGATTTTGAACACACACATATACAACAAATGATATGCTATGCTTATGAGTTGTCTAGTTGGGTTACAACATATGAAAAACCTAGGGTTGGCTCCTACAGTTGTCACTCAACATTGCATGGGGTTAACAACAAAAAATTTTGTATTTGTGATTTTTAGTGTGTGGATTTTTGGGTTGTTAACAGAATCTCGTCCCCGAGATTAAAGTGTAACGTACTCTTTGAAGAGGTAAGGGTATCGTAGCTGGAGGTCAGACTCTTTCTCCCATGTTGCTTCTCTCTCAATGTGATTGCTCCATTGGATCTTGCACATAGGAATAGTTTTGCTTCAGGTCTCTTTGGTATCTCTACCTAGAATTCTGATAGGATGTTCTTTATACTCAAGTGTATCTTGAAAGTCAAGTGTATCAGTTGGAACTACTTCATTGGGCACTCTCAAACACTTGCGTAGCTGTGAGACATGGAATACGGGATGTACACCCACCAATTCCTCAGGTAGCTCAAGTTTGTAGGCGAGCTTTCCAATCCTTTTGCGGATCTTGTATGGCCTAACAAATCTAGGGGCTAGCTTTCCTTTCACATGGAATCTGACAGTTCCACATAGCGGGGATACCATGAGATAGACGAAGTCTCCCACATTGAACTCAAGTTCTCTTCTTCTTTTGTCAGCATAGCTCTTGTACCGACTTTGGGCAATTCTCAAATTCTCCTTTACTTGGGCAACTCCTTCTTCGGCATCTTGAATCTTAGCAGAGTCAAAGAACGATCTTTCCCCTGGTTGAGACCACATCAAAGGTGTCTTACAAGGTCTGCCATATAGAGCTTCAAATGGTGACATCTTGATACTGGCTTGGTAGCTGTTGTTGTAAGAGAACTCTGCATAGGGTAGGCATTTCTCCCAATCAGAGCCATAATTCAGTACACTAGAGCGAAGCATGTCTTCTAAGATCTGATTTACTCATTTCGTCTATCCATCTATCTATGGGTGATAAGCGGTACTGAAATCAAGTTTGGTCACAATGGACTTGTGCAGAGCTTCCTAGAATCAGGACACAAACTGAGGACCACGATTAGATACAATACTAGAGGGAGCTCCATGCAGTCTGAGAATATGCTCCACATATAGATCTGCTAACTTTTCGGCATCAGTCTTGGTCTTAACTAGAACAAAGTGAGCAATCTTGGTCAAACGATCAACAATCACCCAGATGGAATCATTGCCTTTCTGTGAATGGGGCAATCCAACTATGAAATCCATGGATATGCTCTCCCATTTCCACTTGGGGATGTCAAGAGGCTTTAGCAATCCTACAGGCCTTTGATGTTCAGCCTTGACTCTATTATAGGTGTCACATCATGCCACATGTCCCGCAATGTCTGTCTTCATGCCTTTCCACCAAAAGTGTTTCTTCAAGTCTTGATACATCTTTGAACCTCTAGGGTGAATACAGTACTTAGAATCATGCGCTTCTGACAGAATTTCCTCTTGTAGTGCTAGACTAGAAGGTACACAGATTCTGTCCTTGAACCAAATGGTTCCTTGTTCATCTTCATGGTGGTTGGCCTTGTAGCCTAGTTTCATCAGACCACGGCGATATTCGATCTCTCCATAATTTTTCTGAGCTTGACGGATGCGATCTGTGAGATCATACTGTATGTGGAGCTCATTCAACAAGCCATGCGGTAGTATCTCTAGTTGGAAATCATCAATCTCTTCCTTGAGCTTAGGTGGTACAGATTCAGTGATCAAAGTGTGACAGTAACTCTTGCGACTGAGAGCATCTGCAACTACATTAGCTTTTCCCGAATGATAGTGAATTTCCAGGTTATAGTCTTTAATCAACTCTAACCAACGGCGTTGCCTCATATTCAAATCTTCTTAAGTGCAAAAGTACTTCAAGCTCTTGTGGTCGGTGTAGATATCACACTTGTTGCCTATCAAGCAGTGCCTCCAGATCTTCAAAGCATGCACAACTGCTACTAACTCAAGATCATGAGTAGGGTAACGGTTCTCGTGTTCTTTCAACTATCGAGAAGCATAAGCTATCACTCTCCTATCTTGCATCAATACACGGCCTAGTCCTTGATAGGATGCATCACAGAAGACCACAAAATCTTTGCTGATATTGGGCAATGCTAGCATAGGAGTTGTGGTAAGCCTCTATTTCAATTCCTGGAAGCTTCGCTCTTACTCGAGCGTCCATTCAAACTCCTTGGTCTTCTTCAAAAGGTTGGTCATCGAACGGGCTATCTTGGAGAAGTTTTCGATGAATCAGCAATAATATTCGGCCAATCCCAAGAAACTTCTGATTTCTATCACATTACGGGGTTGATCCCACTCTTTCACAGCTTCAATCTTGGCTAGGTCAACTGTGACACCTTCGGCTGATAGTACATGTCCTAGGAAGGCAACTTCTTGTAGCCAAAACTCGCATTTGCTAAACTTTGCATAGAGCTGATGTTGGGCTAATTTCTCAAGCACAGTTCTCAGATGATGTTCAAGTTCTTCGGTGGTTGGTGAATAAACAAGGATGTCATCAATGAATACTACCATGAACTTATCCAGTTCATCCATGAAAACCTTATTCATCATGTTCATGAAGTATGAAGGAGCATTCGTGAGTCCAAAGGACACCACAGTGAACTCATACTGCCCATACCTAGTCACGAAAGCTGTCTTTGAGATGTCACTCTCTCAAATCTTCATCTGATGATAGCCAGATCTAAGATCAATCTTGGAGAAATACTTGGCATCTCGAAGCTGATCAAGCAGATCATTGATTCTTGGCAGAGGGTACTTGTTCTTGATGGTGACTGCTTTCAAGTTCCGGTAGTCAATGCACATTCTCATTGAGCCATCCTTCTTCTTAACACACAGAACAGGGGATCCCTAGGGTGAAGCACTGGGTCTGATATACCCCTTTGATATGAGCTCATCAAGATGTTTCTTGAGCTCGGCTAGTTCGTCCACTGACATGCGATAGGGTCTCTTGGCAATGGGTCCTGTTCCCAGCAAAAGATCAATGATGAACTCCACATCACGGTCTGGTGGCATACCCGGTAA
This sequence comes from Miscanthus floridulus, assembly GCF_019320115.1. Taxonomy (NCBI): domain Eukaryota; kingdom Viridiplantae; phylum Streptophyta; class Magnoliopsida; order Poales; family Poaceae; genus Miscanthus; species Miscanthus floridulus. The sequence goes on from NC_089595.1 coordinate 101,026,118, forward strand.
TTCTTTAGGGAATACATCGGGATAGCCTCTGGCTATAGGAACATCATGAACTGTCTTCTCCTCTTTTTCTGATTCTGAACTAGCTTTAAGGGCACACAGGATAGAAGTGGACTTTTCGGACTGGGGTTCACATCTAATAACTTGGCCTGATGGGTGGGTCACTTGGACATATCTAGGTGAACATGATATGATGCCTTGATGAATGGTTAGCCAATCCATACCTAAGATGACATCTAGGTTTGTGGAAGGTAATAGGGTTAGGTCAGCTTTAAAGATAAGACCCTTAATGGTAAGACTCACTCCCTTATAGATGTGGGTGCACTTTAGGTCTCCTAAAGGTGAGCTGGTGATGATAGGCTTTCCATGTGGGGTTATAGGCAGGTCATGCTCTCGTGCAAACTTGGATGATATGTAAGAACAAGTTGCTCTAGAGTCAAATAGAACTGCTGTTGTAATGCCATTAACTAAAAACATACCATACACAATGTCAGAGGCAGCCTGTGCTTCCTCGGCGTCTAGATGGTTGAGACGTCCACGAGTAGCAGATCCCTTGAACTGAGACTTCTAAGCGGCTGAGTTCTGAGGGCACTCAGCAGCATTGTGACCCAGTTGGCCACAAGCAAAGCAGGTGAAAGGCGCACCGCCTGTAGGGGTTGGCATGGGTGCCTTCCAGTTTCTAGTGCTTGGTGCAGAGCGGTTCTGTGCTGGACATTCATTCAAAGAGCGAGAATGGTTGAAATGGTCCTAAGTGTTACGGTCCTAAGCATAACGGTCCCGGGTGTAACGATCCTGAGTAGGGCAGGAGTATTTGGTGGTGTAGCCTCCACTACCCCTACTCGTTCTAGGGTTGTCATCCCTGTTGTGGCGAGAGCGTTCCCTAGGTGGTGCATCTCTGCGGAACCTCTTGCGATCACGACCACAGAAGGACTCCTCAAGCTTATGCTTCCTCTCCCTATACTCCTCTCCTGCTTTAGCATGGTCCTTCTCAATCTGAATGCAGTGATCCACCAGCGCACATAGCGTGCTACTCTCAATACCACCAAACTTTAGCTTGATGTGCGGGTTAAGTCCCTTGCAGTAATAGTATAGCTTCTCCTTCTCAGAGTTCACAACATAGGAAGGTGCATAGCATAGAAGGTTGGTGAAACGAGTAGTGTACTTAGTCACCCTGTCCTTTCCCATCTTGATGTTGTGGAACTCCTCAGCTTTGGCCTCCATGGTACCCTTGGGAATGTGATACTCATTGAATGCTTTGGTGAACTCATCCCACGAGATGTTGGTAGGGTCCTCATGCGAATCACTAAAACTATCCCACCAGGCACGTGCTGCACCTATGAGCTGGTGTGTGGTAGCTCCAACACACTCATCATCGGTGAAAGTGGTGAGGTCAAGCTTCTTCTCCATCTCCTTGAGCCAGTCATCGGCCACAAGTGGGTCAGGGTCGGTGCTAGCATATGTAGGTGGCCTTAGCTTTAGAAATCCTTCTAGCTTCCTTTGGAAGTCATTCTGTTGACCTCCCTAGCGATGGTTTGCTCCGTTAACAAGAGCTGCAAGAAGTTGGGTCTATTGTGCCATCACCTCTGCCAGGTTTGGTGGTGGTGGTGGTGGAATGTTCTCCTCAGGCGGCAGGGTATTCTCTAGGTTGAAGGGTATCCCTCCATGTCCATGGCCACGGCCTCGGCCACGGTTGTTGCCACCATGCCCCCCATTTGGTTCGACTGGTTTAGGGGTGGGCACACGTCCACGGTTCATTAGGCGATCAGATCGGCGGTTCGGCATCTACAACACGGATCATAGGAATTTTAGTGTTTGTGCCATAAGTGCTTATAATTCAGTATGATTACATGATTTTTGATGATTTAAAGAAAAACATTTATACTATCCAACATCCATTACAAAGAAGCAATAAGATCCATAAGATGCAATAAGATCCAAAACATTCATTACATGAGTTTTATTACATGGCATCATCTCCAGTAGCTACACTTGGAGACTCACGAGAATCGTACTACGCATAGTGTCTCATATTACATCTCATAAGGGGTACATCATGGGGTACAACTTATGGAAGCCACTGACATGACTCATGACCACGCAGAGTCATCTACTCTAACTCATACATCGTAGCTGGGATACGACTATTCTTGATCTCGATCTCCTCATCAGACTTGTGTAGTTGGGACACATACTTCAAGGCCTCGGTGAGCTCCTCAGTAGGCTTGGCTCTAGGTAGGGTAGGGTAGGCATCTAGGTTGAGGCAAGTCAGGGCTAACTCAAACTCCTCTATCCTAGGCTTTGTCTTGCTATGAATCTCCTTGGGTAGCTGATCCCACATACCCTTCATCTCCCTGAGGTGCTTCTTGTTAGACTTCTGCCAAGCCTACCATGTCCTCTCACACCTATCCTATAGGTACTCGTTCTGCCTGAGTGCCTCGATCAGGTGACCCTGGTTGTGAACGGCCTTCTTCCTAAACTCCTCTAGATCCTGAGTCATGGTCTTGTTCTGAGATTGGATTTTTAGCATATCAATCCCCTTGGACCTCTCTCTGTCTCCTCTGCGGTTGAACTCGGCCTTCTTGTCATCCAACTCTCTCTACAACTCCAAGACCTTACTGTCGAGGTAGAAATTCCTGTTGCCTAGGTCAGCAACTTTGTCCTGTAAGTCAGCGACCTCGGCTCTATGAACTCCTTCATGATGGTTGATCTCATCCTATAGCTGGGCAACTATCTCAAGCAGACTAGCTCGCTCCTATGCTCCCTACGAGTCTCGCTCCTAGTACTCCCATAGAAGGGCCTGGTCCTGACATCTCCTCTGCTCCAGCTAGGTCACGTACCTGTCCTGCTCTAGTAAGGGGATAGCCGAGACACGAATGCATCTGTCCTCCTCTACAAGGATAACTCTATCAGCTACGAAACTCTACTCACTAGGGGTAAGACTGAGGTCGAGGGCCTAGGGAAGTAGATAGAACTCTATTGTCTTCAAGTGCTCATGGTGGTCCCTCATCACTCTGTGAAGTGCCTTGTGTGAGACAGCTCGCAGTCCCTCCTCAACTGTGTCCTCTATAGTCAACTCGATGAAAGCTGGGATAGAAGATAAGGTAGTGCTAGATGGGAACTCGACTGAGGGTAACAACTGGTCCTTCGATCCCTCCTTCCTGAGCTAGCTTCCCAGTGTAGGTGACCTTGACAAGCTTGTCAGGGACTCCTAACGTGATGAGAACTCGGCAGAGGGTCTATGAAAAACCCCCGAGCTCACGTAGGTCAAAGGTAAGCTTGGCATGGTCCAGAGGTAGCGGTCCTAGAGGCGGCCATTCGATGTTCATTGCCATCTGCATGTTTTAAGGAAACATGTGTTAGTAGGTCAATAATAGATGAGCCTTGCATAAAAGTAAATGCAGGGTCGGTATATAACCGAAAGAAGGGTTGTTCATGTCCTATTCTATCGTCCATTTCTGACGGTTTCGTCCTAAGGTCAAGTATGGCTCTGATACCAACTGAAATGACCTGACTTCCGTGAAGAGAAATCCATAGAGTCAAAGTGTATTATGACCGTTGTAGATCATATTACCCAAATTCTAGTCGAATACCACATCCATACAATGATAATATCAGAGTACATAAAGTGTGGAATTACATAAATTATTACATCGCCGCATTGGCTGAATCAAAAGTAGCATTCATTCAGAATAGCTTGAAGATAAGATCGCCAAACTCGAGCGTAGGAACGAACCCCTCAACCGTCAAACTCCTCTGAGCTATATTCCTTAGCAGAACCTGTGTGCCAAAATCTATTAGTACGATTTGTACTGGCCACTCCCACCCTATGAGCATTGCTTTGTGGAAATTGGATGCAAGTTGGATATAATAAAAAAGGAACCTATAAGGCTAGGGTTTCCTATGTATTAGTATATAATAGAAGTTGGTCAAGTTTTAACACCATTCCCACACACATCCACCCCATTCCCATCCAGAGCCAGGTTTCAATCCTGGGATCGATATACCACCATCTCCTTGTCATCACCATACCATCGCTCAGTCGATAGGCCAACTCCCTCTCGACACTGTCTCATGGCTCGTAGCCCGTGGCTACATCCGACACTCTCTCATGGGGAAGGAAGAGAAGGACTCATCTTGCTATCTAGTTTAAGCGAAACCCAGGAAAGGTCCATAGCTGATAAGTTGGCATATGTATTGATCGATCAACCACACACTCTGTAGAGGTTTTACATAACCACAAGATCTGCCTTCTTCGCTGACCGTCATCAACTGGGCTAATTCTGGCCGCTTGCTAGCCTAGGATAATGCCACTCTACCATTTAGCCCTGGTACACCCCAAGTCTAGTCTAGGGTGGCTGAAACTGTGAGTCATGAGCCGGGTCCACAAGGTCTCCATAAAGTCTCAGAAGGGTGTGGGGGAAAATCCTCCATGCCCCGTACCTCCTTACACTGTCCGCTATCAACCAGCAGTAGTGGCAATATCCTACCAAGTAGTCCGATCATCCCACACCATGTAGGGCGAGTGGTACGTAAGGCTTCCCGGTGAATCTGAGTACTAGTAAGTCCTTAGGGATGACCAAGCCAGAATGTCTCCATCAGGGTTTCCATTTACTATGCCACCACAGCACCTCCATCCCGGGCTCCTCCTATCACAGGTTCACACCCAGGACCACCTCATATAACATTTACCCACCATAGGTATCCATTCCAGGGGTGCCTAGGTAGCACCCCTCGGCAAAACTTGCCCTAGGCTCATCAAATACTCTAACTTGGTCGACTCAACCCTTACCCTCCACACACCCAAGTCACACACGCAGCACTCTCCCCATAGTCTAGATGACACCAGTTTCCACCACGCATCAATATAGTATATATAAGCATAGTAGAAATAATAAGTAGTGAAATATAGCAGCGAGCATGTGACTAGCCTAACAGCAGGGCGAGCAGGGGTAAGGTTGCATCAAGGTAAAGACCATCAAGAAAGCATACTACCATGCAAGTCCTATCATAGTGTGATTATAACAATAAAGTAAAGCCATAACAGCTCTATATTAGCCATGTGTAATAGGTACTATGAGATTGGGTGGGATGTGGCACCTTCAGTGAAGTCGTCTCCGTACTCCTCACGGTACTCTCGGTCCTCGTCCGTCTAGTTCTCCTTCGAGTCTACAAATGATCGTATTATAGTCGTGTTAGCGACGTCTATAGAATAGCACAAAGAAGCAATGAAAATCCAAAAGAGCCAAATGCACTCAAACATGGGTTCATTGCGTGGAGCTCGATTTTAGATGAATTTTGGTCCTGGTCCTGCATTTTTCTGAGTTCATATGAATTAGTTATGAATTTCCAAAGTTTCAATCATTTCTGAAAATGGGAAAAGGCTGAATTAATCCTGGGCTGACACGTGTCACACTATGATTGGTCCATGTGGCATGCTAACACCAGCATGTCATCATCAGAGCTAAACCGCGGCTGATAGGTGGGTCCCGCAGATGTCAGCATGATGTCATCACGACGTCAGCATGACGTCACCTCCTGACATGTGGGTCCAGAGTCTCTGTGTCGCTGACATGTGGGTCCGATCAACGGTCATCCGGTTTGGGTCCCGACTAGGCCTTGGCGGGCCTAGACAGGGCTGGATTTGGGCCGGGCCGGCCCAGACACGTGTCGCGCGGGGAGGCCATCCATGTGGCTCATCTGGGCTCCATACGGGCTCGGTTCCAGGCTGTGGGCGTGAGTGTGGCTCATGGTAGACCAAGATGCGCTGGTCCATGGACCTAAGGCAGGGTCCATGGTGGACCAAGTCCACTTCTTCGTTTCTCTTTCCCGGCTCACGGTAGAATGGGTTCGCAATGCCATGACAGGTTCCTCCTTTCCCCTCCTCTGTTCCCCCGCGGCAGGGCTCTCATCAGCGGCGAGCTCGCGCGCCAGCGCAAGGCGGCGGCAGGGTAGTTGCGGGCTCCAGAGAGGCTACGGGGAGGCTCGACAGCATCCCAGCATGTGCGACCGAGGGCAGGAAAGTGGCGGTAGGGCACCGGCATGGCCATCATCGATGGCAGCGGCATGGCGGTGCTGGCGGACGTCGGTGAGGTGGTCGTAGCTCTGTTTGGGGCAAGGACAGGTTCCTTTCATTCGATTGGGGTCCACTGGTAATCGAAGGACTCATCGGCGTCGACCAAACGGTGTGGGGAAGTCCACACCACGGCGAGGACACATGGCAAAACTCCGGTGGCTACGCGGCTGTGGTCAGCAGGGCAAGGTGAGGGCTTCCTCCCCATCCGATGAGTCAGCAGGGTGCGCTGGGTCATGGTGAAGCTCGACAGTGCATCCTCATGACATGAGGTGGTCAGAGATGGCTGGAACGGCTGCGGAAGGGCAACGGCATGGAGCGTGCGGTGGTCCAGTGAGGCGGACACGACCAGCGTTCCTAGGGTCAGGGGAGGTGGATTTCCATGTTCTATGGCAGGGTGGACTTGGATTCGGTGGCTTTGCTACCTCTATAGGGGCTAAACGGCCCGAACGGGACGGCGCCGTGGGTGGCTCTGGCCACAGCAACTGTGTGTGGGCAGGACATGGTGGTGGTTGTGTCCCCGGGCGCCATCGGCCCAGCAAGGTAGGGCCTTGGCCATGTACATAGGTGCGTGTGTGCGCATGTCCAGGGGGCTCGCAGTCATAGAGGTGGGTTGCCAGCGCTGGTGTAGCTCGGAGCAGAGCATGATGTCGCGGATGGCATCGTTGTCGCGGCCATGGTGCACACAGTGACGGTGAGCAGGGGGCGATGCATGGGCTCACCGTCGGTGTCGAAGGCAAAGGGATGGCAGTGCAGTGGTGGGTCATGGCCGTGTTGAGATGATGCCATGTCGTGCCGAGCAGCAGCGTCGACGTGGTTGATCGGGGCGACGTCCCCTGCTCTGTCAACACTAGCGACGTCGGGCGGCTTCGGCGCTCCTTCTTCTTCCTCTTCTTCCTTTTCTTTTTCCCCTCTCTCTCTTGGCTCGGGTGAGCAGTGGATGGCCACAAGGTGGCGGCGGGGCTTGGGAACGCACTAGGGCTCTAGGGCTTGGTTTTTATAGCCGAAGCTTGGCCATGGCATGGAACGAGCGGCTGGGGATGGCCAAGGGGCATGCGGAGGGCTGTGATAGCATCGAGGCTAGGGCTTCAGGGTCGCGACGCGGCCGTGGGTGCGATGGCAAAACCGATTTTGCGCTCCTTGGTCAAAAAGGCAGGGGATAGGGAGGGGGGTAGGTGCATGGCATGGCCATGGAGAGCCGGTTCATGCAGCAGCGGTCACGCACCGTGCGTGACCCTATCGGGCAGCCGGTGCCTGTGTGGCACCCATCCAACGGGGTCTCGTGGTCGGTTGTGAGGGCACGGATGGCGGAGAGGGGGCGAGGCGGCATTAGATTCCCCCCCCCCATGGCACCTGTGCTCTGTTTTCTAGATGTAGAGGAGGGGACCAAGGAGGGGGATGACATCGGGGTCCATCCGTCAGCGAAACAAGGAAAGACAACGGCGTGGTGGCATGCGGGCTGGCTGTGTGGGCTACGTGCGGTCGGGCCAGGCCTACTTGCGGCTGCGCGTGGGCTAGCGGAGGAGGGCGCGAGCCGGTTCGCGGTTGTTGGGCTACTATTTCCATTGGCGAGCTAGGCCAAGAAGGTGGATAGGCCACAAGCTGGGCCAGATGGCTTTTCCACTTTCCTCTTCCATTTCCTTTCTTTTTCTATTTTGTTTTCCTTTCTCTTTTATTTGTTGCCAATTTGGTTAGGGTTTGATTTATTTAGTTTCATGTACTAGTGTGCACCTTGATTAAGGGTGGAGCTTAGGGCTGGTTGGTGGGGCCCACATACTTAGGTGGTACTTAGGTAATAAATTAATTATAAGTAGTCACTTTTATTTGCACAACAAAAGATCAATAAAAGGCAACTTGCTTGTTTAGAATTAAAATGCATGCAAGAATGTATGCGTTAGGAATTTTGAACACACACATATACAACAAGTGAGATGCTATGCTTATGAGTTGTCTAGTTGGGTTACAACTTATGAAAAACCTAGGGTTGGCTCCTACAGTTGTCACTCAACATTGCATGGGGTTAACAACAAAAAAATTTGTAGTTGTGATTTTTGGTGTGTGGATTTTTGGGTTGTTACAACGAGCGCCTTCGAAAACATGTTATTTCAGGCGGTTCTGCCACATGATACCACTTGAAAGATCCTAATGGCTAGAGGGGGTGAATAGCCTATAAAAAATTCTACAACAACACTAGAGCCAAGTGGTTAGACAATTAAATGGCAAAGCGAGTGTTGCGCTAGCCTACTAAAAATGCAAGCCACCTACCACAATTCTAGTTGCTATAGTCTCTAACCACACAAAAGGCTAGGTCACCACCACTAAGTTAGTGAGCTCTCAAAGACCAACTAAAGAGCCTCACTAACCAAACTACACAAGCAAGAAAGCTAGCTCTCAAAATTAACTACACTAAAGAGCTTAGCTATACTAGGAAAGTAAATGCAAGGTAAGGTAGTGGAGATATACCACCGTGGCAAGTGATCAATCAAGAATACCAATTGAAATCCCAGTGAAAAGATGACACAATGATTTTCACTGAGGTTCACTTGCTTGCGTGCAACCTAGTTCCCGTTGTAGCGATTCACCCACTTAGAGGTTCACGCGCTAAAGGCATCACATGCCTAACCCACAATCGGATGCTGCATAACCAACACAAGATGGGGATCCACAAGCTATGAGCAATCCACTAGAGTATCTTTTGGCTCTTCACTGGAGAAAGGTCAAAAACCCCTCACAATCACCACGATCGAAGCCGAAGACAATCACCTTCCTCTACGTGACGATCCACACTACACCAAGCTGTCTAGGTGGTGGCAACCACCAAGAGTAACAAGTGAATCCCATAGCGAAACACAATCACCAAGTGCCTCTAGATGCAATCACTTAAAGCAATCCACTTGGATGCTATCAAATCTCACTAGATGATGATCCCATCAAGCAAGGTGAGTTAGATAGTGTTGGCTAGGCTCACAAGGGTGTATTGTTAATGCAAATGGCCAAGAGTGTGAGCCCAAGCCGACCAACCACCTTTTATAGCCCCTAAATGAAATAGAGTCGTTAGACACAAGGTGGGGCTTCCTATGCGACGATCGAACTCGTTGGTCAGGATGACCGGACGCGTCTGGTGCATTGTTGCAATAGCCTGCGATGCAAGTTGCAGTAGCCTCTGATCAAAGTTACAGTAGCGTTCGGTCACAAACTATTTGAATTCGACCGTTGGCACCCAACGGTCCTCTCGTTGTAGTAGCATCTGGTGCATGTTGCAGTAGCATCCAGTCATTGTTGCATCAGCGTCCGATGTGATCCAGAGAGGTTCTAGAGAGGTATTTTGGTGACCAGACGCCTCCAATCACCACTAACCGGACTCACCCAGCATCATGTCATTCAACCACGTGTGTTGCTTATTAGTCATCTAGTGCCACTTGAGCGATCTAGCTTTGCATACGTGTTAGGATCGAGTGGCGTGGTGAAAGAAGTGACTAATCCTTAGAGAAATATTTGTGAAAAGCTAACACAAGTGCACAAGGTGGTGTGTCACTTGGAGTGTTAGCACATTTGCAAAGGTGTTGGCAAAGGTGGAGAAAGGAGGCAAAACTGGGCTCGGGGTGCTGCCCTAGGGGCACCGCCACCCCCTGTCCAGTGGCACCACCACCCCGAGGGCGGTGGTGCCCACCTGGCCATAGCCGAGGATAGCAGAGAAGGGGGGTGGCACCGCCATGTCTAGTGTTCATCGTCATGACAGTGATGGTGCATCGCCACTCCTAGGGGCGGTGCCACAGCCGTGGGCACCGCCCCATTTTTCTAGAGGCTGGTGAAGCCAGATGGTCACCGCCCTGGTCACCGCCGCTTTTTCCTAGAGAGGAGGGAAACCGAGGGTTTGGCCTAGGTGGTCACCGCCTCCCCTAGGGCAGTGCCATCGCCACCCCTGTCCGGTGACCAACGCCTAGTTTCTAGCCATTGGAATTTGACCATTGGGAGGGCCACTGCCATGTCTAGTGCCAAGCACCGCCGTGTCCAGTGCCCTCGTAAAAAAGGGAATCTTTGGAGCAATGGCTCTATTTGCTTGGGAGCTATAAAACCAAGCACTAGCCGGCCTTGGTCTAGTTGCTGAGCACCCTTAAGCCTTGGTGGCTTGTGTAGGTGTGCTTGGGAGCCCACTAACTCACATATGCTTGATAGTGATCATCCGATTGAGTGTGAGTGTGATTCTAGTGCGATTGCATCATGAGGTTGCATCGAGTAGCACTAGACGATCAAGTTGCAAGCTAGTGGTGCTTGTTACTCTTGGAGGTTGCCGCCTCCTAGATGGCTTGGTGGTGGTCTCCGTTGAAGCACGCAAGGAAGCTTGTGTGGTGCTCCAGAGAAGGATTTGTGAGGGGTACCATGCTCACCCTGTGGGAGCCGTGAAGGGCAACACTAGTAGAGAGTGTCATTGAGCTACCTTCACTTTTAGGGTAGGTTCTTGCGGTGCCCAATGTGTGGGCTTGACGGATGATGCCAATTAGCCGCCGAACCACCAAGTGACCGGTCGACACAACAGGGACTAGCTTGGTGGCAACCAAGTGAACCTCAGGATAAAAATCACCGTGTCATCCTCTTCCCATTGGTTTGCAACCCCCTTACACAAGCTTATAATTAATTTCATATTCATTGTGCTTGTGTAGTTGCTCTTGTAATTAGTTAGCTTGTGTAGCTTGCTAGTTATCTTCTTGCTTGTATAATATAGTAGTAGCTCCCTTGCATGACTAATTTGGTTTGAGTAACCTTGTTAGTCACGTTGCTTAGTTTGTGTAGCTAAATAATTTGTGCTCTCTAATTTGGCTTGTGTAGCCTTGTTATTAAACATTGCTAGTGAGCTTAGGAGCTTTGTGTGCTTTGCATCACTAGTTGTGTAGGAGCTCCCCCGGTTGCTTGAAGTACTAGTTGCATAAGTTTGTGTGACCTTGCAAGCTAGAATTGTTAAGTGAGCTCTAGCTAGCCTAGCACCTTTGTTGCCTAATTAGGATTCTTTTAAGGTGCTTGAGAACTTAGATAGAAGGGTGTAATCTTGGCTAGATCGATAGTTTTAATTTAGCATTTGTTTTGGTTAATTGGCGCAATTAATTTTAGAAATGACTATTCACCCCCCTCTAGTCTGCCATCTCGACCCTACACCAGCTCTGTGCCCAGCCCAAGAAAACTGGCCAAGCCGGTTTTCCTCTGAGTCCGAACAAGTTTGGTTTCTAAATTTGTTTTGGATCTAATTTGACGTTGAAAATTTGGAGATGTGTTTTAAACTTATTTCCTACTACGATAAGACAATTCCCCTCTAGATACACAAGGGGATCACGGATTGAGGTTTTCAACTTTCAATCGTCAAAAACACAACACATACCCTCTTTTGCCCTACTTTCTCTCTACCTTGGTGTTTGTCATGTCTCTAGGTGAGATTTGACAGCGTTCTAGGTGGCCTTGCTAACCCTAAGACAACCTCCATGTGGTCCTTCGCGATGAGGCTTTTTGAAAGATGTTTGGGAGTCTACCAGGTGAAGAACGAGCTTAACATCAGCCTAACCGACCCCTCGGTTCATTTCGTCGATCCGCTACGTTCTTGCTGCGATTAAGATTGTTTGTAACCATAGGCGCACCCAGTATAGCCAATAGGCATTTTGGTTTGACTTGGCATATTCTTGCGTCTTAGCGTCTACGCTACGATTTCTTTTTTAGGGTTCTTTCTACTGCACACATTTGAAGTCACTAGCTAATGCCCATGCGTTGCTATGGGTGACAAACTAATTAATCCAATTTGCTCCCATAAGAAGGGTTTTCAAAACAATGTTGGCACCAATAACGAAGTTACAGTGGCACATGATCTATTAATTTGCATCACTGGTATAAATGGAAATGAAACATTGATCAAACTACATAGCAGTTCACACCTTGCTGTCCAAGGCATGTATATCAACAAACTGCAGCCTCGTCGAAATCAACATGAGGCTAAAAATGTTTGGTAGTGTCACCGTCACTTGCATATGTTGTGTGATTCTTTTAATAGAATGAATGCTCACTGTTTGAGATACAAGACCAAGGGCAGTGCCTGGTAGTGTCTTTTGTGAGCTCAAAGTTGCTCAAGAGGAGAAAAATGGTAAGAATTGGAAGAGAAATATCTTGCCATGTCATTGAAATTAAGTACATGCAAGGCTACAATAGAGCTAAAAGGCTTTGTCAACAAATCAAAACAAGGGTGCACGAGGTCAGGTAGCACATCTGCAGGAAATTCACGTACATGTTCGCCAGCAAGCTGGTACAAGAAGCATTTTGCAGTAGTAATGGCTGAAGGTCACTGGAAACACATAGTCAAGTGAAATTTGTAGCAAGGACATGATGCTTAGAACTCTACCATATAGTGAGTGCATGGTTCAATCTGTTGTTACTGAATTTGACTGCAGAGAAGTGAATAAGAGGATCTAAACACATGACCACAAAACGGTTGCCAAAAATCAAAAGATTCATAATGCAATCATGTCAACAAATATTTTTATGGAGATATCAATGTAATGTTTCCTTAGAAGAAAGCTCAGTCAAGATACTGTAACAAAACAATTAACTATTTAGAAAGCTTGTCTACCATGGTAAGAAATGCCATAAAGCTAAAACTTCAGGTCTGAGCATCCTGTAGATAGTCGCCAAAAAAAACATCCTGTAGTTCATATTTTTCATTAAGCCAAATATGAAAGGACCTGTCATCACTCTATCTCAACTACTTACAGTAAAAGAGGAATATAACACCGGTGAATATTCTAGGCACAATACTTTTTAATAAAAAAAAGAGACATTACACGGTGGTTTATAGGAATTTCTAAGAAACGATAAATTCCAGGTTTCTCTTTTTAGGAGTAAAGAAATCAGATTGTACCACACATCAAATGTCTGGTTTTAATCATTAATAAAAGAAAAATGGCTAGGTTTTCAGGTGAGGCTATTTTCTTTTTTTTTCATCAACATGAGGCTAAAACTTATCGGAGATCAACCACGGTGGTTACATTGACTACTTAAAAGGTATGCATGAATATAAAAACAGAAAGATTGCTAGTTTAATAAGTATGGGCACAAAGTCTTCTGGCTAACTTTCAGATAAGCGGATGCTCAGTACTAACTGAAATTCTGTATATAATGCCTTCTGATAATATGGATAGAAAACAAGGAAGAACACAGCCAAGTGGCTAACCTGCATTAGAAGCTAGATAGAGTGCGGCCATTGCTATCTCCCATTTATCCCCAAGCTTAAATAATGGCATCGTTTCTTGTTTCCCCTTGCCCATTTCTTCAGGTGCAAGTTTCCTCATTCCTGGAGTGTATTGAATTGGTCCATGTGCAATTCCATTTACTCTAATGTCGTAATCTGTTCCCCATTCCAGAGCCAATAATCTTATGATACTATCAACACCTGCCTATAGAAGCCGATCAATCAGGAGAAATCTACATACTTCATCGATTTTCTCTTGCATTGCGGTTCAGAGAAGGTTCAAGTACCTTGTTAGAAGAGACATGAATTTGGTACCAAGCTGCAGTGTATTGCAGTGTTGTGCTTATGTTAATAATGAGGCCACAGAAGAAGGACCTCTCCCTGGTCCACCCTTTTGAGATACTTGAGGGCTTCATAACACATTGTGTATGTATCCACAGTGTCAATGTCAAGAACTGCAGAGAGAAAATATTGTCAATGCGAACTTCTCTGAAACATAGTATTAAGGGCTGTAGTACAATAAACTTCAATTGCATGTAGGCCAATATAAATTTCAGTTGCATGGAGGCTTTTTTTCAGTATTGTAGACTACTTTCTCTGCATATATAGTTAAGCATAAAAACACCTCAATAAAAACTGTACAGGCTGGAACATTAATCCAAATTGTGTATTACTGCTTACAACTTATTTTTTATTGATTAATAAGTTGCGCAACTTAAAAGGTAAATTGTACATTTGCACTAAAAATTATAAATCAAACTGGATATTCGATTATAGCCAAGATAGTCTGCAAGCTTATCCATTTGAACATGTATTCCTGGAATAAGAACAACACTGCATGACAGATTATGAGTTTAAAAGCATTTAGAATGATTGTCTGGATATATGCACCTATCGAGGTGGTGTGCTCATCTTAATTGTTCACTGTGATAAGGTCTCTTAATACATAACTTTGGTCATATGCCTATCATTGGTACCATGTGGTTCATATGTGTCCATTTCTTCACAAGCTATGGGATCCTAGTATTCAGTTCATATATGCATCTACAACAATTACTCCACTATGCCAAAGAAATACATAAATTCAGTGTTGCCTTTGCAGGAACCCCAATCGAGTAAAGTTCAGTAGAACTAACAAATAGCAAAAACAGAGCAAGGAAGTGGACACAGATAATAAGCCTGTAACAAAGCATAATCAATAACTCTGTACTGACCAATATACTTTGCCTGCTTCCATACAGAAAATTTAATAAAGCAAAACCTATGCTTCCAAACACAGATTTTGAGTTTGAAGCATTTAGAATGATTGTCTGGATATATGCTCATCATCGACTATAGCTGCTCAACCAATCGTTCGCTGTGCCAAGATCTATGTTATTCTTCTAAGTGGAGGTTGGGCTCATCAGTACTGTTCTACAAATTCCAAAAATCATTCAGTTGATGACGCATACTCTATCCAATAATATGGTTGAGCAGCTAATGGATGATTTTTTTTTTAACAAAGATCGTTCTACAGATTCCAAAAATTCAAAAAAAAAAATCATTCAGTTCTGAGAATATGGCAACAGGCTGCTCCTCCCCAGTGACAAAGCCACCAAGACTCACCGAGTCCTCGTTGGTGAGTGGTGACGGGGAACACCCTGAAGGCATCGGGAGGAGCTGCACGGAGGTGGCAGCGGCTTTGGAGCCTCGCTGGCTGCAACGGGGCTCTCGGCCTCGAGCTCGGAGATAGAGCAGTAGCGCTTGGAGACGGCGTTGAGCGGACTGCAGGAAGCCGCGCACCACGGCGTCACGCGTGCGCGCCGTGAGAGACGGAAGCAGCACCTCCGTGAGGCCGTTCCTCGCCGGAGTTATATAGTCGAGCGAAGCGGGGCCACGGCTCCTCTTGCCGCCCGGCCGGCGGGAGCTATGCCGGGTTCATCCCGCCGGTGGGACGGAGCCGGGGCTGATTTGGCTGCGGCGAGGGCCCATGGAGGCGAGGGCAGGTTGGAGCGGAGCGGCGGCGAGGCGAAGGGCGCGGTGCTCGCGTATTTATTCTTCTGAGACGAGACGAGGACTCGCGGTTGTGGGAGTCGGGATTTTTTTTTATTTTAACACTTTTTCAAACTAATTTTAAATCTAATACGGATGGTTTTTTTAAAAAAAAAACTAACACTTTTGGCCGCGCCTATTTCCCTGACGCAGTCAAATACCTATGCCGCGCTATGCATGACGCGGCACAGGGCTGACGTGGCGGTAACTGAGTCCGCTGACGGGGCAGGGCCTGCCGCGCCATCGATCTTGGCGCGGCAGTGCCGCGCCACGGAGCATGGTGCGGCTGTGCCAAATAAAACCCCGCAGCGAGGCCGCTCGCCCGCCCACTGCCCTACCCGCCCACCCGCCGCCGCGCAGCTCCCGCGGCCGCCTATGCCGCGCCCGACCACTCCTGCCGCGCAGCGCCCGCGCCAGCCGCGCCACGAACGCCGGCGCGTCAAGGCCGTCAGCTCCTAAGGTACATCCCTCTCGATTTCATGTTATTTTGATTATTATTATTTTAGGATAATTAGTGATGGAGGATAATTAGTGATTTATGATAGTCAGTAATTTAAGATGGTTAGGGTTTTATGATTGTTATTGATTTATGATAGTTTATCAAATTTATGATACTGATTTAGGATAGGTAGGTTAGTGAATTTGTTTGTGATTTACATAGGTAGTTTTTAGATTTGAGGTTGTGTGTTCTAGTTAGAAATTTAGGTTTAGGGATTGATTAGGTATTTATTAATTAGTTTATAGTTAGTTATTTAGTTAGGGATTTTGGGTATACCTACTAGTTTACAAACGTCGGTACTTACTAGTGCGTGATATGTCGATTTTGATGACTTCATTAAGTTTCGTCAAATGCTTATATTTCTAGTGAAGTTATTTATGTTACAAGTGCGTGATATGTCTGTTAATGTTATTTTGAATATATATATGTGCTTTCATATTGTGTTCGTATTGCATAACAAGTAGTTTAAATTTTACAATGCTACATAATGTTAATTTGAATTTTGTTAATTTGAATACTCTAATGTTTTTTTATCAATTTGTAATAGGATGGCCCCACCCACGCAGCACCCGCTGTATCCTATTCTTGAGGTGAAGTACGACGACCAGCACCCAGCATATATCTTGAGTGACAACGACGTAGAGGTGGCCTTGCCTCCTTTGAGGTCCCATACGCACACCAGGGCGCACCAGTGGAACGAGCGTTATGTGCCGTACATACGGCGTGCCGGCTTTCTCAAGCTTGTCCATGTTGTCAACCACGGTCTTCTGTCCCTTGACCCAGCACTACTTACTGTAGCTGTAGACAGGTGCGAGTATATTCTTTGTACGTAAACTTTTTTGTAATAAATTTGAGGCAAGTAATAGTCGTTCTATTCTTATATCAGTTGGAGGCCTAAGACCCACACATTCCACCTACCTTGTGGCGAGATGACATTAACCATGCAGGACATGAAGGCTATTTTTGGCCTTCGGTTGGGGGGACTTCCAGTGACAGGGATAGTTGACAACGATCACTAAAGGGAGTTGGTGGCTCAGTTTACTAGCTTTCTACCATCGGATGACGAGGCTTTCAAGAAAAATAAGTGAGAAATTGAAGCTTATTTAATACTTACATTACTTTCCTGCAGCCATCGGGTCTCATTTTGTTTGGTAAATTTCAGGAAAACTTCCGGTGTTTCGTCGTCTTGGATCACGGAGCGCTTTGATTACTTGGACCCACAGGCTGAGGAGGCTCAGATCGACAGGTTCGCTCGAGTTTGGCTCTGACACTTTATTGGTGCTTTCCTCTTCCCAGACGCCTCGGGCAACACCATCAGCTAGATCTTCCTTGACATACTACGCCAGCCGTGGGAGAACATAGCGGTGTACAGCTGGGCTAACGCAGTCCTGGCATGGACGTATCGATAGCTATGCGTTGCCTACTGTCGCACCTCAGTGTACGCGAACCTTGGAGGTTGCTCGTACCTACTCCAGGTTTGGTGTTAGGAACGATGGCCCGTTAGGAGACCCCTTAATACTAGTTTACCGATAAGTACTTCGGTTTATTATATTCTTCGATATGGTTACATATGATGAGTTTATTAATGGCTAATTCATTATCGTGTTCAATGCAGCATTAGAATGGACAGGATACATCCCCTACAGCTCTGTTTATTTGGATGGAATCAGAGTTAGAGGGAATACGAGGTGCAAGTACAGAGAGTACACGGACTGCAAGTACAGAGAGTACACGGATAGTCTCGACATCCTGACACAGCACTAGGTTACGCTCTCTTTACTATCGTACCTGTGTCTTGTTCGATCTATACTATATCACAGCCTAACTCAATTACAAAATGTTCAGGTGCATTGGTGTCCTTGGGATGCTCCGGAACTCCAGTACTAGCTTAGTCCTATCACTAGGGACGAGTCAGACAAGTATCGCTGCAACATCCCTCTTATTTTCTTTCACGTGGTCGAGATTCACATGCCCGTCAGGGACTGCAGACAGTTTGGAAGAATGACAGGCTACCCACCACCGCTTTACTCCACCAACTAAGGATTGCACGAGTGAGTTATCGATTAATAACAGAGCTACAATTCAGAGGTGTGTGTGGTATAACTAACATCGTTTTGTTGCAGGTATGACCGTAGAAAGAGGTACAAGACCAAGGATTGGCACGTGACACACAACGCGCACATCCACTTGTGGGGGACTAGGGAACGATAGCCGGTCCATGCGGGTCCTCCACATGACCAGAACACCTTCGACGAGTACCTACGCTGGCTTCACAGGTCTACGAGGACACATATCAAGCCCCCGTACACTAAGGAAGCGATTGATGAGGACTCGGAGGAAGATGTGATCGAAGATGTGTACGACATTGCCACTAGAGAGGACACAGCTATAGAGAGCCCCGCTACAAAGATACGTGGTAAGATACTTGAATGGTATAATTTGTTATCCATTTGGTATTAAGTATGTATACTAAAACTGTTCAACCGCGTTTCTGTACCCAGGCGACACAATTGTCGAGGCTGTCCAACGAAGCAGCGTACCGGCTTCACGAGTCTAGAGGGCTAGGGCCAAGCGTTCTCGCGGCTTTTGTGGAGGTAAACATAAACTTGTTCGTTCCAAAAATATTTGTTCAGTGTATATGCGTTTGAGAAATGCACTAACTTTAACGTCTATTTATGCAGAAGGTGAAGAAGAGATGCAGGAAGCTAGCTCAGAAGCTGAGTTGCATGGACACTCCTTATGAGGAACCGCCACTCCCGGTGTGGTCAGGTGGCACGTTTTTAGCCTATTTGAGGACACCAGCCGGCTCTTCTCAACAGATGACAGGTGTCATTTCCGCGGTGCGTACACCACCACATCATAGCGCTGGCAAGGACCCTACAACCGAAGACGAGCAGGACAACGATGATGACGATGACCAGTGGGAAGATTGGCCGCAGGACGAGATCGGCAAGTCTCAGCTAGGTGGTGCCCCGCTTGGTACCTAAGGAGACTTATAGATACTAACAAAAGTAGTTTCTTTAAATACTTAGGCTACATGAACTAACGATCATAAAAAATTCTAAGTAATTGTACATATCACATACTTGCAGGGTACGAGCCGTACGCACTGGCAACGCGACCACATCAACGTTGGCTACACTCCCAATGTATTGCCAACAAATCCGAAGAGACAAAGGCGTCCGGGGGATCCTTACACTCCTAAATCTTAGTTTGTTAGGTCAAACTATTATTGGCGTCCGAAACTTGCAGGCTTAGTTGGTTATATTATGTCGAACTTATGTCAAATCAATTAAAATATCATGTGGCAGCTTGTCAACTTATGTTATTTGCTTCATATCCGTTTCAATGCGTCGCGTCATCACTGCTTGCGAGATTAAGTAGCAACTAGTTTGAAAACCGGCAGTCCCGGGATATCTCGACGCCGGTGTCGGCGTCTTGCGCGAGGGGTCGAGAAAGCCGGGGTCTATGGTCGCGCCGCCGCCAATCCTACAATATGGGGGCCAAAAATATCATTGGCTTATCAAATTCTCTATTCGGCCGTGAAAAAAATTTAACAAAATATAGAAACAAATTCATTATTGACTTTACGTTAAACAATACTTATAATAACTCTCACTATCGACGCGACGCGTTCCGGGATGGCGGCGGGTGCGGCGGCCAGGCTTGCTTGCTGCTCGGGCAGGCATGACTGGCAGCGGGGTTTTATTTGGCGCAGCCGCGCCATGCTCCGTGGCGCGGCACTACCGCGCCAAGATCGGTGGCATGGCAGGACCTGTCCCGTCAGCGGTCAGCAGACCCGGTTACCGCCACGTCAGCCCTGTGCCGCGCCACCATACATGGCGCGACACAGGCATTTGACCGCGCTAGGGCAATAGGCGCGGCCAAAAGTGTTAGTTTTTTTTTAAAAAATCGGTCGTGTTAGATTTAAAATTAGTTTCCAAAAGGTGTTAAAATTAAAAAAAAATCAGAGTCGGGTGGGTGCGTGGGGTCAAGGAGTTAGGGGAGTCGGAGGCACAACGATATGGCCATACGGGGTGTGGACGATTCTAAGGACCTGTTTGGCACGACTCCTCCTGAGGGGCTCCTTGTGGCTCCTCCAAAACGGCTCCGGCTCCTCTGTTTTTTACTGAAAAACGACTCCTCCAAGAAAACGTTTGGCAGGGCTCCTCTGGAGGAGCCGGAGCCGGAGAGGAGCCCTGCCAAACAGGTCCTAAGCTTCTGTCTTAGGGACCTTTGTAGGATTGGCAAAGAAATTTTATAGGATTTGGATTTTTTTATACCTGCTTTTGGTTCACAGGAAAAACATAGAAAAAATTTCATAGGATTGGATTCCTACGGCTCAGTTTCACAGGAAATTAAACAAGAGCTCCGACTTCACCGAAACTTTCATGGCACGAAAGGAAACAACTCGCGCGCTCCGCCTCTAAGCCCAAGTCTCGCTACAAGTCCGCCCCCTCCGCTCCACTCCTTCCCTGTGCTGCGTTGCCACCGCCCGCTGCCCAGTTCCGTCTTGCCCTGCTCTGCTGCGGAAGAAGAGGGCAGCAGCCCGCAGCACGACCCAAGAACAACAGAAAGGAGATCCGTGGGCATGTCGTCTGCCGCGCCAGGACGGCACAACGCGAGCGCTCGCGATGGAGGGAGAGCGTTCTCTGCCCCAGCGCCAGCGGCGACGCAGCAGCAGAGCAGACGAAAAACAGAGAGGTACGGAGTAGACTTTGACAAGAAACAGAGAGGATGAGGGCTGCTGGCCTGGGCGTCGGCAGGAGCGTGTGGATAAGAATGACCAAAGAGGTGGTCCCACATGTTGGAGTGTTCGGATGATTAGCGGCAATTAGCGGCTCTCGAGGAATGGTGCCGCCTTAGGCCATCTCCGGAGATTTTGAACATTGACGTATAAGCAAACGTAACTGCTAGTTTGGTGCTTTGAATGCAATGGCTAGCTGTTCAAATTCCAATTGGTGTATAAAATTCCTGTGTTTCACCTAAGCTCTTGCCAAAGGCAATTTCCTCTGTTTTCAAATCCCATGGGATTAGAGGGGTGTGCCATCTGAATTCCTGAGTTTTTCCTTTTCCTATCCTATACCTACCCTGCAATCAAGGGGCCCTTAATAGGAGCAGAGAAGAGAACGCTAAGATGGTCAGCTTTCCTTTTTTTCCCCCTAAGGCATCATGCAGAGCTGATCTTGCAAAGGAAACGCAAGCCAGGATTATTCACACGATTCAAACACAATGTCGTTGTGCACCTGGTAACGCGGTTTCAATGTCGACATTGAGGTCTTGTGGACCGTACCGTCCCGAGAACCAAAAAAAGGTTGATGCAAACGCTGTTTTGATCACTCAATCGTCTTGAATACCATTATTTTTTTGTACCCAAAAAGATCATTCTTTTTCAATAATAAAAGTGCCAACGGTTTGTTTTTCACCGGTATCAACGCCAATTTGCCAACATCGGGTCTCATACACACATACACCTATGTGGCGATGTGTGAACTCAAAGTAAATCATGCACCAATCTGCAAGAGATTAAGATGTTCAGAAAGTGAATAGCATAATCATGATTCATGATTCAACAATTACGGTGTATATAAGGCGCAGGAAAGTGGCAAAAACATATGCCCATTCAATAAATCAAACTTGAAAGAGTTATTGGGCTGCCTCAAACGATCGACAAATAACACCCTACAATAATCAGCAGAGCTAATGAAACGAAACCACCACCAGGGTTCCAGGGCTGACATTAAGGAACCAAGAACAGAAAACAATTTTACCAAAGAATGATTAGGAATCTACTGACTGCAAAGCTTAACTGGACACACACTGAACACAGAGCTGTCGAACCTACTTTCTGCAGATGACATGTTACGTGCTGCTACTCAGGCGCCCTCCCTGGGATTGTCTCTGTCCTCCGGGGACGTCTTCGTGTCGGAGTAGGAGTTCCGGATCTCCTCGATCCTGCTGACCACCTCCTCCATCCGAGGCCGCTCGTCGGGGACAACTGCAACGCATGCCATCGCGACATGGAGCATCTGGACCATCTCGTCCTCGACGTTCGGGTGCCTTAGCAAGTCGATGTCGAAAACCTCCGACGTCCACTCTTCCCGGACCACGGACTGCACCCACCTGGGGAGGTGCTCGATGGAATCATCACCCCCGGGGGACCTGAGAGGGGCTTTACCCGTGAGCATCTCGAGGAGGAGGACGCCGAAGCTGTAGACGTCGGATTTCTGCGTCGGTTTCCTGGTCTCGAGGACCTCGGGTGACCGGTACCCGATGAGCCGTGGGTGGACGTGGGGCGTGGACATGAGCTGGGCAAGGCCGAACTCAGTGACGCAGGCGCCGAGTTCCTGTGAGATAAGGATGTTACTTGACTTGATGTTCCCGTGAATGAACTTCCCGCCACCCTCGGCGTGAAGATATGCCATCCCGCGTGCAGCGCCCAGAGCTATTTTCACTCTGGTCTCCCAGTTCAATGGGGTTCTTCCAGCAGCTTTATTCCCTGGGTTTTACAATCAACAATTAGCCTGCTATCATATATAATTTCATTTCAACAGAAATGTGTATAATGAGCTTAGTCAGACTTTCAGACAATAAGTTAGCAAAACCAGTGAAATAATTGTAAATAAAAAAGTGGCAATGCTATGGAAGTAAAACTTGAAATGCACTTTTCATTTGGTGACCCAGTCCCAAAATCTCAGTAACCAATTAAATTTGTGGTATCCAAGCAAAAGGGAACATGTCCATACTTAAAGACAGATTAGATAAAATAGAAATGGAAACAAACTGTCAATTAGGTGTCTGTCAAAAGTCCTACAGCCCTCCTAATAAAATCACACAGTTTTCAGGTCATGGAGATTCAGTAAGTTTAGATCACAGCCAAATGTGTGTAAGCCTGAATCATAGATATGCAACACAACATTAACCCACTAGCCTTATATATATATATATATATATATATATATATGGTAAGGTTATTCTACAGCTGGCCACAGAATAACTTATTCTATGGCCACCTTGATTTACGATAATGTTTGTACCAATTTACGATAATGACAATACACATTTACGATACATGGGTTACTATAATTCAAGATGATACTTACCATAATGCTATAGTAAATCACTTATGAGGGAGTTACCATAATCTCGTAAATTAGTATAGTAATTATCGTAACTCAAAGTGGCCACAGAATAACTTATTCTGCGGCCAGCTACAGAACAGTACGTCTCTCTCTCTCTCTCTCTCTCTATATATATATATATATATATATATATACCCCACTAGAGCTACATGTACCCCCAATTACCTATGTAGTGCTGGCAGATTGCAAATCGGTAATGGTGTGATAACTCAAAGTAGGTAACGGAAAAGCAAGACAGCACTATGGAATCACCAATTATTCTTTTGCATTCACTGCAAAGGCCAGAAAATGCCAGTAGCTCAAAAGCCTAAAATTTCTAGCTACAAGAACAGGTCTTGTGGACTGTTCATGGGAACTCCAGAACAGAAGTTGGAATCTCAAAAACCAAATCAGTGAGAAAGGTATATGTCAACATCCCTTGTAATAAACTATGTTATATTCAGAAGAATAAAAACTAAGGACCAAAGACAGTACATCTGGAGTGTATATCTATGTTCCAAATAATAAATACCTTATTCAGAAAGAAAAACTATATTTAGTACTCCCTCCATTCCAAATTACAAGTCATTTTGGCCTTTTTAGATTCATAGCTTTTGCCATGTATCTAGACATCGCGTATATCTTAGGTACATACAAAAAGCTATGAACCTAGAAAAATCAAAACGACTTATAATTTGGAACGGAGGGAGTAGCTTATTATAATATACAGAACACAGAATTACAGAGTTCTCTACAATCAATGTAAGGCATCCACACTTTGAGAATTCAAGTATGCGATCACTATTTTGAGCCTTTGATGTTGGTTTCTACCTTGTGATTTGAACAAAACTTTTATTGACAACAGGATAAAGAAAAGATTAAGCTGCAGCACTATTCGTGCTTCACTTGCAATACAGTCAAGGGCCAAGGTACCAGAATGAACATGAATATGTTTTGCTCAAGCCTTAGTGTTGACTAAGCATCTATTTCAGTTCAATTCTTTCAAGATGAAGTAAGCTAATAGCTTTAATTTTCAAAAGTAAATTTCAAACTAACATTCTGACAGGTAACAAAATGTAAAATGATTCAAATAGATTATTTGAAATGAAGGACATACCATGCAAAGCAGCACAAAGGCTACCTAATGGGACATAGTCATACACCAATAGCGTCTCATCCTTGGAGTAGTAGTAAGCACGCAATGGGACAGTGTTCTGATGCTGGCAAACCTTGCCAATTAGCTCCATCTGCTGTTCAAATTCCCTCTTTCCCGCCACCACTTCCTTCAATCTCTTGACCACCACTGTTGTTCCATCCTCCAGAACAGCTTTGTAGGTAGTCCCATAACTTCCTTTTCCAAGGACTTCAGCCGAAGCCCTCAACAGATCCTCCAAGTCAAAATTATATGAACATCCCTCAAAGAAAAACAGTTTATTTCTCTCTGCTTCTTGAATACCACTGCTGTATTCCCCCTTGGATTTTTCTCCCCTTCCACCTGCAATAGCCTTTCCTTTGGATGAAGATGATCCTGCGCCAGGCTCTGCATCTCTCTTTCTTTTGAAGATGCATACCAAGAGAATGAGGATCAAGATTAATAATACAGCCCCTCCTCCAGCAGCTATTGCAATTTCGACACCAAGGCTGAGCTTTTTCCAGAAGCTTCTTTTGCCATTTTGGGGTGATGGCGACGACGGAGAAGGAGGTGGTGTCCCGGGACATGGTTCCAATGGAAATCCACACAGAAAGGCATTTCCCAGAAAAGAAGTAGCAGGGAACT
The DNA here is from genome assembly GCF_019320115.1 of Miscanthus floridulus. Lineage (NCBI taxonomy): Eukaryota > Viridiplantae > Streptophyta > Magnoliopsida > Poales > Poaceae > Miscanthus > Miscanthus floridulus. The sequence continues at coordinate 101,050,835 of NC_089595.1, forward strand.
TCTGCAGGGAGGGTGGTATAGGTCCACTGAGGTTATTGTTGCTCAAATCCAAATGTCTCAACTTGGGGAGGCGAAGGTCAGGGATGGGTCCAGAAAGAGAGTTGTTCTGGAGAAGCAATGCTGTCAGTTCAGTGATGTCTAGCACCTTCGATGGTATTTCTCCACTGAATGAGTTATAGGACAGATCTAAGAATGTTAGACTGGAAGATAGTGAACTTGGTATAATTCCGGACAGGTTATTGTGTTGAAGATAAAGAGAGCGGAGCGAGGGAATAGATGGTACATCAGGAGGGAGATTAATAGTAAGACGGTTTGACCTAAGGCTCAACACCTCCAAGGCATCAAGCTTGCCAAGTGTGCCCGATGGGATAGGACCAAAAAGCCCTATTGCAGGTAGTCGGACTTCGCGCACACGTGTCCTGTCCGGTGTGCATGTAATACCAACCCATGATGTGCAGACTTGGGTTGTGGAGGTCCAGTTGACTTTTCTGCCATGAGGCAGTGATGCAGCAAATGCAAGAAGGGCCTGCTTATCGGTGTTTAGGTCAGAACCTCTAGCATATGGAAGGTGCATAAAGAAAAGTGAGCCATAAAGAAAAGCTATCAGCTTGAGATGCCACATTTGTTGGGATTGGCTGGAAGAAGAAACCAGTTATAATCCAAGAGTCCTCATCAGTGCATGTGCATCACTCCTGTCACATAAAAGGCTAACAAAAGTCAGCAATACATAATGGTCCATAATTCAAGAATAAATAAGAACAGTCAAAATTTCAGTTTGGTACATAGAAACAAGGTAGAAAGGAAAGGAATGTGAATGTGGATAACAAGCATAACAGATTTAAGTTTTCCAGTGGACATTTATATACTCTGCAACAAACAAGTAAACAGCTACTGGAAACCACAGAAGGTAAAGGAGGAGCAACTCATTTTATAATTTCGATCATCTAGATAGGATGCAATCACACAAACTACCAAAAAAGCTGAGCAATTCTTTGCCCACTGGCTGCACTATCCCCCCAACCGCGTATTAAAAAATTGTATAATTGGATGCAATTTCATCAATTAACAGCTTATAAGAAGCATTACCACTTCTTAAGTTTAAATGTGAAACCAGGCATTTCCTTCGTTAAATATCACATTCATGATCCTGCTAAAAAAACAAGTTTCTCGTACCACCTGTTAAAGAATAATAGCAAATACACTGACAAGAATGGCCACTATTGTGAGGTCAATAAGGTTTGACCCATAGTTTACGAAGTTGGCGCAACAGCTCCAACAGAAACACAAGCAGCTTACACAAACAGTAAAATATAAATATGACTTTCTTAGGAGATTCCAGCATATTTTAATTGCCACTGTCCTTACCCATCTTTCATCATAATGAGGATCCTATACTTTGCATCATAACTAATTCGCACCAATGAGAGAAGGCTGGTGGAAGGTCACTCTTGGAATGAATCGTAAATTCAGGAGACAATGACAAAGTGCTGCCCACATTGATATTTCAAGGGGTCCATCACATTCATCAACTGCCACACAGCAACCTCCTCTCTGAAAATAGTAAAACGAAACGAAAACAGAATGACACATCTTGTCTTCTCTTTAGCCTCAACTGAAAGGCCCGAACCCAAACAAATCGGCTGGTTTATCTCAAATCTCTTTATGAAAAGGACAGCTAGGATCATGTGCCATAGAAAAGAAACCAACACATCTTTTAGCTAGTAGCCATCACTCTTTAGCCTTTTCTGAACAATGGAGCCTAAACAATGGCGCCTGGTCAAAACAGCCACCACACCACACACCTAAACAATGGCGCCTGGTCAAAACCAGAACAGACACAAGGGTGGCGACAAAACATTACCCCTGTAGGTGAGGGTGAGGCACAGCACGTTGGTGGACTCCCTTGCACATGTGTAACTTAGACAAAAGCAGCATTGCAGGGCACCTAACCTAGACCCAATAACTACACCTAATACCATTGTTTTCTCAAGGACCAAAATGCTTTGGAAAAAGGTAGTCAGCACGAAACCAAAAGTCCAGCACGTAAAGCAGGTGGTCTCAGATGCAAGAAACCAAAGGGAAGAGGGCTTGCAGGCAGGGGGTGTGGGGCTCTGCTCGTTTATGGGAGCGATCATGGGCAGCACGGCACACTGAGGACGTGAGGAGGGATCTCAGGCTCCACACGATAGGACAAAAGGAAGGCAAGATCCATCACTATCTCGACACCTCAAAAGACAATTGCAACAGTAGATGTGCCGGTAGGAATATTAAGAGCTCCTCTTCAAGAAAGATAGCTGAGAGTTCACACTTCCATGTTCTCCTACCCCATGGATGATGCATCAAGCTTGAGAATTGCCCATGTAAATGTTGCTGCAAGGTGCAGTTCAGTATACTACATACCTGACCTGCTCCATTGCATGATTTTCAAGTTGCTGTTTGTTTATTCAACAGTTGCATGTTGTTTACACGAACATTAAGTGCAAAATCATACTAGTTCAGTACGACACTGTTATTTCCGTAAAAACAATAAATGTAGTACTTCACTAATCACTAGCACACCAATAAACGGAAGGTAACAGTGCCGTGTAGTCTGTAGAGATTCGAAATGCTCAGCTACTACTACTACTAACAAAAGCGCAATTCCAGTGCACTCTCTTTGCCTTTTTTAAAGACAAAAGCACGAACGCATCGGCCAACCAAAGTATGTTTGAAGAGAAAAAAAAACTCGATTTGCTTTTCCTGCAACAGTATTGTGGTGAGCCCAAGAAACGGACTACTACACATTGTACGTAGAAATCATTTTCGCAGTCAGTAGGCGGTACTGTACCGAAGAACCCTGAATTACGCCGTACGTACCTCGCAAGTTGCAAGAAAGCCATCCCAGGTTCGAATCCCGGAGGCGGAGGCGGAGGCGAGCTTCATTCCCTCCCGCGGCGCGTGCGGCGTGCGCCTCCCCTTGGCGTCGGCGGCGAGGCAGGAGGTAAAGGAAACCAACGGGGATGACGACGCCGGGAAGAGAATTCCCACCTTCGCGGCGTCACCAAGACTGACGGGTGGCACCTGGCAAGAAAACCAATCGCCCGCGCTCTCGGAGTCGCCGCCCGCCTCAGGATCGGGCCTCGCAGTCACCGCCTAGGGCCAACAGCGCCAGGAATCGCTCCAAGGGGGACACAGGACGATCCGCCGTTGAGGCGGCCGGCATTCGCCCGCGCCCCGGCCCGCCGTTAACCGCGGTGGCTGGACCACCGCCTCCTCAGTCCCTTCACGGGCGCGAGAGCGCACCGAGGAGGCAGCTGCGCTGTGCCTTTCTCGGTTTGTCCCTCTCCTCCCTCCCCGCGCGCCTCTGCGCCTCCCTCCCTGGCTCCCCTCTCGTTGCAGTTGCGAGCGGACGCAGGGAGCCAGTGATGCTGATGTGATGCCGCGGGACTGCGGGACTCGGGAGGGAGGAATGCGTCGTGGTGGTGCCGGTGCGGATGCGCGCGCTTGTGTCTGTGTGCAAACTCGCTGTGCATTTAAGACAAGTGTGCTCGTGCCGGTGCGATGGGCTGCTGCGGTTCTGGAAGGGAGCTGGCAAGTGACGGCTTTGCCCTTGTGTGTGACAGTGTGAGCAAGCTGCGGAAGTGGGGGATTGGGCCGATTGGGTAGCGTGGGGAGTGGTCACGCGCGGCAGGCGTGCAGATGGGCCCAGCGGCGCAGTGGCCGTGAGGAAGCGGAGGCTTGACGTGTGGGCCGACGAAGGCAATCGCGGCGTAGTGGCCAGCTTGTGGCACTAGTTGTGCCTGCTCTGGAAAGTGTTCGTTACTGTACAGCTGTACTGCAGCAGTACTTCACTGCCGCGACACTTACAGGTTCGATAATACTACTACTAGCGTCCAAGTAGACGAGTACTAGCCGTACATTAGTAATCGGGTACTGTTGTCCGATGCTTGGGATTGAAACAACGGACAGTACGTTGCTGTAAAAAAAAGCAGGGACAGATAAAAAATATAGGTAGTAGCTATATGTAAGTATGACTGACCGTCGTTCGCAACCTGCTGCTGTTGAACATGCATATGTGTGGTGCAAGGCAGGCGTAGCCTCCTGGCTTGTTTATCCTTTTTTGTTAATAACGCCAACTCGGCGCTAATCTGTTCGTGCTGAGTCCCTTCACGGACACGAGTTCTGTTCTGTCGCTGTTGTGCGTGCATTGGCAGATCATTATTATCGGCGCATCCAGCATCAATTATATATGATCGGTGATCGGTGTACCTGCTACCTTGCATAGTTCTTTTGGGATTTTGCAATAACGAGCCTGTTCGCTTGTTGAATTCAGTTAAGTTTTATTAGTCAGTTAATATTATCTTTCTCTTATAACAAATTAGTATTAGCTGAACTTATCAGTCTAAAAATCAACCAGCGAAAAGACCGCATCACGGAAAGAGAAACACGCATGATTCAGCCATGCGCGCTACACTGGTCATCACATGGACTGACGACGACGGACACCCATGACAAGGCCATGCATGACACCTTTCCGTTTCCGATCCTGCTGGCTGCTGCGCTGAGCAGCTTCTCATGTTTGCTGTGCTTGCTAGGATAGTACACGTAGCTTTTGAGCAGATTTCGCCAAATCCTTGCCCGGCCCTTTGCTTTTGATCTCTCGTACTTTTTTTCCTCTTATCTTTGATTTAGGAACTAAAGTTTAGTTCTCATCACATCAGATGCTCGGAGGCTAACCCGTCAGGGCTAACGGTACGTTCGCCAGTTGGTATCTAGGCTGATAAACCTGGCGGGTGCTGATTTGTTATAAGATGAAAATATTGTTGGTCGGCTGATAAGCCCTGGCTGAAACCAACAAGCGAACATGCTGTAAACATGAGCTAATTATAAAACTAATTGCAGAAATCATGATTAATTCGTGAGACAAATCTATTAAGCCTAATTAATCCATCATAAGCACATATTTACCATAGCACCACATTGTCAAATCATGCACTAATTAGTCTTAACAGATTCGTCTCGCAAATTAGTCGCAATCTGTGCAATTAGTATGGTAACTAGTCTATATTTAATACTTTAAATTAGTGTTCAAATATTCGATGTGACAGGGATTAAATTATAGGAGTAGGAACCATAACCAAACATAACATGGTGCTTTCACTGGTCACTAGAAAAAAAATGGGAAATTGGCTAACGGACATCCACAGTGGTGGTCGTTTGCTGGTGAACACCCAAAGTAGAGCTGTATGCTAGAAGACATTATGATTTGTTGTAATTATGCCAGAGGACACCGCGGGCCGGTTTCCACCGGTTGAGAAGAGAGAAAAATTTAGTTTGGACATCCGGTGCCCCTGAGCCACGTTTGGTCTGGTCCAACCAGACCACGACGAAGCGGTACAGCGGGAACGACCGGCTGTCCGTGATCCGGTTCGCCATCTATCGGTGCTGTCAGACTGACCCATGTGCGCTCCCCTGCAGGCATCTCAATGCCAGAATTTTCGGCACCGGCAACGATTGCCACACGCTGCCGTCGAAGGTCGTCCGCGCGGCGATGTTGTGCGCATCAACACCCTCCTCCAGGGCTACTCCGGCATCCGCTTCGAGATCCTAGAGGCCATCACCAAGCTGCTCAACATCGGGGTCAGCCCGTGCCTGCCGCTCCGGGGCACCATCACCGTGTCGGGCGACCTGGTCCCGCTCTCCTACATCGCCGGCCTCATCACGGGCCGCCCAACGCGCAGGCCACCACCGTCGATGGGAGGAAGGTGGACGCCGCCGAGGCGTTCAAGACATCGTCAACGGCACCTCCGTGGGCTCCGCGCTCGCGGCCACCGTGATGTACGACGCCAACGTCCTCGCCATCCTGTTCGAGGTCCTGTCCGCCGTCTTCTGCGAGGTCATGAACGGCAAGCCCGAGTGCACCGACCACCTCGCCCACAAGCTCAAGCACCACCCGAGGTCCATCGAGGCCGCCGCCATCATGGAGCACATCCTGGACGGCAGCGCTTTCATGAAGCAAGCCAAGAAGGTGAACGAGCTGGACCCGCTGCTCAAGCCCAAGTAGGACAGGTACGTGCTCTGCACGTCGCCGCAGTGGCTGGGCGCCCAAATCGAGGTCATCCGCGTCGCCACCAAGTCCATCGAGCACGAGGTCAACTCCGTCAACAACAACCCGGTCATCGACGTCCACCGCGGCAAGGCGCTGCACGGCGACAACTTCTAGGGCACGCCCATCGACGTGTCCATGGACAACGCCTGCCTCGCCATCGCCAACATCGGCAAGCTCATGTTTGCGCAGTTCTCCGAGCTCGTCAACGAGTTCTACAACAACAGGCTCACCTCCAACCTGGCCGGCAGCCGCAACCCTAGCCTGGACTATGGCTTTAAGGGCATAGAGATCGCCATGGCCTCCTACTGCTCTGAGCTCTAGTTCCTGGGCAACCCTATCACCAACCACGTCCAGAGCGCGGAGCAGCACAACTAGGACGTCAACTCCCTAGGCCTCGTCTCCGCCAGGAAGACCGCGGAGGCCATCGACATCCTAAAGCTCACGTCGTCCACCTACATCGTGGCGCTGTGCCAGGCCATCGACTTGCGCCACCTCAAGGAGAACATCAAGACGTTGGTGAAGAACACGGTGACCCAGGTGACGAAGACGGTGTTGACCATGAACCCCTCTGCGACCTCTCCAACGCGTGGTTCAGCGAGAAGGAGCTCATCACCGCCATCGACAGCGAGGGCGTGTTCACGTACGCGGAGGGTCCAGCCAGCGCCAGCCTACCGCTGATGTAGAAGCTGTGCTCCGTGCTGGTGGACCACGCCCTCAGCAGCGGCGACGCAGAGTGGGAGCCCTCCATGTTCTCCAAGATCACCAAGTTCGAGGAGGAGCTCTGCGCGGTGCTGCCCCGGGAGGTGGAGGCCGCCCGCGTCGCCGTGGCCGAGGCCACCGCCCCCGTGGCGAACCGGATCATGGACAGCCGGTCGTTCCCGCTGTACCGCTTCATCGTGGTCTGGTTGGACTAGACCAAACGTGGCTCAAGGGCACCGGATGTCCAAACTAAATTTTTCTCTCTCCTCAACCGGTGGAAACTGGCCCACGGTGTCCTCTGGCATAATTACAACAAACCAGATTGTCTTCTAGCATACAGCTCCACTTTAGATGTCCGCCAGTAAACAACCACCACTATGAGTGTCCGCTAGCTAAATTCCAAAAAAAAAAACAAAGGGACTCACAGTCCACGTGATTGATTTGTCAGAGTGATTGCATATCACAGCCTTCTTGCAGTTGCGCTATTGCAGGGATCTCATAGCGTCACCACTCACCAACGCAGTCACTTTTCCCTGTACCCATCAATCGCGGCCTAACCTACGCGTATACGTCAGTAGTAATAGCGGGCAGCGGCACAGCGCAAGGCACCTGCTGCCCAGCACGGCAGAAGGTCAGCCTGTTCGTTTGCCGGCTTATCTAAACGATCGTAAATTTTTAGTCGGAAATAGTATTTTTCTCTCACACAAACCAGTCAGCAGTATTTCTTCACGAACCAGCAACGATACGAACCAGCCAACTGAACAGGCTGTAGTAACTGACGCTTGCTCATTGACAAGGGGTTAACTGTAGTGACCAAGATCAAAAACGGAATTGATAGGATTATTAATATCCGAACGCAACATGGCAGTCTAACAGCCTCACATCTCTCTGCCCATGGAATATATAGTACCAGCTTTTCTCCTAAATGGTATTACTCGTGCTCGCTCCGACTTCCTACTCATCGTCCGACGCCGGCCACACTCTCCACGACGCCCTAACGCAAGCGCCAGCCTTCCTGGGCCTACCGAGCCCAATATGCCTGCTCCCCGCTCTCTCTCACACTCCTCGCTCTCCTCGCGCCGCTTTTGTAACACCCTCAGTGTTACACCCTAAATCATTTATTAAAACATGTCATGAGCATTATGTTTATGTGTTAATGCATATGATAAAGTGTGTAGATCCATTTATGTAACTCAAAACGATCAATAAAAACGCTAAACGAAAGTTGACTCGATAGTTCATGCATAACAAGTATCGTTTAAAACTAATTTTTATTAAGCAAAAATGCTATAGAACATGTGTGTGATACTTAAATAAAGTTTGAAGTGCAAACTTTATAGATGACAATGAAATATTTGCTTTTAAAAAATAATATTGCTTTGTAATATTTTCAATAGCCTAGAAATCGTAAATTGAAATCAAGTTCAGTTCAAAACTTAGAAAATTTTTAAGTCTGTCAACAGCTAGACGCTGCTATGTTTAGCAATTTATTTGGAGAGATTGAGTTAAGGAGTGGTGTAGTGCTATGATTCGATTTAGTAGTTCCATATGCCATCTTGAGTGTAGTGAAGCCAGTTTAGGTTTAGGAGCAACAGTTTGGTCGTGATCAGCGCTTTAAAATTCATGAGCGTACTTGTTTTGGGTTGGTTGGCGCCGGGTGCGCGGTCACTGCACGGCCTCCCCACGCCGCGCATATGGTCGCGTCTCACGCGATCACCCTGTGCCACCACGCTGGGTTGGTCGGGCCACCTAGGCTTGGCCGAAGCCGGCCGCAGCGAGCCGTTGGCCCAGTGCCCTACTGTTCTACCTCATGCTACCGCCATTGGTACCGCCGCGGCCGCGCTGCCGCTGCCGTCACGTTCGCCCACTGCTGCCTCACATCGCGACGCTGCCACTGCCATCGTGTCACTCCCGTACTCGCGTCTGCTCGCTGCATCGCGCTACCCTCTCCCTAGCACGGTTGGGTGCCATCCACACGTGACCGTGCACGCCGTCGTCACACTATTAATGGTGCTACGGCGCGTGGGCCATGGCCAGTCACAGACGCTCGCGCCCGTCCCCTCGTGCTTGAACGTAGGTCCCTCGGACACAATCGCTCGTGTCCCGCCAAGGCGAGGATGAACCGAGCCCACCTGTCGCGCCCCTATTTCTCTCTTTCTCCCTCTGCTTTCCACTGCCGTTGAGTCACGATCATGGTGAGCCAGAGAGCGAGCACCTATCATCAATTCCTCGTGCATGTGTCTCTGCCTTTATGTCCTCTTACCGACCGCCCCCACCCCACCTTGATTATGGCCAGACCGAGCTCCAATTTTGGAGCTTTGCTCCCGTTGCCGAGCCATTAAGGCCTAGCCCACCTCATCGTGGCCAGCTCTAGCCTCGCCCTCTCACGTCGAATTGACCACACCACTAGTCCCGCCTAGAACCCCTCTTCGTCATGTGCACGCTAGTCATGGCTCTAGTGCCACCTCCTTGCCGCTAACGTGGCTGTGCCTTTGCGGTCCGTGGTTCACCTCGCAGCACGCACGTGGCTAGCCTCGCTCGAGTCGTTTCCGACTGAGCCAACACATCGGTTAGGTCACTGGTGAGTCATCATTGCTCACCCACTACCCTTACTGCCTTGTTGTTATTGCAGCTCACCTGAACGTCGTTGCCATTGCCGCAGGGTGCCCGCCATCGTGGAGAGGTCCTTCTACGGCGTCTCGGCTCGTGCAACTGTCGCCCATAGCCTCACGTTGACCCCTTGGTGAGATTCGGCCTCTTAGCTAGTGAAAGGATCAAGATACCCAAGAGCAGGGTGAATTGGGCTCATTCTAAAATTCTTTGCAATAAATAAACCCTACACTTAGCCCACTTCACCCCTTGTGCCTAGAAAGAGATTTTATTGATCTACCGCACAAAAGTTTAGCACCCTAAGTTCCAATCCTACTCTAGCATGGCAATTCTAAGAATGTAAAGACAAGAATTGAATTGCTCAAATGTAAATGCTTAAAGTAAAGAGAGGAGAAGGAACACGGTGATGTTTTGCCGAGGTATCGGAGAGTCGCCACTCCCCACTAGTCCTCGTTGAAGCACCCGTGCAAGGGTGTAGCTCCCCCTTGATCCACACAAGGATCAATTGCTCTCTACGGGTTGATTCTTCGACACTCTATCTCGGTGAATCACCCACAACCGCTAACAACTTGAGTTGGGTCATCCACAAGCTCCGCCGGATGATCACCAAACTCCCAATCACCACCAAGCCATCTACGTGATGGTGATCACAAAGAGTAACAAGCAAGAACTCTCACTTGACCACAACAAGCCTAATGAGAAGGGTGGATGCACACTTGCTACTCTCATTTCACTAATGAGGCCTTAATCTTGGATTCTCAAATCTCAATCACCTCACTAGGCTCTTGCTCTCCTTGGCACTCTCAAGGATGTTTCTCGGCTGTTGAAATGGGCAAGAGTACTCCCTTAAATGAATAGAGGAAGTATTTATACCTCCTCATTCAAAACAAACTGTTATGTGCTTGAGTCAACACTCTGCGGGATGATCGGACGCTCCGGTCAAGGTGACCAGACGCTCCGATCAGTTATCACCACCACAGAGCCATTAAGTTGTGATCAGACTCTGACCTGCGTCCGGTCAGCACTGATCGGACATGTCCGATCATGAAAACTGCTCTCTAGACCCTTACTGATGTTGATCGGACTCTAGCACCCAGCATCCGATCAATAACCAGAACCTGATCAGCGTCTGGTTAGCACTGACTAGACGTGTCCAATCAGGATTCTCCCTCTTTGGAACCTTACTAGAGTTGACCGGACTCTGGCACCTAGCGTCTAGTCACTTTTCACTTAGCATCCAGTTGCATCCAGATGACTTCACTTGATCAAATGAACTGACCGAACTCTACTGCCAGCATCCGGTCACACCAGGACCAGCGTTCGATCAACATTTGACCCTCCATTCACTTCCAACTCGAGATCATATGTGAATAAAGTTTTCTCCAATTGATCTTAGGACTACTTTGGAGCTACCTAGTGCTAGATTTGATAAGTGTGCACCACACCTAACCCACTAAACTCACCTAGGTCAAGCTACTAGTTTGTACCCCCCTTAATAGTATGGCCAAAGGAAAAACAAAGTCCTAAACTACTCTAAGTGTCTCTTCAACACCAAACGACACTTATAACTAGTCTATCCTTAACCTTGTCGTCCATCCTTTGAAAACCGAAATGATTTCCATTGTAGGGGCATGACAACCATGATTGCCCAATCAATTGCCATTACCATGACCTAACTTAATTGCCTCTATAAAATACACGTTAGTCATAGTAATCTTGTATTGTCATTAATCACCGAAACCCAACTAGGGGCCTAGATGCTTTTAACTAGGTTAGCATGGGTCCTAGGTGGCCGGAGCTATCGCCAGTGCCACCGCTCACCGTGCCGGAGCACGCAAGGGAGGCCAGGGACCATGCCGTTGTAAAGAGGAGAGAGTACAAGGGTCTTTTTGCATAGGTGTTGTCTATAGGAATAGTAATGTGGACTGCGGGTCGTTTTGTTCATAGACCAGGGGCGTTTTTGCTAATATACCAGCGCGCGTGGGATTTCCCCACCGAGGGCCGCCTCACGCTGCAAGTCGGCACGCGTGGGCCGCGCGTGTGGGCCACGCGGGAGAATTCATTTTCTTTTTCATAAGGAATTAGAAATAGTTTTCTGATTTAATTTTAAGCTGATCTTTGGTAAATCATATAAAATCATGTAGGTATTCAAAAATTGTGCAACAAATTTTGTTAAGTTTCTAAAATTGTGATCTATCTGTTAGTGCATTTAGTTCATATATATACATGTTGATACCAGGAGCTATTAAATCATTTGAGAGTGCTTAATATTATTAGGTTAAAAATTGTAGGAATTTTTGTGGTAAATTGGTGATAGCTTTAATCCTGAAATTTTTATGGTAGTTTTCTAGTATTATTATGTGCCCACTATAATTTTGTAGCCCTAGAATAGACTACTTAATATGGTAGCTGAATACCCATCAAGGCTAAAGGAATAATGGCATGATGTTGGTTTATAAAAGTTAAGCACTTGTAGGGTAAGCTTGAAATCTATTTGGTAGAGATAATGATTAGCTTAGTATCTTAGTCATTAGAGCTAGCTTAGCATGTGTATTCTTATTTTAAGAGTTGCTGTTGCCAAAATACTAAGTGTTGCATCATCATTGCATGCATGTAGAGAATGAGTTGGTGGAGTTCGTGACCACCGAAGAGCAGGAGTATGAAGATGTGATCGAGGAGTACGAGGAGGAGGTCCTCATGCAGGAGGAGGTCCTAGAGCCATCACTAACTAACTTAGCTAACACCCCACCTGCCCAAGGCAAGCCCCAATGCATAACCCTTATTTTGAATGATCACTGGATATATATATGATGTGCATTTATGTTATAGGATTTATATTGAAACTACATCCATAGATAACCTACCTATGAGTCCTACTAGCATAGGGCAAGTAGCTGCTATGCTTGGGCTATCAGTAGCATGAGTAACTTGCCGTTACTCACAATAGGTGATTATTACTATTACTCTCATGGTAAAATAGTGAAAGGAAATGGAGATTGGGTAGGGATATGGTACGGGTATTGGTGGGTGTAATAGGTTGTGTCCCACAGCCAATGGGGTATAGCTTGGTTACTGTGGGGTGTACGACCCTGGATACCCATGATAGACCACATGGGCTATGCCCCTAGGGGTGGCCCAGCCCACAAGAAGAAGCCTTGCGAGGCACGACTCTGGTTGGTGCTTCCCACAAGACATTATAAAGATATTCTAAAGATATTATGAGTTCTGTTAGGATATGTATAATCCCAAGATTCCTGCAATCAGTTATTACTTTCCGATTATCTCTTAGATCTAACCGACTTGTAACCCTGCCTCCTGGACTATATAAGGCAGGCAGGGACCCCCTCTAAAATCATGGCATATCATACGATAGCTAATACAAACCAACATATCATAGGAGTAGGGTATTACATCATACTAATGGCCTAAACCTATCTAACTCGTGTGTCTCTGTTACCTTCTTATTCTTGATCTCACGCTCCTCTGTCGATCAATCTACCTTCATGGGATACCCCTCGGAGGACTGTCGACGATATTCTATACAGTTGGCATGCTAGGTAGGGGGTGTGCATGTTGTTTCCTTGTCGAACAAGATGGTTTTTTTGTAGGCTCTTCGTCCCTTCCGTAGCCTGGCCAGATCTTCATGGTTGGATCCATCTCCTGGGTCATCAACGCTGACGAAGTCGGAGAGCTCCTTGAGCCAAGGTAGATTAGTTCTGCGTCGGTCACCACCACTCCTACAACTATAGATCTGATCTCGGAGCCTATTCCGAGGTCTCCCTCGGTAATGACTCACCGTCCACTTCCTCGCTACTAGAGGAGGCCGATCAATAACGATGATCTGATCGAATCTATCGATCGGGTCAGACTAAAGCTCACCGATTGTCTCTCTATCGCCGAATCGGCACTGGACACTCTAGTTTAGCGCCGACCACCCTTCGATCTAGATCTATCGGATGGTGCTTGGGAAACTGTAGGGCTATGGCCCTACCCTTCAGATTCTCCAACACCACCGCCGCTTACCAGCACGCCCTAAGGGGAAAACTCGCCGACCAGGTCGCCGTCTAACTCCCGCCGACCGTCAACACGCTACACTTAGGCCAGAGCCCCAGGGCGCACCTCTAGACCATCCCGGAAGAAACTCTAGGCTCTGAGTCTCAGGGCTCTACGGAGACCCTCGCCAAAACCTTCTCCGATCAGTTTCTCCTTCCACCCTTCTGGGGTGGTGCAATCTTCAACGTCAGCATCAATAGCCCTCCTCGGAACGGCGAAACTGAGGAGGAGCGCGTTGCTCAGGAGAACCAAAACGTCAACCACGTGCAGCGGCGAGAAAATGAGGCAGCCATCGTGAGGGCTAAGGCTACTCGGAATAATCGGCTTGACTCTCAAGGAAGGCTGCTTCCGCTCTACCGTGACCTCAATAAAGAATTCCTCCGCGTCAACGGCCACGACATCTTCAAGACTCCAAGCGCCAATTTGGTAGTAGCCGCCAACGAGCTCGCCCATTTCCCTCAAACACCCAAGCTCACCAAGATCACCACCATGCTTAAAGAGGCTCACTGTCAGGTCAATGAGATCCATGAAGATCAGAGACCTTCGTGCTCTACGAGCATGATTCACCGATCAGCTACGCCGAGGTCCAATCACCGCCCAAGTCAAAGCCGTTTCGCCGACCAATCGCTACCTCTCCATGGGGGACCCAGGGGGCATCACGATGAACACCATCGCCAACATGACCAGGAGGTCGAGCAGGATGCTAGAGTACATCTTAGCAACCTCCAGGATGCGTGGTGGCGTATCGAGCAACGTCGTTTTGGTCACCATGAAGATGAAGTACATTGCCGCTAGGATTACGAAAGGGAGTACGACAACCCGGACTCAACCCTCGAGCCTATCCCCAACCACAACGCCATAGACTATGGTGTCGACAACCCTAAGGGGCCTCCGGCTTTCACAAGGACACTCCAAACGCTTTGATGGCCCCATGGTTTTAAGATCACCGGGGTCGAGCCCTACGAAGGAAGAATGAACCTAACTCAATGGCTGCAGGCTTACACCACTGCTGTCTGTGCCGCGGGAGGAGACACCAGCATCATGGCAAATTATCTCCCCATCATGCTCACGCCACCCGCCATGAGCTGGTTCACTAGCCTTGCGTCGGACTCCATCGGCTCGTGGGAAGAGTTGAAGAAAGTCTTCACCGACAACTATATGGCCACGTGTACTCATCTCGGCACAAAGCATGATCTCAGCTGCATCAACCAAAAGCCATCCGAGCTCCTCCGTAGCTACATCCGGCGTTTCTCTGAGATGAGGAACTCTATCCCCAACATCATAGAAGCTGAAGTCATCATCACCTTTATTCGAGGACTCCACCATCGCGAGCTTCGCTCCAAATTCAACCATAAGCCGCCGACCGGTATCGGCGAAATGATAACTACCACCAACCAGTACGCTGATGTAGAGGAAGCCGAGGTGCGCTTCAATGAGGACGCAGGCACTTAGCGACCACCTCACCGATACGACAATCTCCCTAACGACCGACGTCACAGCGACCGCTGTCCCGACGATCGCAGCTATCATCACGATAGTGGCCATGACCGAACAGGAGGACACAGGCCTAGTCAAAATCGCCGCCGTCGGCCAGAACACATCTTCGCCGCTGCTAGTCAACCTCGCGCCAAGCGTAACTACGATGAGCAGTACCAAAAGATCCTCGATGGCCCATGCCCTCTTCATAAGAATGCCAAACACAAGATGAAGGACTACATTGGTCTCGCTAGGGAGTTCCAGGACAAGAGGCTCGATGACGATGCCAACAATGGAGCCGAAGGTCACCGACCACCTAGGAGCAACAACAACACCTTTTAGTACCACGATAAGGTGGTCACCACCATCTTCAGGGGCCTCTCCTTCACTGAGAGTCGAAGGGAACAGATGCTTGCCGCCCGACGAGTGCTCGCCATTGCTTCAGAAGAAACTACCGTTGACCCCAGCTATTGCCCATGGTCTGAGATCCCCATCACATTCAGTAGGTCCAACCAGTGGGCAGACATACCATATACAAGGTGTTTCCCCCTTGTCCTTGACGCGACCATCTAGAAGGTGCTCTTTAGAAAAGTCTTTGTTGATGGTGGCAGTGCTTTGAACCTACTATTCGCCGAAGCCCTAAGGGAGTTGGGCCTCGCGATATCAGATCTCACACCCTCAGACTCCTCCTTCTGGGGTGTGGTACATGGAAGGGCATCTAGACCACTTGGAGAGATTACCCTACTAGTTTAGTTCAGCACAGCAAGCAACTACCACGTCGAGCATATCAACTTCTACGTTGCTGACTTCGACACCGCCTACCACGCCATACTTGGCTAGCCAGCTCTAGCCAAATTCATGGTCATACCACACTACATGTATCTGGTGTTGAAGATGCCTTCGCTTGTAGGAGTCCTAGCTCTGTGGGCCAACCTTTCTGTTGCCTACGCCTGTGAGACAGAGAGTCTCGCTCTCACCGAAGCCACCGACCTCTCCATCTAGATGGCTAGCGTGGTCACCAAAGCCAAGATAGTACCCGCCGATGACATGGAGATTCCAGAGCTAGAGCTTCCCCGTGCCTCCGCTAAGTCTAAGGAAATCAAGGAGGTCAGCATCGGCCTCGACGACACCTCCAAGACCATGAAGATTGGGGCTCACCTTGACCCCAAATAGGAAGGCGCGCTTGTCTTCTTCCTATATGGCAACGCTGATGTGTTTGCTTGGAAACCTATAGACATGCCGGGGGTGCCACGGGAGAAGATCGAGCACTCCTTGAATGTCTCACCGACCGCCAAACCGATCAAGCAGAAACTCCACTGATTTGCGCTAGACAAGAAGGAGGCTATTAGGGTAGAAATAAAATGGCTCTTAGCTGTCGGGTTTATAAAAGATGTGTATCATCTAGATTGGTTAGCAAACCCTATTCTCATTCAAAAAAAGAATAAAGAATGGAGAATGTGTGTTGATTATACTGATCTTAACAAACACTATCCTAAAGACCCCTTCGGCTTGCCTCAGATAGATGAGGTTGTAGACTCTACTGCCGGCTGCGAACTACTCTCTTTCCTTGACTATTACTCCGGCTATCATTAGATCTCCCTAAAGGAAGAAGACCAGATAAAGACGTCATTCATTACACCTTTCGGTGTATACTGCTACAAAACTATGTCCTTCGGACTCAAGAACGCCGGGGCTACCTATCAAAGGGCCATTCAGATGTGCCTCGACCAGTAGATTGGCCACAACATCAAAGCCTACATCGATGATGTGGTCATCAAAACCAAGACAACTGACAACCTTATCGCTGACCTCAAAGAAACCTTTGCCAACCTAAACAAGTACTGATGGAAGATGAACCCTTCAAAGTGCATCTTTGGAGTTCCATCCGGTATACTGCTGGGCTACATAGTCAGTGCTCGAGGTATCGAGCCTAATCCTAACAAGGTCTCCGCCATCACCAATATGAAATGGCCAACATGTGTCAAGGATATACAAAAGCTTACAGGTTGCATGGCTGCTTTAAGCCGGTTCATATCACGCCTCGGCGAAAAAGGGTTGCCTTTCTTCAAGCTCCTCAAGGCCTTCGAGCACTTTTCCTGGTCAGAGGAGGTAGACTCAGCTTTTGAGTAGCTCAAGTTGTTTTTGACAAAGCTACCAATCATGACAGCGCCAAGGCCAAACGAGACTTTGCTCATATACATCGCCGCCACTTCTCACGTCGTGAGCACAGCTATCGTCGGTGAACGCGGGGAAGCCGGGCATGCTTACAAGGTGCAACGTTCGGTCTACTTTATCAGTGAAGTACTCAATGAGCCAAAAACTCATTATCCTTAGGTACAAAAGCTGTTATACGCAATTTTGATTATGTCGCGCAAGCTCCGACATTACTTCGAATACTACACGATCGCCATAGTCACTGAGTTCCCTTGGGGGACATTCTTTGCAATAAAGAAGCCAATGGCTGCATCATTAAATGGGCTGTTGAGCTCGGCACCTATTCCATTGAATTTAGAAGCAGACCTATTATTAAGTCACAGGCGCTCGCTGACTTCGTCGCTGAATGGACCAAGATCCAAGAGCCCATCGTCGCTGCTTGCCCCAAACACTGGGTAATGTACTTCGACGGCACCCTTAATATCAATGGTGCCGGTGCAGGCATTTTGTTCATTACACCGACCAAGGATAAGCTACGTTATGTTCTTCGGATACACTTCCTGGCCTCCAACAATGCCGCGAAATACGAAGCATGTCTCCATGGTCTTCATATAGCCGTCGCGCTCGGCGTTAAACGCCTCATGGTGTATGGGGACTCTGCCCTAGTTATCAATTAGCTCAATAAAGACTGGTCCTATTCCAGTGAGAAGATGGACGCTTACTGCGCTAAAATCAGGAAGCTTGAAGGAAAATTCTATGGCATCGAGTATCACCACGTGGTACGTGACCAAAATCAACTCGCCGACCAACTATCCAAGCTCGGTTCTTCTCGTGCCGCAATTCCGCCGAGGTTTTTCGTTCAAGATCTCCTGGCGCCATCCATCAAAGAAGATAAGGAAGTTGAAGAAGTTCCCCCTATCGAGCAGTTGGTACTTGCGGTACCTTCGCCAGTCACTGATTGGAGGGATCAATTCATCAAGTACCTCACCAGCGCTAAGGTACCCGTGGACAAGACTGAAACTGAACACCTAGATCACCGAAGCAAGCTTTACGTGTTGGTGGATGGCAGCTTGATGAGGAAAAGTGCCAAGGAAGAGATACTGCAGAAGTACATCACCCAAGAGGAGGGACTGAAGTTGCTTCTTGAAATTCACTCTGGTTCCTACGGCAACAATGCGGCCTCGAGAACATTGGTCGGCAAGGCCTTCTGAGCTAGATTTAATTGGCCCACAGCCATCACTGATGCAGAAGATCTTGTCCGACATTGTGAAGGATGCCAATTCTTCGCTAAATAAATACACGTGCCAGCGCAGGAGCTGCAAACCATCCTAGCTTCCTAGCCCTTTGCATGCTGGGGACTAGACATGATCGGGCCTTTTAAGCTAGCACTAGGTGGTTTCTGGTACATATATGTTGCCGTTGACAAGTTCTCCAAATGGATTGAATATAAACCGCTCACCTCAGCTACTGCAAAGAAGGCAGTTGAGCTCTTTGAAGATATCATCCACAGATTTGGTCTACCAAACAGCATCATCACCGATCTCAGAGACTACGTTTACTAGACATCACTTCTGGGATTTCCACGAAGACCATTGCATCTCCGTCAAATATGTTTCCGTTGCCCATCCAAGAGCCAATGGTTAGGTTGAACGAGCGAATGTCATGATCCTTGATGCCCTAAAAAAGTGATTGTATCAGAAAGAAGAAAAGTACCCGGGTAGAAGGCTCAAGGAGCTTCCAGCTGTAGTCTGGGGACTACGTACTCAAGCTAGTCACAGCACTGGCGTAACTCCATACTTTCTGGTCTATGGCTCAGAAGCCATACTACCAGTAGACGTTAGTTTCTGAGCACCTAGAGTGGAAAGCTATGATGAAGAGCAGGCCGAGGCTGTTCGGCCTGAGGACATCGACAGAGTTGAAGAAGAGCGCCTCATCACCTGTGTCCGTACAGCTAAATATCTAGAGGGCTTGCGAAGGTACTACAACCAAAACATCAAAGGTCGTTCATTCTCTATCGGCGACCTTGTTCTCCGCAGGAAACAAAGGACTAAAGGTTTGCACAAGCTCTCTTCCCCTTGGAAAGGGCCTTATGTCGTCAAGGAGGTTACTCGACCAGGTTCTTATCGCCTAAGTGACTTAGAAGGAGTCGATGTTCCCAACTTGTGGCACATCAAACACCTTATACGTTTCTATCCTTGAAACACTACAGATATATACTCTACAAATTTATATACAGTAATGTTTTTTTGTCTCCATAACTTGTCTCCATTTTGTCTCAATTGTGGATTAACAATCACTTGTGTTCACCGAGCTATATGCTACTTCATAACGAACTCCAATACGTAATCGTTGTAACTACGCTGAACACGGTTTCTCCAAAACATCGAACTCGTTTTCTCCAAAACGCCAAACTCGTTTCTCCAAATCACCGAACATGATTTTCTCCAAATCATCGATCATGATTTCTCCATATCGCCGAACACGATTTCTCCAAATCACCAAACACGATTTCTCCAAAACACCGAACTCGTTTCTCCAAATCGCCGAACACGAGTTTCTCCAAATCGCCGATCACGATTTCTCCATATCGCCGAACACGATTTCTCCAAATCACCAAACACGATTTCTCCAAATCACCAAACTCGATGTCTCCAAATCGCAGAGCATGTTTTCCATATAGCAAAAACATTTTTTGATCGGAGAGCAACATTTTTTCTTGTCTGTTCTCTTCGGAGACGACCCAGTCTCCGACTTCTCCCTACACGTGCTACGGGCTCCACGCTCTGCGTTATGGGTGGTCGGCTATGGTCCTTTGGTCACACCTATTTTTCCTACATGTCTATGGGCTCCGCGCTCGGCATTATGGATTATGGGTCAGCCCAGGCCGAGAGTTCAACATAGAATACATTGCTCGGACGCCGCTTGTGTTGCATTTATCTCCAAGTTTGTATAACAGCTACCGACTGGAACACGTTCAGCGTTGTTTTTTATGGAAAAGACTCAGCCGCCAATTTTACCCTACACGTGCCACGAGCTCTGTGCTTTATGTCATGGGTGGTCGGCTGCGGTTCCTAGGTCATGTCTGTTACTCCTACATGTGCACGAGCTCCGCACTCGATGTTATGGACTATGGGCTGGCCAAGGCCATAGGGACCAGTAGCAGACCAACTGGTTGGACGTTAGTTAAACTACGCATAACCGCGTCAGGTTTGAAACTTTGAAGATTATTTCGCCGAACTATAAGCAAACTGCATATATTATATATACAAGCACCTTATGACAAATATTTGATAAGTACTTGTTTCTTGTGCTATCGTGTTTTCTAATACACAGTCAAGGTTTTATAGATGGTCTTCTATAATCAGATTAATGAGCTCCGCCATTGCCATCTATCTCGCTAAACAGATCTATGTCGTCGACCAGCATTTTTGCTGCATCCTCCACTTCATCCTCCAGCTGCTGGGTCTTCGTGTTGCTCAGCCCTTTTGTGAACCCACCCTCTATGGACTGAAGGTCAGTGGTCGGATAATGGGACTGAACAACCGCAAGGACATGGGTAGCGACGGTAGTAATGGCATCATGATTGAAGGTTTTGAAGTTTTCCCATGCCACCTTGCACCTCTGCATGACGGTGTCAGGGTGTTGTCATCGGCCGTCGTGCTGACTGGCCGTTTTCGGTTCGATGTAGTCAAGCACCGGCTTAATTGCGACGACTACAGTTTTGAAGTTCTCCTTCTAGACCTTGGCCTCCTAAATCAGCACGTCGAATTGTGCTTTGGCTTTATGACGATAACCTACGAGAGTTACAATGATCCGTTATATGAGGAGCTACTACAACAATGATACCGACCAGAAGGAATTCACCTTTTAGCTCCTCAGTAAGTTTGGTCGCCCACTCTGCTTCCTTTGCTTTTTCCTGGCGAAGTTGATCAATGGTCTTGCGCATCTGGCCAAACTCAGCATCTTGCTCTACAAGCACAGTAGTTGTTAACGGAAATGAGGCTGTTCAGCAATACTAAAGCACATTCATTGATGTACCATACCTGCTTTCTATTTGGATACACTATTGAGCTATTCGCTTTTCCTCTCCAGCTGCTCAGAAGCACATTTTAGTTGGTCAGAGATAGCGGCCAGCTGCTCAGACTGGCTCCGCACTTGCTCGGACGCAGCCGCCAGCTTTTCGGTAAGGACCCCCTTTTGGTATTCTAGGTCCCGCGTGTTGGACTCCGCATGGTCTCGTTCGTGTTGGGCTCGCTGGATATTCTTCTCTGAGAGGTTTCTGACCTCTTTGAGTTTTTCGTTCTTCGCTGCAAGGGGCTCCATTCATTTTATTAGCTACGGCGCTGCTCGGCAACTCGAGATATTTCCTGCAACAAATATGATGACATTATTGTTAACCAATGCCAACAAAACGGCTAGGACTTTTCCAGAAAAAGTATTCACCTTGATCTGTTTCATCACACCAGTAAGGGAAGTCTAGTCTCTTGAACTCCTTGGTGGTGTCCTCCTCTTCAACAATAACTAATTCTTCACCGTGCTTTCGGAGGATCCGAACTGCTTGAGGTCGAGGTTCGTCGCGCATGATCTCCTCCACCTCGTCCTCTTCCATCGTAGCTAGAGGGACCACCTTGGGACTCAGTGGTCGGATAGCAGTTTTGACCATGCCCTCTAGAGAATCAGGGACTGTTGTCTGTTCATTTGACTCCAAAAGCTTTTCCGCCCTTGTTTCCACCACCGTAGAAGGAGCTATCACCGGTTTGCTCACCATTGTAGGCAGTCGCTCGCCACCAGGAAGATCACCAGGGGTAGCAATTGGTTCCCCAGCGTGCTCCTAAGCACTCAGGGACTCTAGGATGTGGTCCGCTGTCGTCTCCACCGCTCCAGGACAAGTTTCTAGTCATCGATCAGTCTAAGCGGGTGGGGCTAGATCTATTGCTCACCTTGCACTGTGTCAAATTAGTTATTCAGTAACAACATAAGTAAAGAAAATACAGCAAATTAACTGCAGCACATGAGTACTTATGGTTTGGTCTGACGGTTCAATTTCTTAAACCGGCGGTGCCGGCCTGAGCCTCCTGGCGCAGCTACGGGGTTAACTCCAGTGCTCGGCGGGGGAATTCTTGGCTCTTCCTTGGTCGGCCTTGGTTTAGTCTGCTGCTCTAGGGCTACTATCGTTTATTGCCCTAGGATCTCCATTACCCACACCGCGAGGATTTCCGACGTCTGCTGCGCAGCAGTTCCCTCTGCTCGATGCTTGGGGACTCTCCTTGCCGTAGCCTCAGGGACTTCTTTGCCAACACTGGTTTGTTGCTCTGTGTGTGGGTAGAGCGGAGGCCCTTTTGTGCTTGAAGGAGGGTTCATGCGAATTTCATCGTCGTCAGACCAATCGAACACCGTGGTTCTTCGTGTTCGATTGGCCTAGTCATCATCTAGAGAGATCCTGCCTGGTTTGCGGGGAGTAGTCGCTATTGTTTTCCTCTTCTTCTGTGCCGGCTCATCTTCTGCCAGCCACTTTCCCTTATTTTTTGCAGGCATCGGGGGAGGACTCTGTGTCCTACCAGTGTCCATTCCTCCAGATTCCGAGGAGACACCAATGGAGCTCTCCTCAATTTGAACAGGTCGACATGCATCCACTCATGGTGGCCAATCATTTCTTAGTACGCCCGAGAAATACATTGTCTTGTCCTGCGAATGGATCTTCACATGAGTAGGATCAGTTTATTACTCGGCAGTATAAATAAAATTCTTGGAAACATAAAGTAAAGACATTTACCTAAGGGGGCAGATTCTTGCAATTGAAGGGCTTTGTGTACCCTGACAGCCTGAAGGAGGATAGCGGAGCAAATAGCTCAGCAGTTCGCTCTTTGACATCGCTCCTAGAAAGTATTTTGGGCCTCTCTTGAGTCTCGTCGGTCTCCCCTTTGAATTCAAAACCTAGGTGCGCCCTCTCCTTATAGGGTTGTATACAGCGCACTATGAAACTCGCCGCTACCAATCTGCCATTGGTCTTCATGCCCTTTATCAAGCCGAGGAGTTCATTCACTTGATCCATGTCGTCCTTGCTCAGCAGCTCCGACCAACTCCTCTGGCTTTCTGGGATGTGGTCGGCGTTACAACACACTGCTGGGTGGCTTTGTCTCATGTAGAACTATCTGGTGTTCCACCCCTTCAGCGAAGTGTTCAATGGTATGGTAAGATATTCACTCGCCATCCGATCCTAAAGTTGGAGATACACCTCGCCGACCACCTTCGAACCAGCGCTGCCTCTCTTCTTCAGCCAGAATAGGTGACGGAAGAGATTGAAGTGGGGTAGGATGTCAAGGTATGCCTCACAAAAGTGGATGAAGATAGAGATGTGCAGAATGGTGTTGGGGTGAAGGTTGCATAGAGTAACCCCCAGAGCTCCAATAGATCCCTCAAAAATGGGTGCATAGGAAACCCTAACCCAAGCCAGAAATAGTCTTTGAATACTAACACTTCATCAGTGTGAGGCGTGGGAAAGGACTCACCGAGAGCTGGCCGCCATCTGATGGTCGCACGGTCGGGGAGGACGCCGGCTTCCACCAATCGGTTCAGCTCAGCTTCTCCTATTCGTGATGGCACCCACTCCTTGTCGTGTTGGGCCACGACATCCGCCTTCTTGGGACTCGTCTTCTTCGGTTTTGTAGCTCCTCTCTTCGGCACCACCTCTCAGATCTAGTTAGGGTTCGGTGGCGGAGGCAGCTGTGGTTGCGGATTTGGCGGCGCAAGAAGTGAGGAGGAAGATGAAGTGGAAAAGGTGGGAATGGGGACTACGGTGGCACTATTATATAGGATCCTTCCCACTGTTTCACATTCAAGGGTTTTTTGGGAACCGTTCCTGCAATCTGCGCCACTACGATTTCTCCAATGTGGCAAATGGGCCATTACTTGGGCTTTTGCGCAAACCGCAGCCCATATCGCTCATTTATCATTGCCTTCAGTTGCTCCATGCCAAAATATCACTGACATCTCCGCCATTTATTGAGGTTACGTAACTAGCGCTGTCCATCCATTACTCTGATTTTTCCTCCATGATTGGATTCCTCTGATAACTCTACATTCAGCTCGGGGACTGCTGGTCTTTTCCTTTGGTTTTTGGTTGTATTTCTATTTCTGACGCTGGCACCACATGACTACATCATCTACTGTCAGGCTCGGGGACTAAGTGGGCACACTTCACCTCGCGGTGAGTGTGTGGATTTTTTCTCGAAGACTATACGCCTATAGAGGAAGATTGACTCCAACAAGTTTGTTCGGATTCTAAGTGGGCACACTTGGTCCATTACGGATAAATTTTTGATTCTAAACTTGAGCTCCTTACACCCTTATGGCAAGCCATACTTTGGTCACTCTGCTCGATGATGATTCACGATGCTCGGCAACATGTCACCCTGCTCGACGACAGATTGTGCTGCTCGGCAATGGTTCACACTGCTCAACGACGGCTCATGTAGCTCGGCAGTTCAGCATGGTGGTGAGACCATAAGCTTGACTGCTCGGCATTGTTCGCACCTGCTCGGACAAGCTTAAGACGACGTTGCACAATAGGTACAAGGTGCTCGGGGACTAGCTATGGAGTGTACGACCCTGGATACCCATGGCAGACCACATGAGCTATGCCCCCTAGGGGTGGCCCAGCCCATAAGAAGAAGCCTTGCGAGGCATGACTCTGGTCGGCGCTTCCTGCAAGACATTGATAAGATATCCTGAAGATATTATGAGTTCTGTTATGATATGTATGATCCCAAGATTCCTGTAATTAGTTATTACTTTCTAGTTATCTCTTAGATCTAACCGACTTGTAACCTGCCGCCCGGACTATATAAGGCGGGCAGGACCCCCTCTAAAATCACGGCATATCATACGATAGCTAATACAAACCAACAGATCACAGGAGTAGGGTATTATGTCATACTAACGGCCTGAACCTATCTAACTCATGTGTCTCTGTTGCCTTCTTGTTCTTGATCTCACGCTCCTCTATCGATCAATCTACTTTCATGGGATACCCCTCGGAGGACTGTCGATGATATTCTGTCAACAGTTACATTGTTTTCCCTATCCATGTTGGTTAAGGACCATCCGTTGCTATGGATTCTAGTCATGTCACAGACTTGTTATCGAGAGCACATACTTGCTTATGGGAGCGGGAAGGCTCATTGCTCTCTTATCGTGGGTTCTGGCTCTTTCTAATCTGACTAATTGGAGGCGGTGATGGTGGAGGTCTAAGCACCACATTGAGTTCGGGACTCAGGAATGGGGGCTTGGAGTCCAAGTTTGGATGGGGACCTGGACCCCTTGATAAGGGAGTGGTGGATTGGTCTTGCTTGTGCCTGGGGTATAAGCGGGGCGTGTGTTTTGAGGTATCTAGCTAGGATACATTGGTTCATGAATCACCGTGTGATATGGTATGACTTGGCTATGATCTAGCACCGTAGTAAGAAGTAGAAGATGAAAGGGGATGAATAGATCTGATTGCTCAACTCTTGCTTGAAAGTAGAACATGTGCTTACATAGAATGGTTAGCTAATGAACTAATCATGACTGCTAATAAAATACATACATAAGGATTCACTACTAGTAATGCTTTTTGCAAAAAGGAAACCCAGCAAACCATAAAGCTTATCATATCCTTTGGAGTCAGAAAATTATTTCCACTAGTTGGGTAAGTTTTGCGAGTACATTATGTACTCAGGGTTTATTTATGCCTATTGCAGGTGCAGTTTGAGGAGTGGCTGTGTGTGAAGGATTCTTCTAGTGGGCATAGACGGATCTTTGTATCTTATCGTTAGATGTTTATTTCAATTCCACTATTTAAATTCCGTACTCTGAACTTGGTATTGTAATAATGTATTTCTAAGAACTCTGGTTGTATGGAATGGACTAAGTATTGTAAACTTGTTCTCATTATTGGATCCTGGGTAAAAAAATATGGATTATTCGAGTTCTCCCTTAGGGTGTGCTTGACAGAACCGTCTGGTGTAGCCAACTTTTGGGGTGCTTAGTGACTAGTGGAAGACGAGCGCCTCTGGAAGCATGCTATTTTGGGCGGTTCTGCCATAACTTTCTCTCTATCTCCATGGATAGGGCGGGCTGAGCCTGAAGCTCCCCAGTCACCATTGCTCCCTTTCCTTTTGGCCCTCTCGCACCCCACTCATAGCTCCACCAATGTCGTCTTAGGCTCGTAGTTCTCCCTGTGCATGCTCGCCGAGCAAATCCCCGACCGCCCCTTTTTCCTGCTCGTCGCGGCAATAGGACAGTAACCATGGTGAGCCATCCCTAGTGACCCTCCACCTAGCCAGCCACGCTACCTCCGCGTCCACCTCACCTCTCGTATCTCCTACATGCATTCGCTAGGGTGGATATCTGCCAGCACATCATCGCCGCTAGTGCCGCCCAATGGCATGTGTAACACCCTAGGTGTTAAGCAAGCATTTAACCTTGACATTGCATAATCACAAGCATCATTGAGCATTCATGAGCATAAGCATATCATGTATTCTATCTATGTTGGCCTATATTGCATATATTGTTACTTAATTGCCTTACTTATGCTAGGGTTTCCTTGTAACCAATGTATGAAGTGCTTGTGTGACCTTAGGAGTACCTTAAACATGATTAGAATATCTTAAGGAACAACTTTGGTATTCATGACTAGGGTTAGTTTGGTCTCTAAATCCTAGTTATGGTGTAAGTCATCATTTAAAGTGGTATGTTTGACCTAGTTTGAACTATGTCATACAGTCTTTGCATGGCAAAGCACCCTTAAGCATAGTTGTAGTATTTGAGTAGAGCAACAACTTTTATTTTTGGGTCATGAGCTAATTCAGTGCATAGCTTGGTCATTTTGATCTCACAAAAATCAGTAAAACACAAGTTTTCAACACTTCGAAATTTTCTAAGTCATATTTGGTTTTCAGTTTGATTTGTCCGACTTTGTGATGATTTTACTTCTTATTTGTTGAGAATTAGACCATGTTCTTTTAAGAGAAATTAGAGATGGTATATAGGGCTACAACTTTGGTTAAGGAAGATTTCGCTAATGTGCCTTGGATTAGGAGTTTGAACATCGTCAAATCGCGTTGTCAGGCTAGATCACGGGCTTTGATGGCCTGTTCAGCCTGGCCATCAGTGGCCAAGCGGCGTAGGGTTTGGCCACCGTGTGGAGGCCGTTCGATGCTGACGGCCCGGCCAGTCAGGCCACGTTAGGCCACGACGTGCCTTTACCTGCCCAACGCTCGCCCGTGACTCCGTGTGCTCTCATTTCCCCTCCTGCCTCCTTCGCTTGAGCCTTCGCCCACAGCAACGAGAGCTCATCGTCATCATTGCCGGCCACCCAGCTCACACTACGTCGCTCCTTCGCCGTAGGCATTCCTCCATCATGCTTCCACCGCATCACTGCACACACCTTGCTTGCTAGTCGCGCACGGTAAGGCCTTCGTGCAGCGCATGACCTCACAGTTGTTTCACCGCCATGCCATATCGCCGTGGCTGGGCCATCTTCGACCACCACTGGTCATGCTAGTGTGTGTGCTAGGATCACCAAAGTCCGTAGAAGCTTGGCCGAACCCTAGATCGAGCTGTCTCGGCCAACTCTGGTGCCTCACCGTCAACTGCATTCATCGTGCCACCATGAGCGCCGTCGTCGTGCTTAGCTCCAGTAATCGGTCCATCTAGCTAGCTCGGTGTGTTCGAGATGTCATGGGGGTCATCGTGGTGCCGGTGCCGTCGCCGGAGAGCTCGCCGCCAGCGAACTCCGGCCGGTCCGCGCCGGTCCCCTATTTTTGTGTCACTAACGCGCGGGCCCATCTGATTCGGGGACCCTAGCTATCGGCGGCTATAGAGTTGAAAGCTAGTTCATTTATTTTAGATTTGGATGTCAACTTTGAAAATCATAAGTGGAGTTCTAGATGTCCAATTCTTGTGAACCAAATTTTGTTGTAATCCTCATGAAGTGTAGTCTTATATAAAAATATGAAATGTACTGTTTATGGTATTTTTCTTGGTGATTAAAATATATATAAATAAGTGCTTTTTGAATATTAGTAATCTTGTAAAATAGATATCTTGAGCTAGGAAACTCATAAAATTGTGATTCTAATTTTATTGGGCTTGTGTTGACATGCTCTAGCTAGAAAAAATAATAAACTTGATGTAAACTTGATTGAAGTAGGGTCTTTCTATTTATCTAGTAATAAATGGTATTTTCTGAGGAAAATTATAGGGATAGAAATATGTAACATATTGATATGCAAGTTTTTGTACAGTAGTAGGGCACTAATATGAAGCTAAGAAAAATATATAATCTGTTGTTTGACACCTTTCTATAGGGTTAACTATTTTTACTAAAATAGACCTTACTAGCTTGTCATTTTTGTAAAGGATGTTATACATGGTCAAATGGTATGAAATTTTTACAATCATCTATTGGGAGCACTTGGAATCCACTATAATTTTCTGAGAATTTATTGTGCACATTTGGTATATGTTTGTTATTTTCCCTAATTATCTAATTAAATTAATAAAGGCTTTCAAATGAATAGTTGGGCTTTACCATTATGTTTTCATGAGTGTATTTGGTATTCTTGAAATGTTGATATACTTGGTGATGTCAAATTTGGAATGCTTATATGCAATAAAAATATTATTGCTCTATAATTCGATTTATAAGTGTTTTCGGATAGATTCTGTGGTTTGGTATGTTGCATAATCAAAATGATGTTTGCTATGGGAATAGTTAATAACAAAGTTGTAGGGAACTTCTTCATCTATATTGTGTTAAAATTTTAGGGCAATCGGCCAAAGGGTTTAGGAGTTATAGCTGTTTAAATTTTGTTTTCTGAAATACTTGTTCTCTAGAATTTCTGGACAGCACTGGATAGATTGCCTGTTTTGGTTAGGATAGAGTGTGAATTAGTTTTTGGTGATTAAATAAGAGTTGTAGGCAATTTTATAATATTTCGATAAAGTCCAAGATCATAACATTTGGATAAGTAGAACTTCAGTTATGATGTAAACTTATAACTACCATGTGTAGCTTAGACATTGCCTTGTGTGAAATTTGCAAGTAGATAGAGAAGAGATATGCACCTACTCAGTTAGTATGGAGTTAGCATTGCTATCATGGTGTAACTTAACATCATTATCGCAGCATATACTTTTCCATATCACATCATCTATGATCCCTCTTATACATTCATAAGACTCACTTATGCATATACATGCAATAGGTGCAACCGAGGAGATCATGTTGGTGGAACTCGACGTCGATCCATAGGAGGAGAACCAAGAGGTGCAGCACCAAGAGGTTCCTGGAGAAGGAGAGCCTGAGGTTGATCATCTTCTAGAGTGTCCCGATCATCAGCCAGCAACATTCGTGAAAGGCAAGCCCCAGAGGATTATAAGTCTCCCTACTTTATTAATGTCATCTAAAGTTATTCGTATTGATGCATTACATGACAGGAGTTGTTTGGAAACACTTATTGCATATTACCCTTCCTTGACCAAAAATATCTACCATGAATCCTATTTAAGTCCAAGAATGCTTATTATGCTTAGCTATGCTTAGATCGGTAGAAGTCGGGTGATTTCCTGTCACCTGCGAGCTATAGGTGATAACTTGATCACGATTAGCTATATTGTGCTATCGTGGAACATAACCGGGTATTGTTGAATAAATGGAGACCAGGTAGAGTCTTATGTTGTGGTATCATAGTGATTCCATCTGTGTCGTTTAAGGACCGGCCATTGGAGGTTTATCTTGCCATGTTCAACGCACGCCTCTCACATAGTTGGCCAGATAAGTCATTCCGATCGTGAAGCTGAGTAGCTCAACTTAGGCCAAGAACACGAGTAGTTAAAGTGCGCACTCTGGAGGCAGTAAGGATGTGTGGAGAGCCAATGACATAAGCCCAAGGGCGGGTTAGAGTCCCGAGCCCCCTTGGCAGATTGGTTGTATCTTTGAGGGTGTGGCGCTGGTCCTACCTGCGATTGTACTTGAGTTGTCCCAAAGGTGACCTGATGCGACCCCGACGGGGGAAGTATGGGTGTGTGTTAGGAATAATTCTCTAGCTAGGTTGGAATCGATTCGAATCGCCGTCTCTTCCGAATAATGAGAACTTGACAAGAGTACACTTCATCATAGTAATTGATGGAAGTGTGGTTATGAGATTATGGAAGAACTCAACTGGATATGGTTATTATTGTGATGACTTAATGGTATCAACATGTTTGGCATATGATAGTTGCTAATCTAGTATGAGATAGGATTAATAACTGGTGATTCACAATTAAAGATATGTTGGATAACTTATATTTTTTATGCAAATAATATCTACCAGCTCTACTTATAAAGCCTTGCATACTCCTTAGTGTCTTAGTATATTAGTTGGACGGGTAAGTCTAGCTGAGCACCTTCTCATACTCAGGGTTTTATTCTCATTATTGCAGATAATGTTATGTATCATGGCTACTACAAGAACTGCTTTGCTCCTACAGTGGATGAGGACTAGGGCCATGGGCAATGTTCATTCTATATATCATCTCACCCTTGTACTTTTGGTTGGAGATGACTATAAAACTGGCTTTGTATTAAACTATGTGTGATGTCGATGTTAAACTACTTTGTTTCCACTACTTTTAAACTTGGTTTGTAATAATTATTCAAACTCTGATGTATGAGAAATATTTATGAACTATGATGTAACATGTAACTGGTTATGTTGAATCTCTACGATCTTGGTTTGTATGTTGGTTGTTTGAGATCCTTTGTGATTTCATTGGACTACCCGGTTTATATGAGCTCAAGTATGATGGTTTGATCGCTTCGGTGATTGTTATTGTACTTGTGCTCTTATAAATTAGACGGTTCTATGACAGCATGCTGCTGGTATGCGTGGTCGGCCCTACACCGAGCCTCTATTCGTTCAAGCAACAAGTAAATGTGCTTGAAAGTGAATGTTGCAAGAGTATGTTTTGAGTGTTTTAGATGTTTCAGAGGTATGTTGCAAGTGTTTTATATGGATGTTGCAAAAGTAGATCGGGATGTTTCATTAGTTGCAACGGTTGCACACGTGCATTATAAGAATCTGTTCCAAATGTTTCATCTGTTTTTCAATCGTATGTTACAAGTGTGTTTATCTGGATATTACATATGTTTCACACATACGTTGTAAGTGTTTTATCTAGAATGTTACATATTTTTTTCAATGGCTTTTCAAGTGTTTTCAGGTGTTTTTGCAAGTGTTTCATACGCTTGTTTCAAGTGTTTCATCTATCTTCACGCGTATGTGACAAATGTTTCATCTGAATGTTTCAAAAATAGATCGGTGTTATTGTTGGGACCCACCTGCTATAGCATGCGTCTGAGCGGGGGAAGTAGAGGGGGCGTGAGCGGTCTCCGTGTGAGATCAGGAGGCGCGAGCGACGTTCAGACGGCACGGGCCCCCACGTGGGCGTGCAAAACGGAGTGCAGGCGTGGACATCCGGACGCGCAAGTCCGTCCGAACGTCCATACGCTAGCACTATTGAAATAAAAAATCAAGTATAGAATCATTTTTTTCTCACTACTTACATTTTTTTATACATCAGGATTAGTTGATCTATCACCTCCATCTTATAACCTCTAATATATAAGTAAAAAACACAAAAACCAGGTTCAATGACTCACGGGTAGATCGCAGATCGTAGGCTGCCCAACCAATCTTATCTTATGAGTCAGGACTCATGTGTCATCTTTTCAATGTTCCATTGATCGGGACTCTTATGTTCCATCCATCCTTCAGAATCCTCGTCTGCTTGCATTACCTCTGCTTCAACTTTGAATAGAATCACTCAAATCTCCAACTGGTCGATAACATTAAGGTTTAAGGTGTTCATCTTGCTCAACTAAATAAGGAGAGTTAAGGCCAGGTACAAAGTTACTACCTGCGTCATACAAAGAATGTAAATCTCGCATCCCGATGTGTTAAAGATTCTTAATTTTGACCAAACACATATTTAAAAGTATTTTAATGTTTTTATGTGTCATAAGTATCACATGATTAATCACGTGATATATTTTCATAATAAATTTAACTAAAGATGTAAATATAGATAATAACTTATATAAATATAGTTAAGCTTAAAAAAATTGACTCATGAAATGAGATTTATATTTTTTTTTTGACAGAGGTAGTACTCAGCAAGGCCTTGTTTAGATTGCAAGTTTTTTCACTCTCTCTCCATCACATTAAATCTTTGTACACATGCATGGAGTATTAAATATAGATAAAAAAAAATAATTACACAGTTTGATTGTAAATTACGAGACGAATCTTTTGAGCCTAGTTAGGCTATGATTGGACAATAATTGTTAAATACAAACGAAAATGCTACCGTGCCAAATACTGATTTCCAACCTCAATCTAAACAAGACCCAAAAAGCATATTATATTAGCATGTGAAGGGTGTAGCACGCCTCTGGTTGGCCACTACCCGAGTCCCCCGTCCGCTAGGTACGGTGCTACAGTACGAGTTCTGTTGTCACGAATTATGAGGGTATTTGTTTAAAGGCATGTTTTGAACACAAGAATATAAAATAGAGGAAAAAATACAGGAATAAAAAATAAGTGTAGATAGAAAACAAAGAATTAAAAATATGGGAGTTTTTATAGAGATAGGTGTTTGGAACATAGGAATATAAGAATATATGTTTATTTCCAAGAGCTGGAAGTGGATGCTTTATTTTCTCTATTTCATAAAGAAAGCAAGCCTTTTGGTAGGAAATGTCGTTCCTCCATTCCAAACACCATGTGATGTAAGCAAAAGACTAAAGTCCACTAGTAGTTCTAGAACTTGTTCGGTTGTGCCATCCCGATCCCTAAACTAGTAAATCGACTGTTTAGGTCATCGAACTTGTTTATCTGTGTCATCACGGTCCCTAAACTCACAAGTCGTTTGTTTAGGACATCAAACATGCTTGGCTGCATCATCTCGGTCCCTAGATTTGCAAATCACCCATTTAGATCCTCAAACTTATTCAGTTGTGTCATCACGGTCCCTAAATGTTGTAAATGCTAAAAAAAACTTGTAAATTCAATATATGTTTGTAGAATTGTCCAAAAAATATAAATCCAATTTTGTTAGACTCCTGATAACATGTACTTTAAATTAAAATAAAATAAATCACCCCATACTTTCTAATTTACATCACAAAACAACATATAAAAATGTATGTGACTATTTAGTTATTTAATTGCAAAGTTAAAACCAACAGTAAAGTGTGATTTCTTTTATTCTAATTTAAAGTACATGTTATTAAGAGTCTAACAAAATTTGATTTGTAATTTTTGGACAATTCTATAAAAATATATATTAAATTTACAAGTTTACAACAAACATTTTAGGACCGGGGTGATATAAATGAAAGTTTGAGGGTCTAAACGGGTGATTTGCAAGTTTAGGGACCAGTATGACATAACTGAACAAGTTTGAGGATCTAAACGAGCGATTTACGAGTTTAGAAACCAAGATGACACAGATGAACAAGTTTGAGGACCTAAACAATCGATTTGCGAGTTTAGAAACCTGGACAACACAGCCTAACAAGTTCAAGGACCGCCGGTGTATTTTACTCTAAGCAAAATATAGGAATAAGTCTTATTCATTTAAAATTCCTATGAAAATCCTTCGATCCAAACAAGCCCTAAACAGAAAAAGAACATGTTCACCATCCATGGAACAACTGTATATTACTTAGAATAACCTATTATTTGCTCACCAAACGTGGTATTTTTGCCTTTTGGGTAAATATCACTCGACTATATATATCTTTCTTTTCAGGTACTTCTTGACTGCTTCACAATCTCTCTACTGACAAGAATAAATGCTCTGTTCGCTTAGCTGATAAACAATGATTGAAAGTATTGATGGCTGATTTATTGTGAAAGAAAAATATTATTCGTTGATTAAAAAAGTACCACTTATAAACCAAGTGAACAGGACAAAAACACGCTCAACTGGGAAGACTAGAAGGCTAAAGCACTTGGCTCAGGTAAGGAAATCATCATGATTTCTGCATCTCGATCATTAAGCACTCAAGACGCTGCTGGCAATTACTTGGACCACATGTATCGACATACCCCTTCTGTTCCAAATTATTTATCCTTTTTAATTTTTATGCCACAAGTTTGACTCGATTTGTAAAAAATACGTGCAATATTTGTATCTCCCTATAAATTTATTAAAAACTAGATTCAAAGATCTTTCCAATGATATCAATTATGTACCATAAATATTGATATTTTTTAATATATATTTTGTTAAAATTATTTCTCAAGAAACGAAAACAACAGATATTTTGATACGGAAGGAGTAGAGGACAAACTGGCCCCTTGGACATATGGTGGGCTGGGCTGATTATTACTTGGAGTCCAAGAGCCTGACTTCTACCCAGGGGACCTTCACGACTTGATATGCAAGGCACATATGTGTGTAATCCGATTTATCAGTATTCAATTGTAACCGGCTACCAAACCAATCTATAAGCCGGTCGGGATAGAATCCTTCTGTAACCCTACTCCAAAGGCTATATAAGGCAAGAGTTGGAGGTTTTGGCTTCGGCAATGCAGATCAAGTGGCACTACAAGAATTCTGCTGGTACATGGTGGTTTACTTTCATCATGGATAGTCAAAAAGGCGTCACAGTTAATTTACCATGATGATTGAGAAAAAGGTCATGTATCCCGCATCGTATATTTGCTGGACCGAGATAAGCCGTCACATATTAGAATTTGTGTTCGTCATGGAATCTCTGAAAAGCCCATTCAGCCTAGGCTAGGCCCGATAGTGTGTGACAAAATTGACTGTCATAGACATCTGCCACATAGGATACCTTGTAGGATGGTTCTCCATCGCTTATTTGAGTTGCCATGTACGCACCATGTGTTCACCAAAATTGACCGTCATAGATTATATAATGAAAATCACATAAAGCCCAATCATTTGGTTAACTCAATTTCTACATTAACACAACATGTTCTGATCATCTAAAACTTAAGCAAACACAAAAATAGGTCATTGTCAATTTTCACATCTATTACAATAGCATTCTGGACAACCAATGCACAAGCTTGAATTTTTTTTACTGTATAGTGGCACTCCTTTAAAAAATCCATTACATCAGGTTCCTAGTCTTTGTACTTGTCTCCCTGAAAATGACACATGTGCAGTATTAACTCAAATGTAGCCAAAGTAAACCATAGGCAACAAGGCGTAAGTCATGTACAATAAGGATAGAGAAGGAACAACTCTACGTTCAACCTTACAAGAAAGATACCACAAACTGAAACACCATAGAAGCAAGATACCACAAACGTACAAGTTAGAAGGCGATGCTGACATAAAAGCAACTGGGTTGAATCAGCAATTTTAGCAAGGCATGCCAATGGTGAAAATTAAACATCTAATGGTGCACCTTCTATTTAGATCAGACTATCCAAGCAAGATACCACAAACTAAAGTTTGAAACACCTTTAGGTGAACAAGCTGTCCCTGGCAATACCTGCGTAATAAAAAGCTAGTGAGCTGGAATTATATAATACAAGAGAAAAGAATGACCTATACAGTTCCATATGCCATGAACATATCCCAGTTTTAAGTTCAATGATAACAAATATTTCAGACATATTCAGTCATATAACTGAATATAACTCAGCCTAGTGCTAAACAAAACTAGATAGACAGATTGTCAACATAAAAAATACTAGTTGAAGGGGTATCCTCACGCTGCCAATTTGCCATGAACAAGGTGAACCCCTCTTCTTCTGTAATCTTGCTTTATGTTCAACTTAATAATTACACATGAGCTACAGCACAAGGTCAGATGCACCATCCTTCACTGCCCTCTTTTACAAATATTACGATAAACTACTGCTGAAGTACAGTACTGAAATACCCGTGGTCAATTCATAGATGTTGTAGTAATTACAAACCAAAACTTTGGATGTGTCAAATCTGAAATAGAATTAAATTAAATAGAGGGCAAATCAGAGAGTCAAGCACAGAATGGAATCAAATTAGGTTATGGGCCTTTTATTACCTCCTGATTCAGTATTCTACTTTAGATGAGGGGAAGCAACATCACCATGCTCCAGCGGTTTGAGAATCTTATACTCTGTAATTTGAGAGAAATCTACATTGTTGGAGAAACCAAACATGATAGATCACACAGAATAGTGGCACCAATCCAATTGAAGGGAGAGGGGAAACAACGAACCTTATTTAGATCCAGCACAGGACTCCCCCATCATCTCTGCTGCTAGATCTGAGGCCAAGCGCCGGGGCTCAGGGGTTGGAGGAGGAGAGGGATTGAGGGAGGATCGATCACCTAGAGTCAAAGCGCTCGATCCGATGAGTGCCACGTGTGAATCTACCCATGTGTCATGCCCGATCGATGTCGCCACCACCATGATGTCGTCAATCTGGCCCCTATGGCGTGGATCTAGCAAGGGGGAAGAAGGGAAACCACCCCATCACGGATTAGGTCAACGAAGGTATGGGGAGACCGAGAGAGGGCGGCGATCGAAGAGGGCAGGGCTGGGGCGGCGATGCTCCTAATCGAGCGAGAGGTGAGGAGTATCATGAAAAAGTAGAGAGGGAGGGCGACTGCTGATTATGCACCGTGTTGGAAGGACAAACTAGTGTTCGGCCTAGAGCGGGCTTATAGTGGCCTTTGGGTTAGACCGTGACAATTTCATATAATGTCCCCTTGAGTTCATCATGTATCACCATATTTCTTGTAGTGTGATGGATAGCACACGGGACATAGATTTATACCGGTTCAGGTATGAGATACTCTACGCCTAATGGATCCAGTGGAGAATAGATCACTTATCTCGTATGCTCGGTTTTACAGGGGCACTCATGTCTAGTTGCCTAGGGTTGCTATGCAATGTAATGAGAAAACTCAGTACCGATCGGGGGCTCCCTATCCCGCCTTATATAGTCAGGGCAATGTTATAATTCGAGTCCTAATCGATTTATATTAAAGGTTTCCTAGTGTTACAAGGAAATCTACATACAAAATTGATGATTCCTTATACGCTTGGGGTCACCAAGCTCCATATGTCTTGTTGCTTGTCCACCAAGTCTGATGATGTACCCTATTTTGGTTGGGCTTCATATTAACTGTTTTCGGCCCACCTAGGTTGTAATGGGCTCTTACTTGAGCGGTGAGGTACCATGGGTCCATACCACCGATAGGGAGGTAAGTGCCCCTGATTGATATGCAATCAAAGGCTTGCAATATCTGTGACGCTCATGGCACAAAGCTATACAGTCCACATACACTAGACGTACACCCATGCTTGTGAACAAGTATAAATTTTATATCTTGTGTGCTACCATCTTGATTTGTTACGCGTAACATGCCCCATAATCATATCCAGTTGTAAAAACACGAATATCTTTTTGGTTGGTGGACTAAAAAGTTGCCTAGCATAAGCAATAACTCCTAGACGTTCGATTTTATCAGTCTGAAGTGAAGATCTTATCGCATAACCGACCAATTTATAAGAGCACAAGTACAATGGCAGCCCGCAAGCGATCGTACTATCATACTTGAGCCCATATAAACCTAGCAATCTGCCGAGTACCATGATGGGTCTCGATAAACGATCCATAAACAACCAAGATCGTACATGATTCAACATACATGTCACATATTACATAAAGTTCACAGATACATTTCCATCATCAGAGTATGAAATAAAGTTATTACAAACCAAGTTTGATAGATAATAGCAGAAGCAAATTAAGTTCGAAAGTAGCATTTGCCAACATAGTTTAATACAGTGCCAACATACGATCATAGTCCACAAAAGCATATAGAGGGATTAGTAAAGAAGCCTGTCCAAGGCTTACTCCTCATCCATAGCTGGATAGAAGCAACTCTTGCAATATCCATGATATACTGTGCCATCTACAACAATGGGAATAAAACCCTAAGTACGAGAAGGTACTCAGCTAGACTTACCCATTATAAACTAGAAATAAATTGACTCCAATGATTATGCAAGGCCGTATAAGTGGAGGTAGCTTGACAACATTTTACATAAAAAGCGATTAACTCAGTTATACAATTATAGTTCTATCATTAAGTTAATTATAACTATCCATCTCTAGATTAGCAACTATCCTGTGCCAAATATGTGATATATCATTTTAAGAGCATACAATAGTAACCATAGCAGGTATAGTAATTCCATGTTTATCCGAACCATCATATTCCATAATACTATTACTATGATGTTGGTACTAGCCAAGTTTCTCACTATCCGGGAGAGACGGCGATTCGAATCGATTTCAACTAGCTAGGAATTTATTCCTAACACAAACCCAGGTAGACCAGATCAACGGTCACCTTAGGTCACCTTTGGTACAACTCAAGTATATATTTCACGGGTTTGGCCAACGCCGCACAATCAGGGACAACCAACTGCTAGGACGTTCAGGCCTAGCCTGCCCTTGGGCTCACGTCTGGCTCCCCGCACATCCTTACTACCATCTAGAGTGCGCACTCTTATAGAGCGGGGCCTGGCTTGAGTTGAGCTACTCGACTTTGGGGTCGGAACGAGTTATCTGGTCAGCTAAGTGATAGGCATGCGTTCAATCTTGTCAAACAGCGCCAACAACGGTATGGTCCTTAATCGGCATAGGCAGAATCACATGAGTCAACCTACACATAGACTCTGCCTGGCCTTCATTTACTTTTACCCCATAGTTCTTTTCCACGATAGCAAATATAGCCAATCGTGCCTCGGTACCCACCTATATCTTGCACGTGACAGGAAATCACGCGACTTCTACTGGTCTAAGCAGGGCTAAGCATATATTCGATCCTGAACCTATATAGGGTTAAAGGTGTATATATCTGGATAAGGTACTTCCATGCATCAAGTGTTTCTAGACAACTCTTATAACCTAATGCATCAATCATAAACAACTCAAGCAGTATTTTGTAAAACATTGAGAGACTTAGAATGCTCCGGGGCTTGCCTTTTAGAAAGGAAGTGGGGCGGTGCTCAGGGCACTCTGGAAGCTCTTCTAGGGTCTGCTCCTCTTCTTCAGAAGCTGTAGCTTGAGGAATCTCCTACTGGTCCCCTTCCTCTCATTCGTTGAATTCCAGCAACATTATTTCCTCTGTCGATCCTATATGCATGAATATGGCATAAGATATTGCGAATGCATACATGCTGACAAGTATAGTATGATGACACATGATGAATGTATTCTTGTAAGTATTCTTAATAGTATGGTGTTAAAGTTATAACAAGTGCATCACATTTTATTGAGTAGGTGCATATCTCTTCTTGATTACTTAATCAAACACTTCTACCATTTATTTACTACACCATAAAACAACAGCTACTTGTTTTACACATAAATGGAGTTGTATACATCAAAATCATATGGTTGTGGACATTCTGGAAAGCTTAAGAAATTGTCTACAACTTTCTTTTAATACTCTTACTGTGATTCAATAGTTATATAGGGCAAACAAATCATTCAATCAAATCTGTCTAGAAAGTAAACATTTCGGACAGCAAACTTGTAACAGCTACCACTCTTAAACCCTAAGGCCTATGACTGTGAAACTTTAACACAACGTAGATTAGTAAGTTATCTATAACTTTGTTATTAATAAGTTTTATAGCAAAGATCATTACCCACATGAAAGCATCCACACAATCAAAATTATACATGCAGCCATCTATTTAAATTATAAAGTAACAATTAATTAATTGCATACAACCAATGGTTTATAAACCTTACTATGAACATCACAGTTACTATGCATCACAAGAATCATAGAAAACATCATGGTGAACCCCAATTTAATTACTTAAATGCCTTTATTAATTTAATTAAATAATTAGGGTAAATAACAACATTCACCAAAGCGGCACAATAAATTCTCATAAAATTACAGTTGACTCCTAATGCTCAAAATAGGCTACTATGAAAATTTCGTACCATTTGCACATGTATAACATCCTATGAAAAAATGATAAGCTAGCAAGGGTTAATTTAGTGAAAATAGTAAATCCTATAGAAAAGTATCAAGCAACATATTATATATTTTTCCTAGCTTGATATTAGTGCCATACTACTATACAAAAATTTGCATAGCAATATATTACATATTTTTACCCCTACAAATTTCCTTAGAAAATGCCATTTATTAATAAATAAATAGAAAGACCATATTTAAATCAAGTTTACAGCAAGTTTAATCTTTTTACTAGCTAGAGCATGTCAATACAAAACCATCAAAATTGGAATCACAATTTTAGGAGTTTTCTAGCTCAAGATATCTATTTTACAAGATTATTAACATCCAAAAAGCATTTATCTAAATACATTTAAATCCCCAATAAAATATTAGAAATTGTACATATCATATTTTTACAAAACACTACACTTCATGAGGGACACAACAAAATTTGTTTCACAAGATTTGGATCACCACAGCTCAACTTATCATTTTTTAAAGTTAGCATGAAATTCTAAAAATAAATGAGCTATCCTTTGAAACTGTGTCGCTGACAGCCGAGGTCCACGCTTCAGACGGGCCCGCGCGTCAGCGAAACAAAGTAGGGGACCGGCGTGGACCGGCCCTAGCTCGTTGTCGGCGATCTCTCCGGCCAAACCAACTGCACAGACGTGTTCTATAGACCAAGGCGCATCGGGTGACCTAGGTAGTGAAGGCACGCGTGCACAGGAGCGTGCTTATCGCCGGCCATGGCGGCACAGCGACACGGTGCTGTGGCGCGCCAGCCATGGAAGGGCACGATGAGGCTCAGCGAAGAGCGCACTAGAA
Source organism: Miscanthus floridulus (assembly GCF_019320115.1). Classification (NCBI taxonomy): domain Eukaryota; kingdom Viridiplantae; phylum Streptophyta; class Magnoliopsida; order Poales; family Poaceae; genus Miscanthus; species Miscanthus floridulus. Next base: position 101,091,796 of record NC_089595.1, read on the forward strand.
CCATGGTGACTACAAGGATCTGTTACGGCTATCTAGGTGACGCGAGGTGCTCTGACGTGCTCCGACCATGTGCGCTGTGGCGCGGAGGTGAGAGCGTGACGGCGCGGGTCACCGTGTTCCATGCCGGCGGAGCAACGAATCACAATAACATCATGACACAAGCTAACACACATCCTAACCAAGCCCTAATGCGAAGAATATGGAAGAATGCGCGTGCAAGTAGTGCGGCGGCGAGCTCGCCATGGAGGCGGCCATGGCGGCCGAGATCTCCGATGAGATGAAAATGGCGAATACGCCCTCACCAAAGCTCTTTCGATGCTGCAATTATGTCGAGGAGGTGGAGGGGGACATGGCGTAGCTGTGGGCTAGATGTAGGTGGTGGCAGTGCGGTGGAGCGCGCATGAGGCGATGGCGGAGCTGGTGCGGCTCGGCGGCGCTGTGCTTTTCCGTGGCGAGAGGAAAGGCGAGCAGCCGAGAGCGAGGGAGTGGGCAGGAGTGAGTGGGAAGGAGGCGCGAGGTGGTGCAGATAACGAGCGCCAGCTCATGGCATCAAGGGCCCATCGCTGGCCAGCGTTGGCCACACGGCGGCCATGCTCTGTGGCCGGTCGGCCATGACCCGGCACGACGCGGTGATCTTCAGTGTCTGAAAACCGACCTGACGACGCGATTTCGAAGCCACTAATATACTAAATTAAATCGAATTTGAGCACGTCGATAAAACAAAAAGTGTAGACCTATGTACTAGCTACAAAAGTTCTTAAGAAACCTTCTCCTAATTCGCAACAAGTGGGGAGTAAAATCAGCCCAAAGTTGAGCTCATCACACTATCAGTGAAACATGACTTAGCAAAAATTCTAAGTGTTGAAAACAGTGCAAAACTGATTTTTATGAGCCCATTTCAAGCATGTTAGGAGCTGAACTAGCTTATGGCCCAAAAATAAAAGTTGTTCCTCTCACCAAGTACTACAACTTTGCTTTAGTGACCACATCCATGCAAAGTCTCTATCACATAGTTCAAAATAGGTCAAACATGCTACATTCAAATGATGGTATACACTTAAACTATGACCTAGTGACCAAATTAGCCCTAGCCATGAATACCAAAGTTGTTCATAAAGACATCCTAAACATGTTTAAGCTATTACTAAGGTCACACAAGCATTCCCTATATTGGTTACACATTTTACTTTCCAGGTCAACATGCCTAGCATTACTTAAGAGCTTAATTATGCAAAGTGATCTTCATGAACATTATTCCACTAGTCATCCTAAGTGTAGCTAAGATGTTTTAGTGACTCACATCAACCATTTACATGTATTCACTCATGATCATATGCATATATACAAAGAAACATATAATACCAAGCATGTTTCATATGTTTCAATCACATGTTTCAATTGTAAAAGCTTATATATGAATGCTCGATGCTCATGCTCATGCAATGCAAATTAAATTATGCAAGCCTAACACCTAGGGTGTTACATATCTCTGCTTGGTAGGTAGCACCAAACAATCCCTCTTTAGCTACTACTATACCTAAAAGGCAGTATTGTCCTTTTTTAGGGGTGCCGTCCTCCGTGAGATGCAAGATGGGTTGTCTATGAACACAGGCTTAGTTTTATGGTTACCTGCATAACCTGCAAAAATTAAGTTTATTTGTGAGTTCGCGGAGACCCCGCCTTGCATCCAGTGCCGGTTCTGAGGATTTCGTGATCTGGAGCCAGACTAAACACTCGGGCCCTATTATATAAAAATACTAAAAACATAAAACGGTACACATTAAATTATCTTAAAATTACCAACTAACGTTTGTTGCAGAGTCACTGACGATGACGTCAATATTGATCTCATCTAAAAATTCCTTCCCCAAACTATTTAACCTCTCTTAAAACAGAGAAATATTGTAGATCTCCAATGATTTTTAACAATTTTAATTTTAAAAAGGTTCTTTCAGTCGACGCTATAGCCAGCTTGAATAATAATAATAATAGTAACTACTAGTTTGATATTTACACGATCAGTCTTCACATCACATACTAATAATAATACTGTAATGTAACACCCTGGTGTTACATTATAATGTTTTGCTGAAACATTTCGTAAGCATCTGATTTATGTGCATTTGTGTATGATAGGCTTTATAATCCATGTTTGGCTTTGAAACATTTTTACGAAACGGTAAAGCATAAGGTTATGTTTCGTGTCACATAACGCGTTTATCATCTTAATCGAATTTTTGTTAACGCAAAATGTCATAAAATGTTTTGCGAATGGCGATAAAACGTTGTGGTCGATGACATGGATGGCTAGCGCGTACGTCCCGGGGGTCGGGTTTGGGGTTTCAACGCGAAACCTTTCAAATCGATGTCCTCCGCGTAAGTGTTTGAAGTGGTCGACGAAGCCACCTTTGGCATTAGTTGTAGAACAATTGGCTTAAGAAGTAGCGCAATGTCGTGACTGAGGGTGATGGCTCGGTGTACTCCTTTTCGCATCGAGCTATTGGATTAGCGTTTGGAGCGCGGCGTACACATTTTCTAGCTGCTTTAAGAATCGTGCACGCCACCTGGCTGAGCTCTGGGCGTGGTCACCACCCCGGTTGGCTTGCCAGCGCGCTCTACCGCGTGGGCCAGAGCCACTACCACGCCCGGCTGCGCTCGCTGCACCGTGTACGCGCACGACCCACGTGTCCTGGCCACCTGCTCGCTGCTGCCCGCCTACACGCTCTGCCCCGCTGCTGCTCACCTCGCTAGCCGATGCGTTGCGCCCTAACCGCCGGTCGTGCTCTGCCAGGACCTTGCCCTGCCCTGCTATGGCTGTGGTCGCGCTGGGTCCCATGCATGTCCGCGTCGCCAGCGGCTATGCTCGGCACCGCTCTAGTGACTCCCTTGGCCGCTTGTGTGTTAGAAGACTACCTGCTTCACAGTCACCTCGGCGTCACGTCCGCCATGTCGTTGCCTGGCGCTGTCCGTAGATGAGCCTTTCCGAGTCTCGTCGTTTGCTGTAGCACCCGTGTAGATGGCTATCTGGAGCATGCCCTGAGGTTCTCCATGGCCAGGCACATCGGTACCTTGCGTTGACATCCACAGACGAGCCATGCCGCGCCGTGAGCTCCTCTGTCCCCGCTGTCCCCTTGCCGCCGTGATGTTTTCTTCCAATTCACTGTAGTGGTTGCACCCTGTTCCAATTGGCCTTGCCCGCAGCTTCATTGGGCAGCCGGTCGTCCATCCTACCCCACAGAGCCGCCTGTAGCTCAGTCCTGTGCGCCAATTTTGAAGGGCCGAGCTTTTGGGCCATTAAGACCCGGAGTGCCTGCGCCGTCGGTTTTCATCGCCACCAAAGCAGCTCGGTCAAATTCCTCACGCCACTAGCCTCCCCTTCCGTCGGTTGTCACCATGCTCGCCACATCCTAGACCCTACCACCATAGTGCATCCCGTGGCGCGGTCGTGCCATTGCCGTGCTCCGCTGCACTCATCGCGCGCACGTGGCCGGCTTGGCCTGAGCCATCTCCGATTGTTTCTTCACATCTTCCAGTTCCATGGTGAGTCGCTGGTACTCGTCCACTCCTTGTTTTGTCCTGGCATTGTTGATGTTCACCAGAACGGCATCGCCGTTCTTGCAGGTTGCCCTCCGTCATGGTCTGAGCTCGCTGCGATGTCTCGGCACGTGTGTCTCCGCCCTGTGGTTTGCGTTCGCACGTAGGTGAGTATCGGCTCTTTATTTTAGTAAGGAGAGGGCCAGGGTGGCCGACATAGATGTCCAGTGCCGCGCCGTCGTGCTGGTGCGTGCTCTGGATGGTCAGGGACTTCACCGTGGGGAAGACATAGAAGTCAAAGGGTGCTGTTGTAAAAACGTAGACTGCTGAAATAGGGACCCAGAGCTTGTTGCGAATTCGTTGTAGAGCAGGGGTGTCCGTGCATAACCTCCATCGCGCACGGGCCTCTCCGGTCGCGGGCCGTGGCCGGTTGGGCCGCGCGTGCGCGCATGGGCCACACTGCTCGGGTGTGTGCGCCGTGTAGTCGTGGGCAGAGGCCACGCGTTTTGGGCCGCGAGGCCAATTTCGGTTTTCTCTAATTTAGTGTATTAGAAATTGTTTATCTATTTAGGTTATGAACTGAACTTCGATAATTAGTAGTAAATTTCATGTTTGTCCAAAAATAGCGAAACTAAGTTTGTTAGGTTCACAAAAATGTTATTTACATGTTAGTACAGTTAGTTCACCATTAGCTGTTAGGATGATAGGCTCATAAGGTTGAAGTAGAGAGCTTAGCGGTATATTGAGCTTTAATTGCAGGAATTGTTGTGGTAAACCGACAATAGCTTTAGCTTTGAAATCGTTACAGTAGGTTCCTTAGGCATTTATATACTTGCTGTAAAAATGGTAACCATAGAACGAGTCGTTTAATGGCGTAGTTATTACCCTTGCTTTCCAGTATGTATCGTAAACTGGCATTAGGAGTATGACTATTCGTAGTCATCGTAAGAATGTAGGACACGTTCATACTTGTTAGTAGTACTGGTATGTAGCTTAGACTTTAGTGGGTAGACCTCGCTTAGTAATTTAATAGAGGTATTTTTGCATTAAGAATTTCTATTGCCATAGTGTTAATCATTGCACTGTCATTTCATGTAGACCACAAACAGGTAGACTTCATACCCATTGGTGATCCGGAGTACAACGAGGTGATCGAGGAGTACGAGGAGGAGCTTTTCACACAGGAGGGAGCCCAGGAGCCTATTGGTACTGACTTTGCTGACCCAGCACCTGCCCAAGGCAAGCCCCAGTGCATAACCCCTATTTTTAAATGATCACCGAATATATTTATATGATATGCATTTATGTTACAGGCATTTTATGGAAACTACATGCATAAATATATCCACCATGAGTCCTACTAGTATAGGTCGAGTAGCTGCTATGCTCAGGATGTCGGTAGCATGAGTAACCTGCCGTTACTCGCAAATAGGTGATTAAACTATGATATCATGATGAAATAATAGAAAGGAAAATGGTGACCAGATAGGGATGCGGATTTGGTACTGGTGGGTGTGAGGAGTTGTGTCCTGCGGCCAACAGGGCATAGCTCGATTACACTTTTTCCCTATCTGTGTCGATTAAGGACCGGTCGTTGCATATGACTCTAGACAAGTCATAGACTATTGTCCCGAGCACATACTTGGGTATGGGCGTAGGGAAGACTTGCTGCTCTCTTGTCGCGGATTCGACTCTTTCTGGACCGACTGATGGGAAGAGGAGGTGGTGGAGGTCCTTGCGCCGCACTGAGTCCGGGATTCAGAGGCGGGGGCTTGGAGTCCAAGTTTGGACGAGGACCTAGACACCCAGGACAGGAGAGTGGTGGGTTAGTCCTGCTTGTGCCTGGGGTACAAGCGGGGCGTGTGTCTTCAGGGCACCCAGCTGGGTACATTGATTCGTGAATCACCGGGTTATTCGGTACGGCTTGTCTGCGGTTTAGCACCGTAGTAAGAACTGGAAGCAGAAAAGGAGAAGGAACAATATCGATTGCTCAACTCTTGCTTGAAAGTAGCACAGGTGCTTATATAGATTGACTAGATAAAAACTTAATACGGCTGATGATAATAATGTATAAATAAGGACCCACTATTAGTACTACTTTTGGCTAAAAGAGAACTAGCAAACCATAAAGCCTAGCATATTCCTTGGAGTCGGGAAAGTATTCCTACTAACGGATAAGTCTTGCGAGTACATTGTGTACTCAGGGTTTATTTACCCCTGTTGCAGGTGACGCTTGAGGAGTTTTCTTGTGTGGAGGATCCATCTGGTGGGCTCAGACAGAATCCTCGTTATCTTATCGCTAGATGTTATCTTTTAATATTCCGCTGTTTATCATTCTAAACTCTGTATCTGGTATTGTAATAATGTACTTTTAAGAAACTATATTGTATAAGATGGACTTGTGTGGTAACTCGTTTTCATTATTGGATCCTTGGGGGAAAATGTGGATCTTTCAGGTTCTCCCTCGGGGTGTGCCCGACGGATACCGCTCGTGGTAGTTGCTTTTGGGGTGCTTAGTGTCTGGTGGAAGACGAGCGCCTTCGTAAGTACGCTATTCTAGATGGTTCTGCCATAGTTGGTACCAGAGCCAATAATGGTCATGAGTCCTCACTCTTTTACAAAACTAAAAGTTGACCAACAAAAGTTTTGCGAAAAATAGGATGTGATTAAGTAAGTTATATAAGTATAAGCCCTAGCTATATGGTATATCTAGGATAGCGGCACTGGTTTTACCTAATCATTTTTCTGCAGGTACACTGACTTATGTTGCATAAGAAATCGTTTAGTATACGGAAAGTGAGTGTGCGATGTGCCAAAAATTTTACGAACGCCGCTATATTCCGGCTGGAGTGAACGTATAGGTCGAAGCATGCATCATATAATAGCATCTTATTTGATCTAGGAATCCCCCTTCACGTATAATGAAAGTAGTAAATGGGCAGGACTAACTTAATGAATACTTTAATAAATGTGCTGCCATCTCTTTAATCCCTAGATTCTAATCGGGAGGGTGTCCTAATGGATGGTTCGTCTCTTTTATAGATGAATCTGAGGTCCGGACGTGGGAGCACCAGTTCGAGAGCGGCCAACAAGGGCCATGGTGACAGTGCTCAGCCTTTGAGCGTGACAACGAGGGAGCTCGGGAGGTTCCACCTTTGGTTCCTCATCCTTTCCCGCCGCCACCACCGCCTCCGCCGCTGTCCGCCATGGAGGTCATGGTGGAGTTGTTGGCTGCTCGTCGGGAGTCAGCCGTGGCTCGATAGGAGACTGCTCGTGCCTTGGAGATTATGGCACAGGCCGTCACAGGTCTCGCCCGTGGAGGCCTCGAAGGCAACGGTGGGAATGGGGGTGGTGCTCGCCGTCCTGAGGGGCAGTCCTCTTACCAGGACTTCCTCAAGACCCATGCGCCCATGTTCACACCATTGGACAATCTGTTGGAGGCGGAGCACTGGCTTCGCACGCTGGAGCAGAAGTTTTGGCTGCTCGGAGTGGCCAACGAGCAGAAGGTGCACTTTGCGTCCTAGCAGCTTTTGGGGTCCGCAGGTGCCTGGTGGGAGACTTTCCTAGTCGCAGAGCTGCCAGATCACCCGACAACGTGGCAGGAGTTCTCCACTGCCTTCCGTGAGTTCTTCATACCTGCTGGCGTTATCCACCAGAAGGCGACCGAGTTCATGGAGTTGCGTTAGGGGAGCAGGACGATAATGGAGTATGTGAATTAGTTCAACCACTTGGCTCAGTATGCTGGTAGTCAGGTGGACACAGATGACAAGAAGAAGGATTGCTTCTTTTGCGGTCTCACTCCTGCTCTTCAGGAGAAACTGTACCTAGGGAACTATCAGACCTTTGGGGCTCTGATGAACGCAGCCATTGCTCTTGAGGGTTTTCAGTGGGCATCTCAGGTGGATTGGAAGCGGAAGCAGGGGGCAATTGGATCCTCCAGCCACCCTCATACTTAGAAGGTGCAAATTGTGAGGTAGGGGTCCTATCAATCATCCGGTGGGCCTCCATTCCGGTCACCCCAGTAGACCTCACAGACTTTCGCTACTCAGTACAAGGCACCTCAGCAGCAGGTGCAGCCCCAGCAGACTCAGGGACAGTAGGTCCCACCTCATTAGGGATTTGGGAACAAGCCTGGTGCTTGTTTCAAGTGTGGCAAGGATGGCCACTATGCCAGGGAGTGCCCTCAGCAACAGACAGCTCAGCCGTCTTAGTCATCTGCAAATTCTAGGCTAATTAAGAGGACTTTCATCAAGAGGAAGGTGCCCAGCAGATCTAGTCAGGTGCACTTCACAGATACTCAGCAGGTTGTGCATCAGGAGACAGTTATGGCTGGTATGTTTACCATTGAATCCCATCTAGCTTTGGTGTTGTTTGATTCTGGTGCATCGCATTCCTTTATGAGCATGGGGTTTGTAGAGCGGCACAACTTATCACTTATGGCTATACCGTATGCCTATAAGATCCATACTGCGGGTTCTCAGATGTTCATCAATACCCGTACAGATACAGTAAGTTTGGTATTAGCCACCCACACTTACCATTTATAGTTCATGATAATGCCTGGACAAGGCATTGATGTTATTCTTGGGATGAACTAGTTGCGGGTGTATGGGGTAGTATTGGATATGAAGAGAAGAAGTGTAGAGTTATGGCTTTCGTCTTCTAAGGATAGGATGTCTCTCATCATACCCTCAGAACTGGTCTTAACTGTTGCTACCCATGCTGAAGCCATTCCTGATCTTACCTCCATTCCAGTAGTATGTGAGTTCCCAGATGTTTTCCCTGAAGATCTTTCTGGATTGCCACCGGACCGTGAGGTAGAATTCTCCATCGAGCTTGAGCCTGGTACTGCTCCTATCTCCAGGCATCCGTACCGCATGGCTCCAAGAGAACTAGCAGAAATGAAGAAGCAACTGGAGGAGTTGATGGACAAGGGTTTCATCCGCCCAAGTTCTTCACCATGGGGTTGCCCAGCGATTTTCGTGAAGAAGAAGGATGGTACACTGCGGATATGTGTGGATTACCGCCCCCTTAATGCAGTAACAGTTAAGAACAAGTATCCCTTGCCCCGCATCGATACTTTGTTTGATCAGTTAGCTGGTGTCATGGTGTTCTCGAAGATAGATCTCCGATCGGGCTACCATCAGATCAAGATCAGGCCACAGGATATACCAAGGACGGCTTTCTCTACTAGGTATGGGCTATATGAATACCTAGTGATATCTTTCGGCCTCACCAATGCCCCGGCCTTCTTCATGTACCAAATTAACTCAGTTTTTATGCTGGAGCTAGATAAGTTTGTAGTAGTTTTCATTGATGACATCTTAATCTATTCCAAGAATGAGGAAGAGCATGCCGGTCACCTCCGGATAATACTGACTCAGCTAAGGGAGCACCAGTTGTATGCTAAATTCAGCAAGTGTGAGTTTTGGCTTGATCGAGTGCAGCTTTTGGGACATGTGTTGACACCTGAGGGCGTTTCTGTGGATCCTAGCAAGGTGCAAGATGTATTAGATTGGAAGTCTCCAAGGTCTCTGCACCAGATCCATCAGTTCCTTGGACTAGCTGGATACTATCGACGTTTCATACCGGATTTCTCCAAGATAGCCCAGCCCATGACTAAGCTACTCTAGAAAGAAGCTAAGTTTGTTTGGAGTCTAGTTTGTGAAGAAGCTTTTCAGTCCCTGAAGACTTTTCTGACCACTGCTCCTATATTGGCTCAACCTGATATTGAGAGGCCCTTTGATGTTTATTGTGATGCCTCAAAGACGGGATTGGGGTGTGTGCTTATGCAAGAGGGGCGTGTGATAGCTTATGCTTCGCGCCAACTGAAGAAGCACAAGGTGAACTACCCTACCCATGATTTAGAGCTAGCTGCTGTAGTTCACTCTCTGAAGATTTGGAGGCATTATTTGTTGGGCAACAAAGTGCATATCTTCACTGACCACAAGAGCCTTAAGTATATTTTCACTCAGTCTGAGTTGAACATGAGGCAAAGGAGATGGTTAGAGTTGATCAAGGATTATGATTTGGAAGTCCACTATCATCCAGGAAAAGCCAATGTGGTTGCCGATGCTTTGAGTCGTAAGTCACATCAGGTTGAGGAAATACCCTTGTCACTCCACCACACTGAGGTGCTAGCTC